>NC_086382.1:65828367-66448086 GCF_036588685.1 Mytilus trossulus
CAACATGACCAATGATTAAAAACAAAAAATCGGGAAAATGTTCCCAAAATTTTCATTGTGCTAATGAATTCAAAATCGTTCAATTTTTTTTATGTCATGTTTTGAATTCCCGCATCTGCGCAGAGATCTACAAAGTACATGTACTTCCTTTTTCCGCTCTCGTTTATATAAAACTTTGAGTATAATATATATTTATCAGACTAGTACAAAATAGGAAGGAATGCAATACCAATTTCATTTTTAATAATTCCTTGATATGAATAAACGTTACTGATGATAGCGTTTCTTTGTTATACATTGCATATGACGTCATAACTTAAATAACGTCATAACTAAAATCCCAAACAACAGAACCAAAATCGGAAACGTTACGGTATTTCCGTTTCTTATTTTTTTAACAAATATTTAGGTTACAAAAAAATAATTCATACAGACTTCGTCCCCATTTACATCGGATTCGTTGGTTTAAATATTTTAACTCGTAAAAACCATGGTATATATATAGTACTTCGAGTAGGCCTACTTTCACATACGTTCTAAATTTGAGGGAGTAATTGGTGGTGTGAAACCTTAGAGATCAATCCCAGTCTTTTGAGGTTCGTGTTGCTCAGTATTCAATTTTCTATGTTGTTTTGCAAATGTTTTGTTTGCTATTGTTTAACCCCTGGGTTTTGTTTGTTAGCCAGGGCATTGTCAGTTCACTTTCAATTTTTATGTTAACCCTCTTGCTGCCGAGTTTTTTTCTTGCTTTGTCGCGCCAAAAGCATCTCGACGTTTCTTATCTGTGACGTTGCAAAACTTGTGCCTCTCTGTAGAACTGCGCTTTCCCGCCGTCCATAGTTTTTTCCAGCGTCAATGTAGCCGTAATTATGAAAGGCGATGTATATAAGTAATTTTACGGAAGTTATTGCTCTAAGATTGTCATAAAAGATGTGATTTTTTCCAAATTTAATTCTTAATCAGTTGAAAAGATGACACCGGTTTGGTCCCATTTTATAAACTGGCAACAGTGGAAGTCAGGTGACTACCATATATGAGCATTTTTATTGTCAATTTTTCTTTCAACTGAAACGAGTCTGTTTCCTCCAAAACGTCATATCATATAACATCAAAGCAGGATGCCAATTGTGTATACTTTTTAGAGGTTCTATTAAACAAAGAAATTGTTTTGATTAAGCGTGCTGAATATTAAAATACGACGCTTTCAAACACCAGGTCGTCAACGTATATTTGTTCCACCTTACAGAAGTTCTAGTGGAAACTTTGTTATAAACAATGTCATAATACCTGTACCTGATGGAACAAATATTCTCTATACTATTTAGTCCGGATCCGTTAGGAACATCTACTGTATATATGTATTCCTTTGGAAATAATATTTCAGGATATGTTTTCCATTTAGAACTTATATTATGAAAGAACTTCTATTCCGTGACAAACCGTCGCGTCAATGTTTTCGACACATCAGTTGAAAATTTCTTTCTTAACTTCCGGAAAACCTATGTTGGATTTATAATATATGATGAGGCTTTTTATGAACTTGTTTGTGTCAAATTTGTGCCACTTTATATGCTGTAATAGGCAAATAGATTCCATCACAGATATATAAATTCTGATTTCATACAGTGCAGGTTCTAGTCTACTGAATGAACTAAAATTTGTACAAAAAGCATAAACCAATGGATAATTATCTAAACGATTTATCAGTAATTTGCAAATAAATGACAACAAGAATAATTTGATCTCCATTGTTTTCTTCTAAAAACAAAATATAAGAAGGCATAGAAGCGGCATAGAATTATTTCAATGTAATTTCTGGTGCAGTTTCTGGTTACTGCTGCTATTGATGTCATTAAAAAAAATTAAAACACAAGTAAGACTTAGGCTGTGTTCACATTGACCTAAATTCGGTGTTGTGTTAGTGTAACTCACACGTAAACTAAACACAATTGCGTTCCCATTGATAAAACTCAATGTTTATTACCAATGTGATTTCAACTGATCGAGCGGAGCTTAAGTTTTAATTTGCATAAGGACAGTCTATTCAAAGATGTGTGTGATAAGGATGATTTCCGTTATAATTGTTATTGATTTCTAATCACCTATCAGTGTCACCTAACGAATTTTCTAAAGGATGAGTGCATGATATGGGAGGTGTAGAACAATTTTGAAATAAAAAATATTTATATGTGCTATAGCTCAGTATTTGAAAGTACCAGCTCTGGTATTATTCTATTAAAATATTTCTTATTATGAGATTTATATTATAAAAAAATATATATTAAAAATAAGATATTTACACCCCATTTTTCCTTCCTAAAATATAATCATAATACAAGCTTTAAAGAAAGAAATTCTCGGTTTACGCGTGAATATTTTACCGCTTTTTAGATTTACTATTTAAGCACATCTTATAATCCTGTTAAATCATTCTGTATTACGAAACATGGCCTAGCGTAAGCGAATACTTTCCTCTCATTCAAAAGAAATAGTCTACAACGTGTCAAAGTTTTTTGAGTCGTAGATTCAGCAACCGACATCCACGCCAGTAAAAGCACACACAGAAAGAGCAGCAGAAGCTACCCTGGTTAGCGAGGCTACTATACGGAGAATTCGACGTGAGAAAAGTGAAAAAGGGAGACAGAAAGTAAGAGGTCCATATAAGCCTGTTGATGACTTCGATAAATGTGCCATAAGACAGAAGATTCATGAATTTTACACAGTTCGCCGTCAGTTGCCAACCATTGATAGACTTTATGAATCGCTAAAGTGTGACATTAATTTTCCCGGCAGTAAATCACTACTTCTGAAAATTGTGAAGGAACTTGGTTTCAAGTGGAAGCGCTCTCAAACAAAGAGAAGGGTTCTGATCGAGAAGGATGCCATCGTTGAAAATTGAACAGTATAAAAGATTACCGCAAGAAAGGTATGAACTTGGTGTACATAGATGAGACGTGGATTGACACTGCATATACTGCAAAGAAATGTTGGCAACAGGAAGATGAATGCTGGGTTTTAGAACCAGTAAGCCGTGGACAACGTCTTATCATCGTTCACGGGGGCGGAATGTTGGGATTTGTACCAAATGCATTACTGATTTACAAGGCTAAATCGTGTACTGGTGACTACCATCAAGAGATGAATGGTGAGAACTTTAAAAAGTGGTTTACAGAAAAACTCTTGAGCAACCTACCCGAAAAGAGCGTTATAATAATGGACAATGCATCATACCATTCTGTACAGTTTGACAAATGTCCAACAACTAATACCAAGAAAGCAGATATTCAGGCTTATCTTCGATTACACGAAATACAGTTTGACAATAAACTTCTTCGTCCGCAGCTTCTTGCTTTAGCAAAAGCCAACAACCAAACGCCAAAATATGTTATAGACAATATCGCCAGAGAGAAAGGACATGAAATTTTACGTCTCCCTCCTTATCATCCAGATCTAAATCCTATAGAACTGATATGGAACCAAGTAAAACAAAGTGTCGCCTCAGGAAACGTTACCCACAGGATTGACGATGAAGCAGTGGCAGATATCACAGTTTCTGATTGGGAGAAAACTTGCCGTCATGTTGCAATTATCGAAGAAGAATACAGCAAAAGAGACATTGTAATCGACGAACAAATGGAGAGATTGATAATTGATCTGGCAGACAGCAGTGACAGTGATAGTGACATTAACGACAATGTTTTACTTACTTTCAATTGTATAATTTTCAAACGTCTGTGATACATTAAAATTTTTTTGATGAAAATATTAGTTTCAGTTTATATATGATTTACATGTAAATCGAAGTTGAAAACAAATTAAAAGTATTGAACAAAATAAAAAAAAAGAGAGAGACAGTGTAACCATCCCACTTGTCCCGCATACTAAAAAAACTACAGAGTGTGAAAACGCAGCACGTTGGACAATAAATAAATACATGGTTCCGAACGAAAGATATTCTGATAATTCTGGTGATGACTTATTTGAATTTAAAGTTGTTTCTTTTGTTCCATTTTTTGGTTGTCTTATTTTTTAGCCATGGCGTTGTTAGTTTATTTTTGATCTATGAGTTTAACTGTCCATCTGGTATCTTTCGTCCCTCTTATTCAAGTTATCCAACTGCCCCACCTCCCATCCCAATAACAAAATCATTCGGAATTAAGCTGGGACTATCATACTAATAATACAGTATAGTATAGCATATAATAGTTAAAAGGAAGAAAATGTATATTTAAATGTTATAGAATTACGAAATATGAATATTTTGCAACTGCAGTCGTCATAGTAACTTTTATGTCCTCAATTTATTGAATGTAACACTTATAACAAGTTTTACAACTAAAAGAACAGATGTGTCTCCATATTTACCTTGCGAATACACATATATGGTGTTTACATTTTTTAACCGGATCAATGATCATAACTGGACACTTCATTGATGAGCTTATCCTTAAACACCTTTATATAGATGGACTGGTCTATGATGAGCGAACCGTTTAAACTCCGCCCAGTCAAGTGAAATAAATCAAGTAATACATGTAGTTTAAATCATGTTTTATCTACACACAGTCGATAGTCAATGTAGGCCTTGTGTAGGTTAAGTGTACACAAAACTAGGCATTTAGGACATTAGTTTTACCGTGTATATATATTTTAAGGAGGAAACTATTTTTGAGTAAAATTGATATTTTTGATAATTATTAGTACAGGAATTGTTGTATAAATTTTACCGATTATTTTTTGTTAAAAACAAATTCACGTACTTTATCAACCCCTGATCAAGACTCAAAGCAGCATCATTGCCGAACCCATAAGGCAGCAATTTCTTTTCGGGGAGAGGGGGCTATTATAGTTGAATATAAAACATAAAGACAAGGGGTGGGGGTGAGCTATGGATTTTGTTTTGGAAACAAAAAATGTTTCAAGTTTCTGGCCCTGAATTTTTTTTGTTTGTTTCACCCTTAGCTGCCACTATATATAATGCTAAAATTGATTTCGACTTGTCACCAGAATTTGTCCTGAAAAAAATCAATAACCCACGCCCCTCTCAGATCCGTTAAATAACACTTTAAATAAATAAAAAAAACATTACCCTATTCTTTTACCAAATACTCTTTGGAGATGAAATACCATTTGAAACAAACAGAAAAGATAAAAATGTAGTGATCCCTAATATCTCAATCCTTGTTTTTCGGCTGTAAGCACGCTGCTGCAGCTAACGTTTTCTAATGCGTAATCGAGACATCTCTAGTATATTCAAACTACTGCAAATTATAAAAATGGCTTTCATAAAGTATCAACCAGTTTACTTAAAAAAGGGGGAGGGTTATGTTTTTATGTTATCTGAGTCAGATTTTTTTTTCGCGCGTACATTTTTATTCCTTTTTTTCGATACTGGTGATCAAATACATTTATTTCAATATTTAACACTATAATGTATGGGGAAACTCTTGATTCAGAATATTTTTTTATCATCTGTAGGACCATTTTTTTTGTCAAATTGGGGATCGGAATATCTCCATTCCCACCCCAACCCCCTTTTGAGGTCAAATGGTTGTTCCCTTAACACTAGAAAAATTGTCCAAAAAATTTGAATTTAGTTCTACGTAATGAACATTTAAATGACATATAGTTTACAAGTGGGAACACATCTTATGTACAGGTAGCTAAACAAGGTGTATAGATGTGAACAAATGTAATGTGAAACCAGTGTACACTACACTAAACTAATTGTGAACATGTTTACTCTACACGGCGTTTGGTGTGAACACGACCTAAGTCACACTTCATGTAATTATAAAAATGCTTCGAATAAGAGTAATACAATTGCAAGTTTGAATGAGATTGTTCAGAGTTAAAAGGACAAGACTTTTATGAGAAACCATTGTAAATGTAATAATTTATTTGGGATTCCTGCTTTTTAAAAAATAATATTAAGGTTCATCATAATAAATGGACAAATATGGCCGTATTTTCACCTCAAAAACTACTCTCTGTACAGACTTACCTGTGCTGTTTGGAAAGTTTTAATGCCTAGCATCCACTAGATATATAAAAGTTAAATGCATTTTGTGTTTAAGAAATATAAAATCTTTCTTGTTTTTTGATGGGCATTTTTTTTTCCTTTCTGCAGAGGGTGCTTGGTATGTTATCAATAAACAAACACCTGAATTACTTTGATACTGTCCACTCGCTGACTCAGATAAACTCTTTAACTCACCTGTAGATGTGAAGATACCTGGTGTCCATGTCAATTAAGGACAGTGAAAACAATACAAACCGGTTTTTTACCTGAGGGAGCATCTCATAGTTGTACCACAACTTAGTCATTTTTCACACCTTTTGCATGAAGGAAAAAAATGCCCATCAAAATCCAAAAGATATTTTATCTTTCTGAAACACAAAATGCATTTAACTTTATTATATCTAGTGGATGCTAGGCATTGAAACTTTTCCAACTTTACAGGTAAGTCTGTACTTAGAGTTGAACAATGAATGAGGTTTTCCCTTTTATTTTGAATTCAAGGTTGTTTAAAATTGCCTTACGTTATTGTTTCAGTGATAGTGGAACATTTTACATAAAGAGAAATAAGTGTGATGTCAATTTCCGCTGAATTAGAAAACAATTTTATTGAGGGGGGGGGGGGGGGGGGGATCTGAGGACCACAACCGGGTACATGATTTTCTCGCTGCATTGAAGACCCATTGGTGGCAACCGGATTTATCTGCTCTTTGGTCCATTTATATTCTCAACTTTATTATGGTCTACTACGTGTTTACATATGACAGAAAACACGTGTTGTTTCATGACATGAAACGCATTTATTTTAGTAAATTAATTTCATCACTATTTCATCTTGTACGTGTGATTACAATTAAAGCTCATGATATAATTTGTTTTCCGTGCTCGGATTAAAGAAACAAAATGTCCGTCCTGAGAAACAAGTGTTACATGTACATGTACAGCCCCCGGCTGTATGGATATATAAACAAAGGTTTCAGACATTTGGTTACATTAAAGCAACCAAATGAAACAAATAAAGCCTATTGAATATTTATTTACATTCAGATTTGGAAAACAGGAGGCTCTAAGGGAGCTACCAAATGATTTTTAAGGGGGGGGGGGGGGGATTTAGGGTAATTTGAAAAACAATAGGCAGGACAGGAGTTTTGAGTAAAAAATAGTCAGGACGACAATTTAGGTAAAAAAAGTCAGGATGAACTTTAAAAAAATATGCAGGACCGAACAGAGTGAAAAATAAAAAGGCAGGACAGAGATTACAGCTAAAAAAAATGCAGGACAAAATGTTCATCCTAGCCCCCTAAATGACTTACGCCAAATGATGCTCGGACTTGACATCATTAGAAATACTTTTCTAGTAATACCACATGCATTTCAGCATGAACATTGCATTATCATGGTTTCTTTGTATATTATGCTTACAGTCCTTTTTAAATTGTGTAATTATCAATTACCGTTTACGAGAATGCACATACATTGTACTTGTATGCTCAATCTTTGTTTTCTACTCCTCGATTCACAACATATAAAAAGAATATTTGATATGATTTCCAAAGAGACAGCTCTCCATAATAGATCAAATGACACAGAAATGGACAACTACATTGTACATGTATGACAGGTCACCGTACGGACTTCAACAATGATCAAACTCATGCAACATAGTCAGCTTTAAAGGTTCCGAAATGAAAATTGACGACAACGAGAGTATACATATAAAGTTATTAACGACATTGACTTCCCATGAAGGTCTTACACGATCGGCCCTAACGACCTTAAAATGGCAAAATTGTAAAACAATTTAAACGAGAAAAATGTACAAAATAAATAAAGCCAAATAAAAAAAATGTGTTTCCTATTACTCTACCTACCAACTTTTTAAGCTTAGAAAAAGCCTACCTTAAAGTATTTTGGGTAATTTTTATGTCCCACCTACAATAGTAAAGGGGCATTATATTTTCTGGTCAGTGCGTCCGTTCGTTCGTCCGTTGCACCCCGTATGTCCGGGTTCAGATTAAAGTTTTTGTTCAGGGAAGTTTTTTTTAAGAAGTTGACGTCCAATCAACTTGAAATTAGTACATATGTTCCCTATGATGTTCTTTCTGACTTAAGTACCAAAATTAGATTTTTTACCACAATATCACAGTCCACTGAATATAAAAAATGATAGCGCGAGTGGAGCATTGACCCATTATTGTTTAATAAACACTGTTAAAGTCAGATCTGAACTTCTCTCTCCCATAAACTCAATTTAAAAATAAAATCGTAAAATAAAAAAAATGTTTACCTATCTACCCTTTTTTTCAAAGAAGAAATAGAAAACACTTATATTATTTTTTGGGGGGGCTAACGGAAAACAAATATGTAACACAGCAACAAACGATCACTGAATTAAAGGTTCCTGGTATGGGACATGCACATACACATACAGTACTGTACAGTCTGTAACGGATTTAGATTAATTTAAAAGCGCAAACTGTCGATCCCTAACTTGTGGTTTAACAGAACAACATAAGAACAAACTATAAAAATCAGTTGAAAAAGGCTTTACTTATCAGATGAATACAAATGTAGTCGGGTACTCCTATAGTCCCAAAAACAAAAAGACACTAGTAAAAATCGCAGTTACGGACAGCTTGTTCAAATGTTCAAAACCAATACAAACTAATGAAAAATCATACAAACAAGCATAGTTTATTAATCAGGACACATCCAACATCCGCTGGATTCGGTGTAAAGCCCTCATAAACAGTTAGAGAAAAAGATGACCTTGTGCAATGCCAGGATACACAGGTATCGACAGACTATAAAGCCATGATGAATGTCCATAATTTTATGTACACGTATATATAACAAGATTTTTTAGTTTTATTTTGATTTACTGATAACAAAATCAATGATTATAACCAGAAAAATACAATTATTAAAAGATTTAATTACAGTGTTGAATTTGTAACCTTTTCGAATATTGTTATTTAAAGGATCTATAACTTTACCATTGGAAAACTATGCTTGATATCAAATATCATATGGATTCAGTGTGCTATTCTCTGTGCCTTATGGTTGAGCAGGGTTTGCTGGGAAGACATATACGTAGACATTACGAATCATGGATTCAAAAAAAAAAAGCCTAGAGGATACGTATAGAGTATCGTGTAAATCGTTCGAATCCTTTAAAACAAGTTTTTCGAAGTGGTTTTACTTGATAATGGACGTTTTTTTTAACACAAAAATAAATATGTGATTCAGAAATGCAATACAATTAAATAATCGGTTGCAGAAAATAACAAAAGGTAGCATTTTTTCCTCCAAATGCGACAATGCATAGACAATAACTGTTTAGTGTCTTTAAATATCAGCTGTATTTGTACGAGGCTAGGAAACAAGGTGTATGCGAGCTTTCATCGAGCTACTGCACCTGTTTCGAGCAGAGTACAAATACAGCTGATATTTAAAGACACTAAACAGTTATTGTCTTTATCCTGCAATTAATTTTGTATATTGTTTCTGTTTTTTAAGACACAAAAACTAACATATTTAGCATTTGTTTTCGATTTGTAATCCATTGAAGCCCGCGTAGTAATATCAAAATCACACATTACGCTGAAGACGGGTTCGCAAAAAAAGAATCTCGAATGGTCAACAATAATACATCGCTCAAGGTGAATAATTATCTTTTTAGCTCACCTGGCCCGAAGGGCCAAGTGAGCTTTTCTCATCACTTTGCGTCCGGCGTCTGTCGTCGTCCGTCGTCGTCGTCGTCCGTCGTCGTCGTCGTCCGTCGTCGTCCTGCGTTAACTTTTACAAAAATCTTCTCCTCTGAAACTACCAGGCCAAATTAAACCAAACTTGGCCACAATCATCATTGGGGTATCTAGTTTAAAAATTGTGTCCGGTGACCCGGTCAACCAACCAAGATGGCCGCCATGGCTAAAAATAGAACATAGGGGTAAAATGCAGTTTTTGGCTTATAACTCAAAAACCAAAGCATTTAGAGCAATTCTGACATGGGGTAAAATTGTTTATCAGGTCAAGATCTATCTGCCCTGAAAATTTCAGATGAATCGAACAACCTGTTGTTGGGTTGCTACCCCTAAATTGGTAATTTTAAGGAAATTTTGCTGTTTTTGGTTATTATCTTGAAAAATATTATAGATAGAGATAAACTGTAAACAGCAATAATGTTCAGCAAAATAAGATTTACAAATAAGTCAACATTACCGAAATGGTCAAATGACCCCTTTAGGAGTTATTGCCCTTTATAGTCAATTTTTAACCATTTTTTGTAAATCTTAATTATCTTTTACAAAAATCTTCTCCTCTGAAACTACTGCGCCATATTAAACCAAACTTGGCCACAATCATCATTGGGGTATCTAGTTTAAAAATTGTGTCCGGTGACCCGGTCAACCTACCAAGATGGCCGCCATGGCTAAAAATAGAACATAGGGGTAAAATGCATTTTTTGGCTTATAACTCAAAAACCAAAGCATTTAGAGCAATTCTGACATGGGGTAAAATTGTTTATCAGGTCAAGATCTATCTGCCCTGAAAATTTCAGATGAATCGAACAACCTGTTGTTGGGTTGCTACCCCTAAATTGGTAATTTTAAGGAAATTTTGCTGTTTTTGGTTATTATCTTGAAAAATATTATAGATAGAGATAAACTGTAAACAGCAATAATGTTCAGCAAAATAAGATTTACAAATAAGTCAACATTACCGAAATGGTCAAATGACCCCTTTAGGAGTTATTGCCCTTTATAGTCAATTTTTAACCATTTTTCGTAAATCTTAGTTATCTTTTACAAAAATCTTCTCCTCTGAAACTACTGCGCCATATTAAACCAAACTTGGCCACAATCATCATTGGGGTATCTAGTTTAAAAATTGTGTCTGTTGACCTGGTCAACCTACCAAGATGGCCGCCATGGCTAAAAATAGAACATGGGATAAAATGCAGTTTTTGGCTTATAACTCAAAAACAAAAGCATTAAGAGGAAAACTGGCATGGGTTAAATTGTTTATCAGGTCAAGATCTATCTGCCCTGAAAATTTCAGACGAATCGATAGTCAATTTTTAACAATTTTCATAAAATTTGTAAATTTTTACTAACACTTTTAACTGAAACTACTGGGCCAATCATTATAGATGGGGATATATGTACGCAGCAAGAATGTTCAGTAAAGTTAGATCTACAAACATATCACCATCACCAAAACACAATTTTGTCACGAATCCATCTGTGTCCTTTGTTGAATATTCACATATACAAATGTACCAAGGTGAGCGACACAGGCTCTTTAGAGCCTCTAGTTTAACATAACAACTAATTTCAACAGTAAAAACAAATAACAAAACATTGTCAAATTTGAAACAGAAGTGTACGAGTTGCCCTACGCTTCAGACTTGATATTCACTGAACATGCATGTTGAAAGTGACATGGTTGAATTTGTAACACAATCATTTGAAATCGACAATTGTCATTGTATTGGAATGCAACTGGAATACACATTCTGAGGTCACACAGGTTCAAACAATACTCAGTCCGGCAGTGGGCAGAGCTCTAAAGCGATAACTGTATAGTATACAGATACAGCATAGCGATATCTGTAGGGCCGTTTCTGTATAGTCACTGGGGTAAAGCTGATGACCGTAACTGCATTTACGGTCATCCCAAGATGTCGGACGAAAAATTAGGTCAGTATTTTTATTGTCTGTAGAGGTGTTTCTACATCATTTTATTTACAAAGCATACATTGGTACGATGTAAATTTATAAAAGATTCACACGGAAGTCACAAATCTCTACCAAGGAACGTGTATAGAACGGGAAATTGGATTTGAAAAATTCGCTAAGATGACCGTAAATCATCTTTAAAATATTTTCAAGATGACCGTAACATATAATAAGGATGACCGTGATTGGTAAAATGATGACCGTAATTTCGAAAGGATGACCGTAATTCATAAAGGATGACCGTACCTTTCATAGTATAACCGTCATTTTTAAGAAATATCCGTATTTGTATTACCTTTTTTGTATCAAATAATTAATCGTATTGGTGAAAGACGTATTTATAAGACAACATTAGCTTAAACAATATTTATTCAGATAATTCATCATGATACGATATTATACAAAGGAAATAATATTCAGGATTCAGAAACAAGCAATTTGCTTTTACAAATCTGTCTCCTTTACAAAAATAATACACCTATTGAACAATATATAAATATTAATACTGGCATGCTCTGTAATAAATATATGAATATGAAAAAGGTGAAAGAAGAAAAAGAAGAAAAATTTAAGGAGAACAAAAAATAAAAATAATAAACATCAATTATTGTAATGTATACAGTGTGAAATGCTTTGGTTCCTATTGAGTGACGAAGCATTAACATCAAGGGTAAAAACGTTAAAACTTTACTTTTAATAATATATTTCTGCACCAAACTAAATAAAATACTTTTTTGTTCATCTGAGAGTACCGTTGAACCAAAAAGGAAAGTTTTTGTGTTAACTTGGACAGGAAGAACTGAAACAGAATCCAATAAAAATTAGTATATATAGGACAAGATAACAGGAAGTGAGAATTTGTTTCTACATCACCACAACGACAATTTGGAGAGTCTACTAAGTTACGAAGGAAAAGGTGAGAATTCATTGAGCTTGAATCCATTCTTAAGCGAGCATGAAGAATTTGACCAAAACGATGTCCTATATAATAATACGCTGGGATCATACTATTTTGGGTACTAATTTGTTTTTGAATAATGATAAAGATTCACATTTTCTTATGTTTAAGTTAAGAGTGTCCCATAGTTTTGTTGTTGCAGGGATGAAATATTCAGAATATAAATGGGTCCGTGTGTTGACTTGTGAAATATTATTTCTCGGTCTTGTATTATGATCATGCCTACTGGCTTCTGAATCAGGCAATAAGTCTTTTAAATACTCTGGAGTTTTATTATTCAAAATTTTGTGATAATGAGTTAGCCCGTGATTGCGCCGCCTTTTATATAATTTTCCCCATCGAGTTTCAACATATAAATTGTTTATATAAGCCTAGTACCCCCGTAACGATACGCGCCGCGCCAAGCCGAATACCTTCAAGTTTAGCAATCAAATTCTGATTTTGAGAGTCCCAAACAACATCGGCAATATTCAAGAATTGGGCGAAATTTTTTCAGGTCAAAATCTATCAAGAACATTTTTCATTATTCTTATTTTATTTATTCTTTTGTAAGATTTATAAACTAATATATATATTCAATATGGTCGTTCCAGGATCCGTTGTTAGAAAAAAAGACACCTAGATGTTTGTGTTTACATATTGGGTGTTCGAATTTAATGGAGGATGAAAGGGTCTATTTTTTTTGTTTGAAATTATCATACTTTTTTTGGGCATTAAAATTAACAAGCCATTTTTTTTACCAATTATAAATCTTATCTAGATCGTCATTTAAAATTTTAGCTGTTTCTGTTGGATTGTCAACCATAATATATAATGAAGTGTCATCTGCGAATAGCTTAATGTGAGCTTGAATGTCTTCTACAATATCGTCTATAAATATAAAAAAAGGAGAGGACCTAGAATGGACCCTTGTGGGACGCCTGCATTTACATGTAATCATTCGGAACTTGAATCGTTAATAACAACCCACTGGACTCTATTTGTAAGATAGTCTCGATAATCCAGACGCTCCATATGCATATGTATTGTTGGCTGTAAGAACGATAACTCTGCTGTATCGAGACTATTTGTAAGATAATTTTCAAACGGCCACCTTAGTAAAGAACCCGGTATGCCCGCTTGTTGAAGTTTAGATAGCAGTCCCTTATGCCAGACTCGATCAAACGCTTTTATACTTATATCACAGAATACTACCCTTATTTCTTTACAGCTATCTAAAGCCTTCCCAAAATCATTCGAAATGTTAATTAATTGATTAACTGCTGAATCCCCCTGTGTAAAGCCCGACTGATTTTTCGTTAAAATATTATTGCACATAAAGTGATTGTAAACATGTTTATATACCCATCGTTCCATACACTTTGATATTACACTCAACAAGGAAATAAGTCTATAGTTTTTAACGTCATTCGGTTTACTATTTTTATAAACTGGGGTAACATTTGCTCTTTTCCATTGATCTGGAAAAGTAGACGAACTAAACGATAAGTTAAATAGTTTACATAGTGGATACTTTAAAACAGAAGATGCTTCTTTTAACAATTTGGTACTTATGAGGTCTGGGCCAGAAGCTTTTGTGGGATTAACCATTTTCAATATATCTTCAACTTCAGTAACAGTAAGTTCTATATAACTAATGTCATCACTTTATATTATGAAGTTCTTCGGGTAACACAGCACTTGAATCATCAATATTTGACTGGGAAGAAAAAAATCGATTAAATTAATTTGCCTTTTCGATTTCATCAAATATTAAGTTGTTATTAACCATTAATGGGGGTACACTTGCGTCGTTTGTTTTTAATCCGGATATTTGTTTAACCGTTTTCCACCAGTTAGTAGTGGACGGGTTACTGTTCGTGATTTTTTTTTATTAAATTGTTGTTATAATCATCCTTCGATTTTCTTATTAAACTAGTAACTTCATTTCGTATTTTCTTAAATTTTGAACACTCCGATGAGTTATTATATTTTTAAGCCTTTCTGTGGATTCTATTTTTTTTCCTTATCTTTTTTTTAACATCATTTATTAGCCATGGAGGTTCATTTTTGCGAACAGTTATTATTTTATTTGGAATAAAATTTTCAGCAGCTTTTATGATAGTTTTTGTTATTTCGGTTGTAAATTGTTCAACGTTTATTTAAGTTAATTACGGAACCCCAATTTTTTTCAGATAAAATGTTACGATATCTGTCATAGTCTCCTCGATCATATAGCCAAATTTTCCGCTTAAAAGTTTTTTGACGACATTTTGGAAAGTTCAAAAGACTAATTATAGGACAGTGAAAACGTATTTGGTCTAATAAATGTGGCCCGACTCCACAGTAATTTATTATGTGAGCATCATGTGTTATAAAAAGGTCTAACAATGATGACGACGATTCAGTAAAATGAGTAGGTTCATCTATCATTTGAGTAAGACTAAATTGGCTTAACAAAGGTGTAATTTTTGAAGACAGCATTATCCTAAAGGTAGACAAAAATAAGACGTGCTTCAAATACATGGTTCGTCATATGTAGCATCCAACTACAAGCCAAATAGTTAAAAAGAACTAACCGAGTCCCTATTGCGACAAACTCAACAAAAAAACAATGCATACAAATATGGATATTTCTTTCAATTGACAGTCATCCTTTTAAATTTAGTCATTCTTTATAAATTACGGTCATCCTTAACAATTTACGTTCATCTTTAAACCAATTACGGTCAGCCTTGTTATGAATCGCTAATCCTGTTACGGTCATCTAGATTACGATTTACGGTCATCTTAGCGAATTTTTCAAATCCAATTTCCCGTTCTATACAAGTTCCTCGGTAGAGATTTGTGACTTCCGTGTGAATCTTTTATATATTTACATCATATCAATGTATGCTTTGTAAAGAAAATGATGTAGAAACACCTTAACAGACAATAAAAATACTGACCTAATTTTTCATCCGACATCTTGGGATGACCGTGAATGCAGTTACGGTCATCAGCTTTACCCCAGTGATAGTAGGACACCCAATTGCAGGATAAAAATATTTTCTAAATGTGCAGTTGAAATAAAAACTTTAACAAAACAATTATGCCCGATATAAAATTTCTCGTTCCTCGTTTTTTTTTTATATAGATTAAACCTTTGGATTTCCCGTTTGAATGGCTTTACACTAGTCCTTTAATAGCTTGTCGATTTAGAAATTGAAGTCAAGTGGGGTAATGACTATCTTCCAGAAAAGATTGTTCATAATATCCATGGCAGTCGTCAATTTACATTAATTATATTTTGAAAATTAGGAAGTCTTTTGCAAATTAATACATTTTAAACAAAGGAACTGGAATGTGAAATGAATGAACTGGATAATTACATCGTTTCCCAAAAATTTGGATAAAAGTAGAATTTCAATTGCTTGAAGTAATACCTTTTCTGAAACTGTTTACATATATCTTTCAACAAATCCAATTAAAATCATATGTCTATCATCTCATGTTTTTGGTAAAATTGCATCAAAAAGTTCGTGTACAAAAAAAGTGTTTGTAATCATAACGTTAATTTCTGGACCGATGGCCGCTCTAGCTATGAAAATACGGAGAGCCGAACAGAAAATAGCCCTTAAACCATGTAAAATTGAATCTTGATGTTCTTATAAACCATCTTTGAAGGCTAAATTAGTACTTAACTGTCTAAAATGAATTTTATTACACAATAACTTTCATATCTAAAAAGCTATCCGACCGCAGCTTTAAAGCATTAAAACACGTCGCTTTATAGATGTTTTATAAGCTGAGTCAAACTCTTCATCAGAGCTTTCGATGTTTTCTTTCTTTGAAAATCTACATCGTTACTGTTACAACAACAAAAAATAAACTCTTTCAAAGTATTGTTTGCAGGTAAATTTGTGCTTAAAAAAAATGTCTTCATTTAATTGCTTTTTGGTTTTGCAATAACTCCATCTGTGCGGACATAAGCTTTATGGTGTCCATATTTGTCTTTTCAGGAATCGTTACAGGCGGGAGGAAAGATAGGCGCTCTTTCTCTGCATCTTCTGCCAAAGAACAGTACCGAAATGCTTCCGGGATATTTCCGTGCATGATATAGGCGGATGCTATCAGATAATAAGCATTCGGATACTTGTCATCGCATTTTGGGGCCAAGTTAATGTATTGCAGGAGCAACTTGATAGCTTGTGTTGGATCAGTTTCGGTGTAATTGTATGCAATTCCATAGAGCGCTCCAAAATTTGTATGGTCCGAGTCATAAGATTTCTGAAACGAGTCTAGCGCTCGCTCAGGTTGACATGTAGATACGTAGTTTGCACCAAGATGATCATATACATCGCTTAGAATTCTTCGTTGGAACGGGTGAGAATCTATGTTCAAACTTAGTTTTGACGCAAACATCTCAGAAGTTTTGATGCGGAGTTTTGCAGATTCAAAATCAGACAAAAGTTTATTCTTCTCTTGTTCCGGATTGTATGCGGCTCTCACAAGAATGATAACTTTAACATACTCAGCAAAAATGTCATTGGGTCTGAATCTAAGATATTGCTCAATGAGAGATCCAGTATTTTCAGGTGGTCGAAATGGCTCAAACATACTATTTACATAAATGTACCCATGTACGATATTCTCAAAAGCCGTACAAAGAATTTCACAGTCTTTCAAATCTTCAACTTTATCCTTTTTGTAGCCCTGTAATATTTGAGAAGCTAAAGAAAAATGATTCCAAGCTGTGATATACTTGTTTGCAGTCGGCGAATTTGGGTACTTTTGAAACATACTTAAAGAAAACGTGCGATGCTTTTTAAATATTTTGCCTGCATCTCTAGATTGTTTAATGATTTCCTTGTTTTCATTATGTAGGTGTTTAAAAAGAAGTGAGAACACTGGATTTGCCATAAATGCTCGAAAATCTGGGACATCTTCAATCCCAGAACATGATTTAAATTCCGGTTCTGTTTTATCTCCGTTTGATTTTCTTTCAGCCATTACATTTCTTGTATTTCTGTAAAAAAAAAATAGTATTACAAAAAAATAATATTGAGGATACAATGTCAAGTCCAAGTTATATTGTAAAAGTTTTACATGTACTTCTGGATTAGGAGTGTGTGCTTCATTAACGGACAATCGGGACCCCATGGCAGGAGGCAGAGCCTAGTTCCAGACAAATTGATTTTCAAACGAAACCACTAAGTACAAATAAAACACGTTCTGACTAAAGAACTTGGAAAGACATGAAAAATTAGCCAGAGCAATCATTTAAGCTTACGTAAATGTGACGAAGCCTACATATGGCAGTCGTTTTTGGTTTTAATTCACTCGGGGAATTTTCGTGACGAAAAAGTAGAAAAGCCGTGACATCATTTTCCATTTGGATAAGGGATACTCTTACAAGTCCCCAAATTTGTCAATTATGGGTAAGGGAATTAGTCGTTGAAGGGTAGGAATAAACTTCGCAATTTTGTTTCAGTCACGAATCTTGGGTTTTCATACTTTGCCGTTTGTGGAGCCCTTTTACGGAATCGTTTGAACTCTGCAAATAAAGTCATAAGCGTTAACCCGTTAAATTATTCGTACTCGTAAGTAACTTAATTTTGAGCAGTAGCAGAAAACACATCGCAATTGAAATTCAGAGATTTTAAACAGTAAGCAATTCCACGCTTACACAGAGAACAACTAATCTGTGGTGAACTTAAAAGGTTAAGCCCAAAAGTGTAAATTAAAGTGTTTGTAATAAATATAACAAATAAACAAACACGTTATAACTCAACCCCGTATGAGCCAAATTCACAATCCCTGCCTGCATCACCCAAATTTGTAATTGTTTCTTCTTTAACAGTTGTTTCCCGAAAAAAAACCCACCAGAAACTGTCACAATGGCTAGAGGACACACCAACTCCGGGAGGTTTACGCTAAAGTATTGGAATTGAGTCAGGATAAGGGTATCCTTGATTTGGTCAACCTCCGGGAAGTTTGTTATATGCTCAGAATTTTACAGTGGCCGCTCTGTATTCTAACAAACTCATCATAGAAAGATACCAGGATTAAAATTGATGTATTCGCCAGACGCGCGTTTCGTCTGCTAAAGACTCATCAGTGACGCTCGAATCGAAAAATGTTTAAAGGGTCAAATAAACTATGAAGTTGAAGAGCATTGAGGACCAAAAATCCTATGGACTTTAGTACTTCTTCACAGACTAACAGGGAGCTAGTAAAATGGGGCAAAATGATAAGATACAAAAAATCAGCAGCTTGATCCAGTAGTAGATTGGGATAGGGGTCCTCCCAATTTACTCTGAGTACAGACAAACCTGTGCATCTTGAAAAGTCTTAAGGCATAGCAAGCCCTAAGTAAATATAATTCAAATGCACTGTATGATTTAGAAAATTCATAATTTAACTGGATTTTGCCTTTCACTTTTTTTTGTCCCTCCAGAAGATGAGAAAATTAACAAACAGTTGAGTTTCCCTTGATATGGTCCATTCAGGTACACAGTTTAAATCACCAGTTATTGCCAGTTATGTATCGTTACATCCCAACTCCTTTGTTCTAACAAGGGTGATCTGAACCGGATCACTTCTACCAGATCACCCAGCTTGTGTTTCTTTGTTTTGCATGCTTTCCTTTCTTCTGTAACATTTTGGCTGGAATGATTTTAACCTTTTTCAATAGTGGGGCGAGTCGGTAAATAAGAGTGGGGCGATTTTTTTTATAAAGTGTCGATCTAGTGTGGGCCGATTGGTCAGTGGGGCGAGTTGACATTGCTTTACATCTACTCACCGTGTTTGGTGGTCATAAAGGGTATACATTATATAGTAATAAACTAGAATAAAGTATTTTATAATGGTTGTGTGGCGTTTTAAACTAGATTTCATTGATTGTAAATGGGTTTTCGTCTAATCTAAAACAGCTGGGATGCAAAATAGTTATCCCATTCGGACTTGGTGTGTCAGTGTTAGATCACCCTCTAGCCACCGACCATCGGGGTGATCTTACACTGACACATTGCGTCCTCGTGGGATAACTATTACTCCATCTATTGTCCGTGTCAATCAATACCGCTCACTTCAATTATTACCTGTGCACGCCTGGTAAACCATCTAATCTCAACCAAATGTTGAGACGGAAAAAAGTATTCGGGCACTTCCGGTTCAAAATATCCAAAATAAACACAGGGTAGGTCGACTTTTCGTCAATATACTGAAAATCGATGAGTTTTTTGTAAAATAGGAGAATGTCATGCCATAGATAATTGAATTAGGATTTGTTTCGTGTATAACACGGACCAATATGATTTAAAATGACATCGGAATGACTTTTCTCCTGCAGGTTAATGTGGCCAGTGCAGTCAGCTATTGACAAAATGACAGTGAAATCATTGTTAAAATCAACGTATATATCAGTAAAATAGTATTTGTTTAAAACCTCATAAACATTAAATTACAGTTTGCTTTTTTTCTTTACTAATATAATTTCATTAAGCTAAATATGTTATAAAGTAGATCATGTTGAGATTTTCTGGTATCGGTTGAGATATTCTGGAACAATGTTGAGATCTTCTGGTGATTGAAATTTTCAACTAGCTCAGTATCAATTATACATACAAATGTACAACCGCCAAAATTCATAAACTTGCCGTATACTGTTTGACATTTCAACTGTCATTTTAATCTTGTCTTTTTCAACTGTCATTTTAATCGTGTCTGTATAGTTATGGCAGCAGCTTCTAAAGAGACCTTTGGTTGTAATTAAGTGAATACTGGGTAGTGAATAGTGAATAGCTGTGTTTTTTCTGTATTAAAGTTCTAGCGCTGGAGATTAATAGTCTAGCGCTGGAGATTAATAGTCTAGCGCTGGAGATTAATAGTCTAGCGTTTGAGAAGCAGTTTTGCACAGAAGCTATAAAGTCAATTAAGTTTTAATTAATATCTTCAGCGCTACAATTTATTCTTACATCGCTTAACTTGACATCTCAATAGCTAGCTTTTCGAAATCTACATCGCTATACTTTACATTTGCAGTGCTGGGGTTAACATCAGCACTAAACTTTATCTACAGAACTGAGTTTTAAAAATCGTTAAAACAGGACAATTTGCATCCCCTGTGCTATATTTACATAACCAGTGCTTAACTTTGAATCTTCAACACTAGACCTTTATTCTGCCTCATACCGCGGTAAAGGATTCCTTCTTTATAAAGAATACATAGACGTGCCGCAGGAATGGGTATCTTTATTCATAGTCAAATTATATATCAACGGGTAGCAATTTCACAAAGTAAAATGTCAGTGGGTCAGTTATTTTTCTATTACGTTTTTTTCTATGTTTATAATCAACATGAACAGGAGTAAAACTGCGCAGATTGTAGCATTGATGTTTTAATGAGTCATTAAAATACTCATTGTCTAACTAAATGCATATTCAGGAGAGTACATGAAATGTAAACATGAATGTTATATGAACATAAACCCTCCGTTGTACTAGATTGACACGCCGTGTGTGCTTTTGAAAAGAAATTGATATATACGTCCACTTGTATTTTTGTCCATCTGATGAATTAAGCATTTTCCAACTGATTTTTATACTTCGTTCCTATGTTGTACTGTTATTCTACTGTCCAATGTTAGGGGAGGGTTGGGATCCCGCTAACATGTTTAACCCCGCAATAGTATGTATGTTTGTGCCTGTACCAAGTTAAAAGCCTGTAATTCAGTGGTTGTCGTTTGTTTATGTGTTACATATTTGTTTTTCGTTCATTTTTTTTATATAAATAAGGCCGTTAGTATTTCTGTTACAATTGTCATTTCGGGGCCTTTTATATCTGACTATGCAGTATGGGCTTTGCTCATTGTTGAAGGCCGAACGGTGACCTATAGTTGTTAATCTCTGTGTCATTTTGGTCTCTTGTGAAGAGTTGTCTCATTGGCAATCATGCTTCATTTATATATATATTTATAGTATACAAGGTATTATCCCGCAGTTAAGATTTGTCACTTAAAAACGCATGCACATCCGTAAAAAAAACGGACGACTACCGGATGTACAACGGACACTTCATCCGTTGAATGTCTGTTAATTCAAAGTTTTGAACATGCTCGAAATTTTCCACCGGACAGAAGGGACATTGATGGATATCACGGATGTTGAAGGGACATTGATGGATATCACGGATGTTGAAGGGACATTGATGGATATCACGGATGTTGAACGGACATGAAATGAAAATTAACGGACGTCTTACGGACATGAACGGATTGTAAAAGGTAATCCGTTTGGCGTCCGTTTGCGCTATCCGTTAAGGTGTAACATGTGCTTAAATCTCCGGTTACACCTTACCAGATAGCGTGAACGGACGCCGAACGGATATTTTTTTTTCAATCCGTTCGTTCCGTGAAACGAGTGTTGTTATCCGTTATACGTCCGTCCATATCTGTTTCATTTCGTTCAGTATCCACTTTATCAGTCGACGTCCGGTTGGTGCGGTGGAAAAATTTGAGAATGTTAAAAACCTGTGAACGGACTCGTCGGATTTTTTTTACAATACTCGTCCGTTCTGTGTTCGTTTTGTATCTGTTACTTGTCCGTTATACATCCGTTGGAGGTCCGGTAGACAGGTTTACTAACGGACTTTACCGGACATATAAAGGATAAAACGGATGTGAGACGGACATGAACAGAAGGATTACAGAACGATAATTGATTATAAAACGGATACACACCAATTGAAAATCGCGTCAGAAAAAAACAATTATTGGTATGTTGGTTTTCTTTAGTATCATGAATATTTATGGCTTTTTATAGCTGACTACATATATGCGGTATGGGCTTTGATCATTGATGAAGGCCGTATGGTTACCTATAGTTGTTAATTTCTGTGTCATGTTGCTCTCTTGTGGAGAGTTATCTCATTAGCAATCATACCACATCTTCTTTTTTATATGATCTTCTAAATCACGATCAGGCTTTTTATTCTGACATTTGTTTTCTTATTTCTTTTCCACCCCTTCCATTTCTCGGCATACTACACGTCCGTTTTATTTGTTCATTACATCACGGACTCCTAACGGAAGAAAATGGTGTAAATGGAAAAGTTTTGTCCATCCTTTCGGCGTCCGTTCGAGCTATCTGGTAAAGTGTGACCACAGTTTTAAGCAGAACTTGCATGCTAAGCATAGACACACACACATATGTTTAACTTTTTCTGTATCATTGGAACAAAAACATACTAGTAGAAGTAGTAGTAATATATATATAGTGGTAGAGACAGAGGTCCTCGGGCGTTATCCGCCTGATCCAGTAAAAATGTTGGACCGACCAATCCAACCTGAATCACAACATATTGCTGGTCAATGTAGATCAAATAACGATGTTTTAATGAAAGATAGTGGAAATGACACAATGAAATGTGTAATGCATGGTTGGGCCCGTTGGAAAAAAGAGACATGAGGTCCAAATATACATACAAACAAAACCTGGAGAGCTTTTATATCTTTATGTGAAAATGACAATGAGCACGACTATAGAGCTGGAAATCGTCGTAGTAATATGATCGTAGTCAGGTCTTAAGAAGAGCGTGATGAGGACACCGGGCTTGTTCGTACTAGAATCGACTTTTGTAAAGGATACGGTCTTGAACAGCTAAGCATAACCGTAGAATAGTCGTAGTGGTTGGGTCGCATTAATAAGGTATAGTCTAGTGGTTGTATTGAGGTAGTAGTAACATCGACGTTAGATCGTAGCGCAGTACATGTATCTGCGACTTCAATCGCGCTCAAGATACGATGGCACAGCGATCTTTGTGGACTACGACCTTAACGCGCTCCTACTTAGACATGATTTCGCAACGACATATCACGATTGTTTTCAACATGTTGGCTACTCTCAATACGATCTTCAAGACCTCAAGACCGTACCACGACAAAACTGCGATCTACACAATCGCAGTACAATCGTCAAAAGCATTATTTTTTTATAGAGATCGTAGTGCGATCATGGCCTAGTGTGACGGGGCCTGGGGTATACTATAAATGTTTCTGAATATTACCAAATATTAAGGATGTGCCCTAAATGCAGTTGTGAACACACAATCTAAGTTATAATCATTTCAATACAACACGTGCGATTACACTAAGTTGGACGTCGCTTATAGTACTTGCATAAAGCAGTTTCAAAATCGTTATTTCTTTTTTGTGATAAGTACTATAATGACAAAAATGACATATTTTACTGACAAATAGATTATCACCACCATTATGAAGTCATCCTGTATGAAAAATTAAACCTAGAAAAGGGGGTCTGTTCGATTGTTAAGTTTTTAACTATTTTCTATTTTCTTTATAAATGTAAGCATTTTCGACATTAAATAAAGTCTGTTAGGAATCAAAATCATCTAAAACATAATAATAAATAAATATTATAAAATAATCTTATTTGTACTTGTAAAGCATGCATTTTTCTATCGGCAATTCTTGAAATTGTATCAGTATTTAGATTTTAACTTACCACAGACAGAAAACATATATCAGGTTAACCGCGAAAAGGTAAACTCGAATAGTACCGCTCACTGATATACATGTAGTTTCGTTGTTCATTTTGGGAAATAACTTTATTTTTACAATAGAAATTACATTTAATTATTTAAATTAAACTTTAGCATAGCAATAGCTAGTAAAATGGGGCAAAATGATAAGATACAAAAAATCAGCAGCTTGATCCAGTAGTAGATTGGGATAGGGGTCCTCCCAATTTACTCTGAGTACAGACAAACCTGTGCATCTTGAAAAGTCTTAAGGCATAGCAAGCCCTAAGTAAATATAATTCAAATGCACTGTATGATTTAGAAAATTCATAATTTAACTGGATTTTGCCTTTCACTTTTTTTTGTCCCTCCAGAAGATGAGAAAATTAACAAACAGTTGAGTTTCCCTTGATATGGTCCATTCAGGTACACAGTTTAAATCACCAGTTATTGCCAGTTATGTATCGTTACATCCCAACTCCTTTGTTCTAACAAGGGTGATCTGAACCGGATCACTTCTACCAGATCACCCAGCTTGTGTTTCTTTGTTTTGCATGCTTTCCTTTCTTCTGTAACATTTTGGCTGGAATGATTTTAACCTTTTTCAATAGTGGGGCGAGTCGGTAAATAAGAGTGGGGCGATTTTTTTTATAAAGTGTCGATCTAGTGTGGGCCGATTGGTCAGTGGGGCGAGTTGACATTGCTTTACATCTACTCACCGTGTTTGGTGGTCATAAAGGGTATACATTATATAGTAATAAACTAGAATAAAGTATTTTATAATGGTTGTGTGGCGTTTTAAACTAGATTTCATTGATTGTAAATGGGTTTTCGTCTAATCTAAAACAGCTGGGATGCAAAATAGTTATCCCATTCGGACTTGGTGTGTCAGTGTTAGATCACCCTCTAGCCACCGACCATCGGGGTGATCTTACACTGACACATTGCGTCCTCGTGGGATAACTATTACTCCATCTATTGTCCGTGTCAATCAATACCGCTCACTTCAATTATTACCTGTGCACGCCTGGTAAACCATCTAATCTCAACCAAATGTTGAGACGGAAAAAAGTATTCGGGCACTTCCGGTTCAAAATATCCAAAATAAACACAGGGTAGGTCGACTTTTCGTCAATATACTGAAAATCGATGAGTTTTTTGTAAAATAGGAGAATGTCATGCCATAGATAATTGAATTAGGATTTGTTTCGTGTATAACACGGACCAATATGATTTAAAATGACATCGGAATGACTTTTCTCCTGCAGGTTAATGTGGCCAGTGCAGTCAGCTATTGACAAAATGACAGTGAAATCATTGTTAAAATCAACGTATATATCAGTAAAATAGTATTTGTTTAAAACCTCATAAACATTAAATTACAGTTTGCTTTTTTTCTTTACTAATATAATTTCATTAAGCTAAATATGTTATAAAGTAGATCATGTTGAGATTTTCTGGTATCGGTTGAGATATTCTGGAACAATGTTGAGATCTTCTGGTGATTGAAATTTTCAACTAGCTCAGTATCAATTATACATACAAATGTACAACCGCCAAAATTCATAAACTTGCCGTATACTGTTTGACATTTCAACTGTCATTTTAATCTTGTCTTTTTCAACTGTCATTTTAATCGTGTCTGTATAGTTATGGCAGCAGCTTCTAAAGAGACCTTTGGTTGTAATTAAGTGAATACTGGGTAGTGAATAGTGAATAGCTGTGTTTTTTCTGTATTAAAGTTCTAGCGCTGGAGATTAATAGTCTAGCGCTGGAGATTAATAGTCTAGCGCTGGAGATTAATAGTCTAGCGTTTGAGAAGCAGTTTTGCACAGAAGCTATAAAGTCAATTAAGTTTTAATTAATATCTTCAGCGCTACAATTTATTCTTACATCGCTTAACTTGACATCTCAATAGCTAGCTTTTCGAAATCTACATCGCTATACTTTACATTTGCAGTGCTGGGGTTAACATCAGCACTAAACTTTATCTACAGAACTGAGTTTTAAAAATCGTTAAAACAGGACAATTTGCATCCCCTGTGCTATATTTACATAACCAGTGCTTAACTTTGAATCTTCAACACTAGACCTTTATTCTGCCTCATACCGCGGTAAAGGATTCCTTCTTTATAAAGAATACATAGACGTGCCGCAGGAATGGGTATCTTTATTCATAGTCAAATTATATATCAACGGGTAGCAATTTCACAAAGTAAAATGTCAGTGGGTCAGTTATTTTTCTATTACGTTTTTTTCTATGTTTATAATCAACATGAACAGGAGTAAAACTGCGCAGATTGTAGCATTGATGTTTTAATGAGTCATTAAAATACTCATTGTCTAACTAAATGCATATTCAGGAGAGTACATGAAATGTAAACATGAATGTTATATGAACATAAACCCTCCGTTGTACTAGATTGACACGCCGTGTGTGCTTTTGAAAAGAAATTGATATATACGTCCACTTGTATTTTTGTCCATCTGATGAATTAAGCATTTTCCAACTGATTTTTATACTTCGTTCCTATGTTGTACTGTTATTCTACTGTCCAATGTTAGGGGAGGGTTGGGATCCCGCTAACATGTTTAACCCCGCAATAGTATGTATGTTTGTGCCTGTACCAAGTTAAAAGCCTGTAATTCAGTGGTTGTCGTTTGTTTATGTGTTACATATTTGTTTTTCGTTCATTTTTTTTATATAAATAAGGCCGTTAGTATTTCTGTTACAATTGTCATTTCGGGGCCTTTTATATCTGACTATGCAGTATGGGCTTTGCTCATTGTTGAAGGCCGAACGGTGACCTATAGTTGTTAATCTCTGTGTCATTTTGGTCTCTTGTGAAGAGTTGTCTCATTGGCAATCATGCTTCATTTATATATATATTTATAGTATACAAGGTATTATCCCGCAGTTAAGATTTGTCACTTAAAAACGCATGCACATCCGTAAAAAAAACGGACGACTACCGGATGTACAACGGACACTTCATCCGTTGAATGTCTGTTAATTCAAAGTTTTGAACATGCTCGAAATTTTCCACCGGACAGAAGGGACATTGATGGATATCACGGATGTTGAAGGGACATTGATGGATATCACGGATGTTGAAGGGACATTGATGGATATCACGGATGTTGAACGGACATGAAATGAAAATTAACGGACGTCTTACGGACATGAACGGATTGTAAAAGGTAATCCGTTTGGCGTCCGTTTGCGCTATCCGTTAAGGTGTAACATGTGCTTAAATCTCCGGTTACACCTTACCAGATAGCGTGAACGGACGCCGAACGGATATTTTTTTTTCAATCCGTTCGTTCCGTGAAACGAGTGTTGTTATCCGTTATACGTCCGTCCATATCTGTTTCATTTCGTTCAGTATCCACTTTATCAGTCGACGTCCGGTTGGTGCGGTGGAAAAATTTGAGAATGTTAAAAACCTGTGAACGGACTCGTCGGATTTTTTTTACAATACTCGTCCGTTCTGTGTTCGTTTTGTATCTGTTACTTGTCCGTTATACATCCGTTGGAGGTCCGGTAGACAGGTTTACTAACGGACTTTACCGGACATATAAAGGATAAAACGGATGTGAGACGGACATGAACAGAAGGATTACAGAACGATAATTGATTATAAAACGGATACACACCAATTGAAAATCGCGTCAGAAAAAAACAATTATTGGTATGTTGGTTTTCTTTAGTATCATGAATATTTATGGCTTTTTATAGCTGACTACATATATGCGGTATGGGCTTTGATCATTGATGAAGGCCGTATGGTTACCTATAGTTGTTAATTTCTGTGTCATGTTGCTCTCTTGTGGAGAGTTATCTCATTAGCAATCATACCACATCTTCTTTTTTATATGATCTTCTAAATCACGATCAGGCTTTTTATTCTGACATTTGTTTTCTTATTTCTTTTCCACCCCTTCCATTTCTCGGCATACTACACGTCCGTTTTATTTGTTCATTACATCACGGACTCCTAACGGAAGAAAATGGTGTAAATGGAAAAGTTTTGTCCATCCTTTCGGCGTCCGTTCGAGCTATCTGGTAAAGTGTGACCACAGTTTTAAGCAGAACTTGCATGCTAAGCATAGACACACACACATATGTTTAACTTTTTCTGTATCATTGGAACAAAAACATACTAGTAGAAGTAGTAGTAATATATATATAGTGGTAGAGACAGAGGTCCTCGGGCGTTATCCGCCTGATCCAGTAAAAATGTTGGACCGACCAATCCAACCTGAATCACAACATATTGCTGGTCAATGTAGATCAAATAACGATGTTTTAATGAAAGATAGTGGAAATGACACAATGAAATGTGTAATGCATGGTTGGGCCCGTTGGAAAAAAGAGACATGAGGTCCAAATATACATACAAACAAAACCTGGAGAGCTTTTATATCTTTATGTGAAAATGACAATGAGCACGACTATAGAGCTGGAAATCGTCGTAGTAATATGATCGTAGTCAGGTCTTAAGAAGAGCGTGATGAGGACACCGGGCTTGTTCGTACTAGAATCGACTTTTGTAAAGGATACGGTCTTGAACAGCTAAGCATAACCGTAGAATAGTCGTAGTGGTTGGGTCGCATTAATAAGGTATAGTCTAGTGGTTGTATTGAGGTAGTAGTAACATCGACGTTAGATCGTAGCGCAGTACATGTATCTGCGACTTCAATCGCGCTCAAGATACGATGGCACAGCGATCTTTGTGGACTACGACCTTAACGCGCTCCTACTTAGACATGATTTCGCAACGACATATCACGATTGTTTTCAACATGTTGGCTACTCTCAATACGATCTTCAAGACCTCAAGACCGTACCACGACAAAACTGCGATCTACACAATCGCAGTACAATCGTCAAAAGCATTATTTTTTTATAGAGATCGTAGTGCGATCATGGCCTAGTGTGACGGGGCCTGGGGTATACTATAAATGTTTCTGAATATTACCAAATATTAAGGATGTGCCCTAAATGCAGTTGTGAACACACAATCTAAGTTATAATCATTTCAATACAACACGTGCGATTACACTAAGTTGGACGTCGCTTATAGTACTTGCATAAAGCAGTTTCAAAATCGTTATTTCTTTTTTGTGATAAGTACTATAATGACAAAAATGACATATTTTACTGACAAATAGATTATCACCACCATTATGAAGTCATCCTGTATGAAAAATTAAACCTAGAAAAGGGGGTCTGTTCGATTGTTAAGTTTTTAACTATTTTCTATTTTCTTTATAAATGTAAGCATTTTCGACATTAAATAAAGTCTGTTAGGAATCAAAATCATCTAAAACATAATAATAAATAAATATTATAAAATAATCTTATTTGTACTTGTAAAGCATGCATTTTTCTATCGGCAATTCTTGAAATTGTATCAGTATTTAGATTTTAACTTACCACAGACAGAAAACATATATCAGGTTAACCGCGAAAAGGTAAACTCGAATAGTACCGCTCACTGATATACATGTAGTTTCGTTGTTCATTTTGGGAAATAACTTTATTTTTACAATAGAAATTACATTTAATTATTTAAATTAAACTTTAGCATAGCAATTTTAGCAGTTTTTGTCTTTATATAGTAATATTGCACGCGTGTTGGATTGCTAGTCGTAGTTAATTTGAACTTTGAAACCTCAGCGCCCATATTTTAACAATAATATACTTTATGACACAAAGTAACCAGAAAGACTCAGCATTGTGACAGAAAGACTCAACCAGTTCCTTTATATCTCAACCATCATGACCATTTAGAATTTTTAATTTTCCTGCTTAGAATAGGCTTAACAAATAATATTTTTGCAATTTACAGACGTGGTTAACGTAAAGCATAAAAAAAAACACAAATAATTGACATATTTTCTTGCTAGGTCATTTAAATCAAAGCAGTTTTATCGGATTCAAAGAAAGTAAACATGATAATCCGTAGGAGAAAAGTGATTGTGACTTCAATTTCAGATATTTTGAACCACACAGAGACATATTAGGTACAATTATCATTAATTTTATCTATTGCATGACATTGTTCTCCTTCTTTACAAAAAAGTCATTGATTTTCAGTAAATTGACGAAAAGTCGACCAACCCTTTGGTTGAGATCAGATGGTTTACCAGGCGTGCTGTGGGGAAGTTCTCAAACCTGTTTCCCAATTAACTTAGTTTATTTTGACACCTTCTGGAGGAATGGAAAAAAAGTGCACTGCAAGATCCTGGTAAGTTTTTATTTTTCTAAACAGATATAGGAAGATGTTGTGTGAGTGCCAATAAGACAACTCTCCTTCCAAATAACAATTTAAATAAAAAGTAAACCATTATAGGTCAATGTACGGCCTTCAACACGGAGCCTTGGCTCACACCGAACAACAAGCTATAAAGGGCCCCAAAACTACTAGTGTAAAACCATACAAACAGGAAAACCAACGGTCTAATCTATATTAAAACGAGAAACGAGAAACACGTATAAATTACATAAACAAACGACAACTACTGTACATCAGATTCCTGACTTAGGACAGGTTCAAACATTTGCAAAAGCATGAAACGTATGTGAAATTTATTTATCTAGCCTAAGGGCGTGCTATGCCTTAAATGTTTTAGATGCGCAGGTTTGTCTGTACTCAGAATAAATTTTGAGGTGAAAATACGGCCAAAGGGTCCACATGAACCTTAATAGGCTAGCCCGTCGGCTAAACAATTACAGTATAACTTTAAAATTTACAGGAGTTCTCTTATTTCTTCAAAATCTAGTCAACATTCCTGTGAATTTGATAAATTAACTTGATTCTGTGTTTGAATGAAACACTTACCTGTTATGCACATCAAATATTACTCCTGATTTTACTATAAATACATATTTCTCCGCAACTATGAAGTGAATCGAGAAATATAACATGTATAAGTGTGTAGTACACTTGTTTTCAAGGTGAGTTATTTAAATTGTAAATATTACGGATGCAATATAAAAAAATGTGTTGTGTTCGTAACCAAATGAAAGCTGACAATAATAAATATTTTAAAAAACATTTCGCTTATGGAAAGAAATCCATTATATATATATTTTTGTGTAAATCGAAACAGACGTGTCGACGTCATATCTTAAAATAACTACAGTGAGAAATTTTCAAATCGATTTCGATTTAATTATATATGTACCTACGCTTCGTTTCTTTTCAATCATTAAAATATTAACAAAACTTTTCTTATTTTAAGATGTCAAATTATTTTACATCCAACTGTTCACTATTCTTTGCTCAGATGCATTAATAATAATAATTTTATTTGCAAAAATACACCCATATGGGTCAAGCAAACACAAATACAACATTTAATACAGACAGTGAAGAATTACAAATATAAACATAAAAAAAACATAGTTATAAATCTCATGAATCATGGTAAAATTATACAATGCATTTGCTTCGGACGCAATAAATTATATGTTGATTTCATTTTTTTACATCACTGGATCGATACCTCTGCTGGTGGACTATCAGTTCTCGAGGGTATCATCAGCTCAGTGGTCAGTATTTCGGTACTGACATGATTAAACACACTTTACTAAATTGTCCGTTTATAAATTTATAAATTATAAAGAAACTTAGGTTTTAACTCCCTCAGGCAAAAGTTGGCTATAGATGAATTTGGCTATTTATTTTAGGTATTTTTGACATATAGCTCTTCAGCGGTTTCGGTACTTATAGTACATCTTCGGATTTCAAATGTTTGGCGTTCCTGATGAAGGTAATTCAGAAAAGCGCTTCGGACGCAATAAATTAATAAAACGTACATGTACGTGTTGTTTTCAATTTTTTAAAGCCATATTCACACTGAGAATTATTCAAGATGAAGGTATTTCTCTTGATTTTGACTAGGTGTAACTTTAACACCAACTTTTTGCTTTGCTTCCTTTAATTACTGTAATCGATTTTAAAGTATCAGCCAAATTAGATCAACAAAATAAGAAATGAAATTCAGAATGGAAATAGGGAATGTGCCAAAGAGACAACAACCCGACCATAGAGCAGACAACAGCAGGAGGTCACCAACAGGTCTTCAATGAACGAGAAATTCCCGCACCCGGAGGCGTCCTTCAGCTGGCCCCTAAACAAACATATACTAGTTTAGTGATAATGAACGCCATGCTAAACTACAAATTGTACACAAGAAACTAAAAGTTAAAATAATACAAGACTAACAAAGGCCAGAGGCTCCTGACTTGGGACAGGCGCAAAAATGCGGCGGGGTTAAACATGTTTGTGAGATCTCAACCCTCCCCCTATACCTCTAGCTAGTAGAAAAGTAAACGCATAACAATACGCACATTAAAATTCAGTTGAAGAGAAGTCCGAGTCTGATGTCAGAAGATGTAACCAAAAAAAATAAACACAATGACAATAATACATAAATAACCTCAGACTACTATAGCAGTTAACTGACATGCCAGCTCCAGACTTCAATTAAACTGAATAAAAAATTATGTTTTCATCTTATGAATATCAGGCTCAATCCTCCTCGTCAGGGGTTTAGTATCATACCATCATAACATATATGAGAAGAACATAACCCGTGTCATGCCAACAACTGGTTTTTAAATAAATGTGTTTAGTTCCGGTGCAAAGACCCTATAAATGAATCAATATTAATGCCACAATATGCAATCTTTAATGATCTGACACCAGTATCGTAACTTTATCCCTTCTTAATAAGTCTATTTAAAGGTTTTGTTAGCTTCTGAGGTGAATACTGAAATTTTTGTGCTTTATAAAGAATATTTCCATAAAAAAACATGGATGTGAAATACCTGAACGTATGAGAAGTCTGCATGTTGAGCTATATTTACGGATGATGTCCTTATACCGATTATAAAATTTAGTAAATGTTTTGACTAGTTTGTGATATCGAAAACCCTGGTGTAATAATTTTTCAGTAAAACATAAATTTCTCTCGTTAAAATCTAAAACATTGTTACATACACGAGCGAATCGTACAAGTTGAGATATATAAACACCGTACGATGATGACAAGGAAACGTCATCATCTAAAAATGGATAATTACCGATAGGAAATGAGAAATCATCTCTTTTATCATAAATTTTAGTTTTAAGCTTTCCGTTAATGATATAGATATGAAGATCGAAGAAAAGGCAGTGGTCATTGTTTAGTATTAGCTTTATTTAAATTAAGTTCAAAGGATAAACCTTACATACTGAAGTCGTCATTATTGAGAGCCAAAATATCATCCAAATAACTAAAAGCATTATTAAATTTGTGTGTCGGATGTTGTTTCGATGGGTCTTTGCTGATTTTTGTCATAAATTGTAACTCGTAGCAATACTAAAACATGTCCGCAACAAGTGGTGCACAGTTAGTCCCCATTGGTATTCCGATAACCTGACGATATACATAATCTCCAAAGCGAACAAAAATATTGTCTAGTAAAAATTCAAGAGCAGAAATAGTATCATAGCATGTCCAATTGACATAGTTTTTTTGTTTATTGTTACTAAAAAATGACCTAAAAGAGTTTTAACATATATATTCACATTCTGACTTTTTAAATGCCCATTTAATTAGGTGTGTGATTTTTTTCTTAATGAGAACGTGAGGCAATGTGGTATATAGGGTAGAAAAAAAAAAAAACAACTTTGAACAGATTTAAAATCACCAATATAAGCATGCAGTTTATCAAGTACTTCCAACGAGTTTTTGACACTCTAAAAGTAATTAATTTCACTATTTTCGAACGCCTTATTTGAACAATTTATTATCAGGTTTTTGATTGTACCAACATAAACGATTCTCCTACAGGAGTTATTGTCAGTATTCATATCTATTATATGTATGCCAGTTTTAATCAAATAGTACGTTTCTATGTATGTTGCATTGGAGTTTGGTTTTGATGCACTCCAGTGTTCCTGTTGTTCCTGTTGTTCCTTTGTTATTAGTTTGTGTTTGGTTTTTTTCGTCGTTTCCCCGGATTTGATTTCTCTCAATCCAGGTATGACTTTTTGTATAAAATTGTATGTGAATAGATCGTTGAGACTACATGTACACAAATCGAGACGACCTTTTCTAAAAATTGTTTATAAAACGTAAAACCTACTGCTAAAACGGGACAAACATTAAACAAATCTAGTTTTCAGTGTTTACAGGGGAGATATTGTCACTAGATTTGCCACTGAATTATAGACATTGACATTGTTTTATTTGGAAGGTAGAAATTCTCCATTTATCAATTTATCAATTAAACTATGTACGTTTATGTTTAATGATTTTTAGAGTTGATACTGCAAAAGAAAGAAAAAACATTAAACCTGCTTACTGTCATATGGCGGACGGGGATAAACATCTAGACTTCACAATATCATAATGATATTAACCAAGATCTTCGGGCTCTTATGCGAAACCCTGAAAGTTTATCAATGTCTAAATTGTTGACGAGTTGTATAGAAAAAGTCGAAATAGACCAACAGATTACAGGAGTTAAGAGGACTCTATTATGTTATTTTATGTCTTCTATCTTTTTAGTGATTGTTTTGGAATCATCATGACAGACGCTCGTCGATCTAATAGCTAATCAAGCATATTTTCTTTCACTAAAGTTTGTTACTATAGTGTGCCTCTTCGTAATCGATTTTTGAGATTTGAACATTCGTAAGGAACTGTTGCTCTGATTTTTCAGACTGTTCAAATGTACAACAGTACCAGGTTCCGGAAGGGTTAGTCGCAAACAAACATGTTATATCCCGCATCATTCGAAATATTCATGTCCCAATCTAGAAGCCTATACTCATAGCTAGCGTTTGTGTTTGGTTGCTTTGAACCCATCTCATTTCTTTTTTTTACAAATCAGCTGGTGTGTTTTCTCTTTATTCTCTAATTTTGACAACTCGGGGTCTTTCAAAGCTTTCATACGGTATGATTTCTGCACAAATTTGAAGGCCATGACCATAACCTGTTCTTTTCCACATCTTTTGCAATTCAACAGTGGTTTCATTGGGTATTATACCACTTCTCCATATTTTGAATAAAAAACCCAGGTAGACAAACCATTAAAGGCAACATTAAGCTGACCGCTGTTCCATTGTGAAAATTTAAATAAGCAAAAAACAGCGACGTTAGTTTTCTTAGTACAATGCAAAAAAACACATCAATTATATAAGAAGCTATGAGTATGTGTCTAGTGTCGATTAACAAATTCAAGGTCTTTACAAATAACTGTGTTGCTTCTTCCGTATAATTGTTTTTTCGTGCATTGTATTAAAAACAATCAAGTCGTTGTTTTTTCTGCTGTGGTTAACAAAATAAATTCAGGATTAATTCCGGTTTACATGTATACCAATGAATGGAATATAAAATGATGAAGAATGTGAGGTTCTCACAAAAATATCTCAATATATCAGGTTATCTTTAATATAAGCTTTGGATTTCAAAAATTTTGGCCACGAGCATCACTGAAGAGACATGTATTGTCGAAATGCGCATCTGGTGCAAGACAATTGGTATCGTTAATTTTTAGCTCACCTGGCCCAAAGGGCCAAGTGAGCTTTTCCCATCACTTGGCGTCCGGCGTCCGGCGTCGTCGTCCGGCGTTAGCTTTTACAAAAATCTTCTCCTCTGAAACTACTGGGCCAAATTGAACCAAACTTGCCCACAATCATCATTGGGGTATCTAGTTTGAAAAATGTGTGGGGTGACCCGGTCAACCAACCAAGATGGCCGCCACGGCTAAAATTAGAACATAGGGATAAAATGCAGTTTTGGCTTATAACTCAAAAACCAAAGCATTTAGAGGAAATCTGACAGGAGGTAAAAATGTTTATCAGGTCCAGATCTATCTGACCTGAAATTTTCAGATGAATCGGTCAACCCGTTGTTGGGTTGCTGCCCCTGAATTGGTAATTTTGAGGAAATTTTGCTGTTTTTGGTTATTATCTTGAATATCATTATAGATAGAGATAAACTGTAAACAGCCATAATTTCAGCAAAGTTAGATTTACAAATAATAAGTCAACATGACCGAAATGGTAAGTTGAATCCTTTAGGAGTTATTGCCCTTTATAGCCAATTTTTAACCATTTTTCATAAATCTAAGTAATCTTTTACAAAAATCTTCTCCTTTGAAAGTACTGGGCCAAATTGAACCAAACTTGGCCACAATCATCTTTGAGGTATCTAGTTTAAAAAATGTGTGACGTGACCCTGACAACCAACCAAGATGGCCGCCACGGCTTAAAATAGAACATGGGGTAAAATGCAGTTTTTTGCTTATAACTCAAAAACAAAAGCATTTAGAGGAAATCTGACAGGAGGTAAAAATGTTTATCAGGTCAAGATCTATCTGACTTGGAATTTTCAGATGAATCGGTCAACCCGTTGTTGGGTTGTACTCCTGAATTAGTAATTTTGAGGAAATTTTGCTGTTTTTGGTTATTATCTTGAATATTATTATAGATAGAGATAAACTGTAAACAGCATTAATGTTCAGCAAAGTAAGATTTACAAATAAATCAACATGACCAAAATGGTCAGTTGACCCCTTTAGGAGTTATTGCCCTTTATAGTCAATGTTTAACCATTTTACATAAATCTAAGTAATCTTTTACAAAAATCTTCTCCTCTGAAACTACTGGGCCAAATTAATCCAAACTTTGCCACAGTCATCTTTGGGGTATCTAGTTTTACAAAAATGTGTCTGATGACCTGGGCCCAGTTGTTCAAAAGTGTCGTTAAGCTAACGCAGTCGTTAAAGTGTCGTTAGAGTGTCGTTAAATTTAACAAATTCGTTAACTGTTGTTCAAAAAATTTAACGACAAAAATAATGATAACCAGTCGTTAACTTTAACAACTTCTGAGAGGTCGATTAAATATTTAAGTTCTGGTTAAATATGGCCGCCTTTAGACAAGTACCTGTTCCACCTCACAGAAAAGAAAGGCATTTTCGCCTAAAAGATGACCCTTCTTTGAATTTGTCGAATGAGGAGTTACAAGAACGGTAGAGAGGGAATTAATTTCATTTCTAATCTAGTCAGTGATGATATTACAAGAGAAACCATGCTCTCACTGTACCACATATGGTTATGGTAACCCTGAGATTTCTAGCTAAAGGCAGTTCTTTGCAAGTAGTTGGAGACACAATAGACACAATAGGTAAGATTTCATTTATATATTTCTCATATATGATTTAAAATTAAGAAAACATTAGTAAAATTGTGTTAATCAATTGCTATAATGATCTTTGACTGATGTTTGAATTATAATTTCAATTTGTTATTTTTCGGATATGTAAACAAACGCCGGTAAATACACATTTGATTTTTTGTTCTTTACAGTCTATGGAAGAAGCGTATCGATAAAAACTTTTCTTATATCAATGAGCGATATTGTCTAATATCAATTGTAAACATGCAGACATTTCATGCGGAAAATGTTGTTTTTGGCAACGAAAAATTAAGTAAATGCTAACTTTTAAATTTATTGTTCAAATATAAACAACAATTGAGTCTAAATATACATTCAGAAGTTAGCTAAACGCTAACGTTTATGTCCGTGTAAAATTTGAAGTGCTGTGTTTTTCTTATATACATAAATAAGCAATGCGATACTTTTAAAATATCAATGCGATACTTTTAAAATATCATAGCGGTGTTTTTGTTATATCAATATTAGCACTTATTAGTATCAATATTTGACTGCTGTACCCATATTTTTACAATTTTACCCATTATGTCTGTTTTGTTTACGAAACGTTGTAAATATGACAGAATTTGATGAGACTGTCATACACGTGAGAGGTTAAGCGCTATAAAACCAGGTTCAATCCACCATTTTCAAAATGTAAAAATGCCAGTACCGATGTGGTTTAATAAACAATATCGTAATCAAATAGCTATCAAATTATTGTTCACATACTATATAACATTAATTTTTAGCAATTTTATAATGAACGCACCTAAATAATATATATCTGATATGCTCGCAATGCATGCATGTAAGACTTTCTTTATTGATAAAAATGAAACTAACTTGTGTTAAAGATGAATCATAATGTTCTCGTTCAGATTGATTCGACAAAATCTGACCTGTACTTTTGAATCTCCTTTTTTTTTATACAAATTAGACCGTTGGTTTTCCTGTTTTAATGGTTTAACACTAGTATTTTTTTTGTTCCTATATAGCGTGGTGCTTGCTGTGAGCCAAGGCTCCGTGTTTAAGGCCCTACTTTGATCTATAATGGTTTACTTGAAACAAATCATTATACTTTGTGTAAAGTTGTCTCATTCGAACTCATGCACCATCTTCTTATATCTATAAATCTTTAAAATATCCCTTTATAAATAACTGCTCTCTAGACCTCAAAAAACGTCATTTGGGTGCTGAATATTTTGTACAGTGCAATATAAACTAGTACACTTCTTTTAAAGCTTTAACGGTAACGACAGTTATGATGGTACAAGAACGATTACGTCAATAAAAATACCAAATAAACAGCACTGAAAGATCAAAATTTATAATTCTAGTATGACGTCGATTTGTGAACAACACTGTGACAAAATTCTCGATAGATCTAAACTTAGCACAGACTCAGAGGTATACATAATAATTGCTGTTATGTACAATATACTTTCCGCGTAAATATACATGCATTGGAACCTATTTGCAGACCCTTTGCCGATTTTATTGTTTTAAAAAGTGCAATTAAAAAAAAAATAACTATTATTCTTATTTGGATGCATAATAAAAAGAAGTAATGCAGACTCGGACTTCTCTTGAACTGAATTTTAATGTGCGTATTGTTATGCGTTTACTTTTCTACATTGGTTAGAGGTATAGGGGGAGGGTTGAGATCTCACAAACATGTTTAACCCCGCCGCATTTTTGCGCCTGTCCCAAGTCAGGAGCCTCTGGCCTTTGTTAGTCTTGTATTATTTTAATTTTAGTTTCTTGTGTACAATTTGGAAATTAGTATGGCGTTCATTATCACTGAACTAGTATATATTTGTTTAGGGGCCAGCTGAAGGACGCCTCCGGGTGCGGGAATTTCTCGCTACATTGAAGACCTGTTGGTGACCTTCTGCTGTTGTTTTTTTAAATGGTCGGGTTGTTGTCTCTTTGACACATTCCCCATTTCCATTCTCAATTTTACTTGTAAGAGCTCGAAGAAATCAATAGGATAAAATTCGAATATCACGGCCCCATCCATGTGTAAATTTCCAACAATCTATGGCTTTCCTGAATTATTTCTAAAATATAGAAAATACGTATACACATTTGGATTCGAGCGTCACTGATGAGTCTTTTGTAGACGAACCGCGCGTTTGGCGTTTACATCTTATCTATTTGTTTTCTAAACATTTTTTTTTAGCATTCATTGTAGAAATGAATTTATAACAAGCGATACGGATTGTTATTTTGCACTAAGAAATGTAAGCGAATTTATACGATCGGTTACTAGTCAAAAACTAAGGTCAAATCTCTGGTAACAATACAGCGGAATGTCCTCGCGGTTGTCGCGATGTAAAAACATTAACGGTACCAATTTTCCTGCACCAGATGCGCATTTCGACAATACACGTCTCTTCAGCGATGCTCGTTGCCAACATATTTGAAATCCAAAGCTTATATAAAAGATGAAGAGCTATAATCCAAAAGGTTGAAAAAGTATAGCCAAATCTGTGAAAGGAATCAGAGCTTTGCATGAGGGAGATACATTCCATAATTTCTAATAATTTCTAAAAATTTGCTACAGAAAATTTAAATAACACAAAAAATCCGTATTTACATGCCAGTACCAGTACCAAGGTACTGGCTACTAGGCTGGTGATACCCCCGGGAACTAACAGTCCACCAGCAAAGACATCGACCCAGTGGAAGTAATAACATTAACGGTCCCAATTTTCATGCACTAGATGCGCATTTCGACAATACAGTGTCTTTGAAGTGATGCTCGTTGCCAAAATATTTGAAATCAAAAGCTTATATAAAAGAGGGAGAGCTATAATCCAAGGTCCAAAATATAAAGCTAAATTTGTAAATAAGCGTCCATGTTGATAATAAATACAGTTTCTGTTTCACAAGATTTTTGATTTTCGTTCGATCTGAAGTTGTTCAATTTATAGTCTGAGGCTACTCAGTTGGTATCTTCAAAGATCGGGACAACAGCATTTGTACATTTTAATTTGTTTGGAATATTTATTTTACTATTTGAATATTCATTGCTGTATTGAATTGGATTGTTTGAATGAATGTTTTTTTTTTCTTTTAAGTAATGATTTTTTTCTTTATTTCGATATTACCCATGTGGATAGGCTATAGGAGTGTGACCTCAATGGCGGATTCAGCCGTTTCTAAAAGGGGGGTTTCATACCCAGGATAAAGGGTATCAACCATATATCCCCATTCAAAAGCATTGATCGGCCAAAAAAGGGGGTTTCAACCCCCGCCCCCTCCGGATCCGACACTGGACCTTTGTTAGAATCGAATAGGTCGGTAGACTATTTACAACCGCATTCAAATTCCGCCATTGCATCATCACTTCAAATAGAATTTGTCGGTTAAAGCATGTGATTGCAAAACAATAGACTGAACAGGTTGTTAACACTTTCAAATATCAATAGGGTCAAGCAACATTTAAAAAAAATGATAAGATCTTTTAAGCGTTAATTTTGTTACAGAAACAAAATTTTAGTGGTATTGATCATCAAACATTAAGCCGGTCATGAAATAAGTTTGTGAATTATGTTTGCAGTTCTTTTGACATGCATTGTGACGTGTCATCGTATTAATTCTATATTAGAAAACTATAGCAGTTATATTAGAAAAGTATCGCATTCATAAATTTTTGATATTAAAAAAATATCGCTATGATATAAGACAAACATCGCATTGATATTTTAAAATATAGCAGTATTTTTTACTTATAGGCGATTTTGGCTTATCCAACAATTTTATTCATCTCGATTGCATTCCACATAATTTGCTACATGACATTAATTGAATTTGTACATCTAAAAATGATAAATCGTGCATTTATGTCTCATTTATTCAAAAATTCAATTTTCTCGTTTAAATACATCTTGCTTGGTATAACTTTAAAATAATTCATGGAAATTATACAGCAGACGTATGTCTTGTTAAATGTCAGCCTGTTTTAAGAAAAGAATCATTACTTTATACCGAGAAATCTTCGTTCATGAGGAGTCGTTCATTCATAAAAATGTAAACATTCGTCTGAGATTTCCCGCAATGCAACTCGTTGATATAAGACAATATCGCTCATTGATATAAGAAAAGTTTTTATCGTATCGCACCTTCCATAGACTGCTTAAACGATCTTCAAAATAATATGTTTTTGGTTTGTTTACAGGTTTGCACACGGGAACTGTCTCGCGTATTGTGTCTAATGTGTTGACATCACTTTGAAACAAACGGGATCAATTCATCAAGTGGCCAAGGAATGTGGACGAAACAAGAGGAGACTTTTACCGTCTAAGTGGTTTCCCGAATGTGCTAGCTGTTTGTGATTTCGAAGGTAAAATATTTCTCATCTAATATGACATTGACCTTCGTAAATAATAAACTGGTATCAACTTTTCAGTGTGACTGGGACCCCTATAGTCTGTTTCTCAGAAAAGAACATTTTACTTTCACTTTCACTTTCACTTTCATTCAGTTCATCTAGGATCATATAGGACATGATTAGGGTTTTAAATGGTTTACCTACTAAAGATAACTTAAAATATTGGTAAGTCAAATATTAAAAGAATATATTAGTTTTCTTTAATGAGAAAAAGATTATGTTCAGGGGCCAGCCATTTCCAAAAAGGGGGTTCCCAACATAAGATAAAGCCTGAAGGGGAGCTCCAACCATATGTCCCCATTCAAATACACTGATAATCTTAAAAAGGAAGGTTTCCCTATCCAGTATCCACCACTGCTGTTTCTGATATATTCCTTAAATTTTCCCCTTTCAATCCAAAAGAAAGAAACATTAACATAGCCCTAGCTTTTGTACAATTTATAATTTGATATGTTGCTCTGATGACTGAATCAGCACATTTATGCATTATGCAACATGCATTACAACTTTTTTTTTCATATCATGGTTCCTAGTTTGAAACAATATAGTTGAGTCAAAATTTGTGAGTCTATACATATAAAAAAGAAGATGTGGTAAGATTGCTAATGAGACATTTCTCCACAAGAGACCAAAGGACACAGAAAATAACAATTATAGGTTTCCATACTGCCTTCAACAATGAACAAAGCCCCTACAGCCTATCAACTATAAAAGGCCCAGGAATGACAAGGTAAAACAATTAGAAAATAGAAAGCTAAGGCAGCAACCATTTGATTTTCTGGGGGGGCTATGGTTTTTTTTCGCCTTTGGCGAAGAACAATCTATTTGTTTAGCGACAAACCAAAAACAATTATTTTCTTTCCATTTTAGCATTACATATACATGTAGTGGCAGCTGAGGGTGAAACAAACAATTTTTTTTCTCAGGGTCCAAAACAAATTAACCTGGAAACAAACTTTTTTTTTTCCAAAAAAAAACCCATAACACCCCCCAGAAAATCAAATGGTTGCTGCCTAATGGCCTACAATGTAGCTTATTTATGCGTTAATATTGTGCAATAAATCTGTTTATGCTATTAAAACATTTCTTTTTTCTAAAGATTATATATTCTTTTTTCTAAAGATTATATGTATTCTTTTTTCTAAAGATTATATATAATCTTTTACATTTTGCAGGTAAATTCACAAACATAAATGCAAACTGGCCAGGTAGCAGTCATGATTCCCACATATTCCGGACTTCAGAGGTGTGTATTTTATTACAATGTTCATGATGTTTGTCATCTTTTATTACACATGTAGTCATATTCTCCTTCAAGCACTCAAATCAATAATTCTATATATATGACGCCCGTCAAGCAAAAACCACCCTTATCGCATTTGACGTCGTTATCGGTAGTCAACGCTAGAATGTAACGTAGAACAAACCGATAAATTGCACGTTGAAATTGAGATATTTTTTCTAAACATAGCGTTATCCATGTGAACTGAACAGTATATTCTTAAATTAATACATTTAAATACTTCTACTAAAAAAAATGCCGTATTTACGATTTAAAATTTAATTTTGTGATGAATTTCTATTAAAACTTTTCAAATGCTTGTTTTGACACGCTGTATATTCTTACTGTCTTGAGAGGAATGATTTATAAACAATATAATAAAATCCCACACACTAGCAAGTCTCATTATGACATAGTACCACGATATGTGATGATTTACGTATTAACCTTCTACAATATATAAATGATACCAATGTTGTGTGAAAAAAACCTCCAGTTTTTTTCCGCAGCTAGATTTCTTTTATACTTTTAAAACGGCAAGTCTTTGTATGAAGAACCCATGAAAATAATCTAATATTTGGCACAACATCATTATGCATGCCAACTGCGGAAAATCTTATATGGTTAATCACACGAGAGAGTTTGCTTACAAAAAAATTAAGTACGACAGAGAAGAAAGTCTGTCTGAAATTTTTCGTCTTTTATTTTGCCACGTTTTAATTCGCAATATTAACTACTGTACATAAAACAATAAACCATTTGTTCAAATGAAAAACATTCTATGAGTATTTTATCAGAAAAAATATCAAACAAGAATGTGTCCCAAGTACACGGATGCCCCACTCGCACTAAAATTTTCAATGTTCAGTGGACCGTGAAAATGGGCTAAAAACTCTAATTTGGCATTAAAATTAAAAAGATTATATCAAAGGGAACATGACTGTGTACTAAGTTTCAAGTTAATCGGACTTCAACTTCATAAAAAACTACCTTGGCCAAAAACTATAACCTGAACTGGGACGAACGAACGGTACGACGAACAAACGAACGACGGACTTACAGACCAGAAAACATAATGATCCTCTACTATCGTAGGTGGGGCATACAAATTTGCAATGCGTTTAAAACTGTAAGAATGAGACAAATATCAGTTCATAATTATATCACACACTTTAAAAAACTAGAGGCTCTCAAGAGCCTGTATCGCTCACCTGATTCTACTTGGGTTTTTGAAATCATATAAAAAAATATAAAATTTGGCTAAAAGTGACAACACAACCTCATTTATAAGAAAAGGAACATGTTTAATTTCATTCAAAAGTCCCCCACTGGCGGCCATCTTGGATGACGGATCGGCTACAAAGTAACAACACTTGGTCAGCACCTCATAAGGAACATTCATGCCATGTTTGGTTTTATTCCATTCAGTGGTTCTCTAAAAGAAGTCATTTGTATGCATTTCCCATAGGGTCCTATGTTAAACTAAGTTCCCTGCTGGCGGCCATCTTGGATGATGGATCAGCTACAAAGTAACAACACTTGGTCAGCACCTCATAAGGAACATTCATGCAATGTTTGGTTTTATTCCATTCAGTGGTTCTCTAAAAGAAGTCATTTGTATGCATTTCCTTATAGGGTCCTATGTTAAACTAAGTCCCCCGCTGGCGGCAATCTTGGATAATGGATCGGCTACAAAGTAACAACACTTGGTCAGCACCACATTAGGAACATTCATGCCATGTTTGATTTCATTCCATTCAGTGGTTCTCTAAAAGAAGTCATTTGTATGCATTTCCCATAGGGTCCTATGTTAAACTAAGTCCCACGCTGGCGGCCATCTTGGATGATGGATCAGCTACAAAGTAACAACACTTGGTCAGCACCACATAAGGAACATTCATGCCATGTTTGGTTTCATTCCATTCAGTGGTTCACTAGAAGAAGTGATTTGTATGCATTTCCAATAGGGTCCTATGTTAAACTAAGTCCCCCGCTGGCTGCCTTCTTGGATAATGGATCAGCTACAAAGTAACAACACTTGGTCAGCACTCCATAAGGAACATTCATGCTATGTTTGGTTTCATTCCATTTAGTGGTTCTCTAGAAGAAGTCATTTGTATGCATTTCCCATAGGGTCCTATGTTAAACTAAGTCCCCCGCTGGCGGCCATCTTGGATGATGGATCGGCTAAAAAGTAACAACACTTGGTCAGCATCCCATAAGGAACATTCATGCTATGTTTGGTTTTATTCCATTCAGTGGTTCTCTAAAAGAAGTCATTTGTATGCATTTCCCATAGGGTCCTATGTTAAACTAAGTCCCCGGCTGGCGGCTATCTTGGATGATGGATCAGCAACAAAGTAACAACACTTGGTCAGCACCTCATAAGGAACATTCATGCCATGTTTGGTTTCATTCCATTCAGTGGTTCTCTAAAAGAAGTCATTTGTATGCATTTCCCATAGGGTCCTATGTTAAACTAAGTCCCCCGCTGGCGGCCATCTTGGATGATGGATCGGCTACAAAGTAACAACACTTGGTCAGCACCCCATAAGGAACATTCATGCTATGTTTGGTTTTATTCCATTCAGTGGTTCTCTAAAAGAAGTCATTTGTATGCATTTCCCATAGGGTCCTGTGTTAAACTAAGTCCCCTGCTGGCGGCCATCTTTGATGATGGATCGGCTACAAAGTAACAACACTTGGTCAGCACCACATAAGGAACATTCATGCCATGTTTGGTTTCATTCCATTCAGTGGTTCACTAAAAGAAGTCATTTGTATGCATTTCCAATAGGGTGCTATGTTAAACTAAGTCCCCGCTGGTGGCCATCTTGGATAATGGATCGGCTACAAAGTAACAACACTTGGTCAGCACTCCATAAGGAATGAATATTCATGCTATGTTTGGTTTCATTCCATTTAGTGGTTCTCTAGAAGAAGTCATTTGTATGCATTTCCCATAGGGTCCTATGTTAAACTAAGTCCCCCGCTGGCGGCCATCTTGGATGATGGATCGGCTACAAAGTAACAACACTTGGTCAGCACCCCATTAGGATAATTCATGCTATGTTTGGTTTTATTCCATTCAGTGGTTCTCTAAAAGAAGTCATTTGTATGCATTTCCCATAGGGTCCTATGTTAAACTAAGTCCCCGGCTGGCGGCCATCTTGGATGATGGATCGGCAACAAAGTAACAACACTTGGTCAGCACCTCATAAGGAACATTCATGCCATGTTTGGTTTCATTCCATTCAATGGTTCTCTAAAAGAAGTCATTTGTATGCATTTCCCATAGTGTCCTATGTTAAACTAAGTCCCCCGCTGGCGGCCATCTTGGATGATGGATCGGCTACAAAGTAACAACACTTGGTCAGCACCTCATAAGGAACATTCATGCCATGTTTAGTTCCATTCCATTCAGTGGTTCTCTAGAAGAAGTTCAAAATGTAAATTGTTAACGACGACGACGACGGACGACGACGGACGACGACGACGACGGACGCCAAGTGGTGAGAAAAGCTCACTTGGCCCTTCGGGCCAGGTGAGCTAAAAAAGTGGGGATACACTGTTTTGCCTCTGTCTGTCCTTTAGTCAATTCATCCTACAGTCCGTCCGTTTGTCCCATGAATATTTTCGTCGCATTACAAGGATTTCTATAATTTGGTTTCAGGGTTTATATAATTCACTTATATCGTGCGATGCGTTTTCAGATTCATCACCCAACAACTTCCTGTTTATCGAAATATTTCGGCGGGGGTATCATCAGTAAGCAGTAACTCAAATGTTTCACTTGTTTTAAATGCTTTAACGTTTACTTAAATCTCCTACTAGAATCGCCAAAATCGGCTTTAGAGGTCTCCCGGCCACTCATTGTCTAAGTGGAAAGGGGATGGAATTAGCTCGGCTCATACGGCACAAAAACTATAATAAACCTACATTTCGATTCTTTGGCTAGGATGTTGTCTTTTTGACAGATTCTGCATTAATTTTCCTTTCTCAATTTTTTACAGTTTTATCGTAATTATTGTTTTACATTTTCTAAAAGCGAACAAAATATAGGTGTTCTGCTTCCATTCGAAAAAAAATTCTTTTCATCTTTTATTCTTAAATGGTCTGTATGGTAGGCCATGAAGAAACAAAACAGCAAAGAAAGGAAGAAAAAACAACGAAAATAAAAGATGCTAGAGGCTTGAGCTTATTCGAAAAATGATTAACCATTTTGGATGCATACACGAGAATTGCTTAAGCTGGTTAATCATTGTTACAATGTTTTCAAATATATGTATACTATTTAATGGTCGCAGTTCAATTTCATTTGTCTTTATTTTCTTTGATTGTGAATAAAACGAGATGCGGGATATTGTTTGACTTAAATTGAGTTGTTAACTTTGTTGAAATAAATATGCAACTCCAGTACGAAAGGTTATACAACGACGAGAAGACAATTTTTAAATTGATGTTTTTGACTTAATGATCAAAAGTCACTGACTGTATCACCCATCGTGTAAATCTCTTAATTCACGGAAAGATAAGGTTAACAATCCGATAATAAACTTTCAATGGAATTTTTAAACGCCATGTAAAAATCAGAAACAGAAACAGAAACAAATGCAATTTTGCAATGTTGCGTTAATTTTCAAAAAAGATGATGCTGGATATATTACAATGATCTGTAAACATGAAGCAAGGAGTAATTGAGGCAGCACAGGCTGAAAAAACACCATATAATTAGATCACATCAAATAATCTTGTTGTTCTTCATATTTTTTTTCAATCTTGAAATGTCATACTTTAGATGTTAAAAAACGATCTATTTTATTTTGCATAATATTGAAATTTTCAAGTTCACTTCGAATCGATATCCAGCGAAACTTATTATAATTATAGTAATACATAAAAATAGTTAATATTTATTACGAAGACGGACAGATTGAAATTTCGCACACGAGATATATTTTTAATGTTATTTAATAAAGTTTTTAAATGTTATTTTTCGTTTAAATCACTTTTAGTATAACGTGCGTTATAGTTTGTTTTGTAAACATTTACATGCGTATATATTTATTGCAAGAAATATATCTGAAACGGACGAAATTGCACACGCAGATGCAGTTCTCATTTAACGATAACATTGAAGATAATACATGTAGAAATGAACTATCCAAAGAAGGCAAAGATACGTATTTATTGGGTAAATTGAAATAAACGGGCGTAGATAAATCCCGTTCTAGATACGGGGAGCGAAAGCGAACACAATTTTACATAAACTTTTGACAACAGGTAAGTTTGTCGAGATGTATAGCTGTTACCTATAATAGTATTCGAGAGTCCCGTTTAAAATCTTTGTTTAACCACATCAACAGTAATAGAAAAACAAAGACAATATCAAAATTTTAATAGACGTCTGAGGGAATTTTCAAATATGGTACAATATTTGAAAAAATAGGCTAGTCTGCATGGTTTACCACAAACAGTACCCCATAACAGACATGACTCTAAACCTCAAATTGTGTTATCTTCTTGTGAATTAAAACAGTCGGTTTTTGACACATATGTACCAGCATTTCAGACAAATGGAACTGTATGTAGATATAAGAAGATGAGCATGAGTGTCAGCGAAACAACTCACCATCCATGTCATAACTTAAAAAGGTAAACCCTTATAGGTAAAAGTACGGTCTTAAACAGGAGCATTTATAGACTAGATATGTGCACTGAACAGAATGAACAAATGTCTGGTCGCTTTGCTGTCCGCACATAATGTTTGCATCTATATATTCGTATGTCGTAGGTGGGACCCTTATACTAGTATAATAGTCCCATGTCGTACGTATATGCCTTCAACATTGAGATAAAACATACCGTATTGTCGGCTATAAAAGACCCCGATATGAAAAATCTGAAACAATTAAATTAATTACAGCCGATTCCATTGAGTGTGTAGGCAAGGGTAATAACTTTGGTTATCTAAGGTATACGACAATCCTTTCGGAGTAGCCTGGTCTTATAACAGACATATAGATTGGTTATCTGTCGGATGAGTTTACATTTAAAGGAGTGTAGTTCACCTGAACTAAAAATGACTTCACGGGTAAGCTAGTCGCGAATCAAGCTAACCAAAGATATTACCTTTGCCTTCACACTCAATAGAATCGGCTGTAAATTAATACCAGTATTAAACGCCCTATTGGCAAAATACATTCCACTCCTTTAGATTAAATGTTCAAAACACTGACCTTCCACTACAAATTCCCACATTGAGCTCCTTTAATCTATATTTCATTTCTAATTTTATTGTCAATTTGATTTTGAATGGCAATATGAATAGATTCAATCTGAACCTGAGAAAGTTCGAACCCCATGAAAAACAGATAGTGCCCTGTAAGAATCAGGAGTTCACACTTCAGTGTTGTTGTTTTTTATTACATTTTAGATAACACTGAAAATTCTACCAACATAAAAAGAATTCTTTTATATTTGAAATCCAACAAATGAAAGTCTTTATTGTTCTGTTATTGTAGGAGAAAAAAATCGGTATTTGACTGACTATCTTGCTTTGTGTCTGCTACATGTAACTGGACAATATTAGTACAAATAAGCCTTTGGTCATACTAAACGTTTGGTAGATTTTGTCAAGCTAAAAATTTTTATTGACGATCAAACTGTGATACTGTATCGCATGTGACAGAATTCTTCCAAAAATCATCATCAATAAGTTAAGTCGTTTAACATTGTAAGCAAAAGAACGATGAAACTACTTAGAAAATGGATAGATTAGAAACCAATTTTATCTGTTTAGATCATTAAACCTATTCTATGGTATCAGAAAGTACCATTATTTCATCGTTGCTCATGATAAATCAGAAATTAATTTTGCCAAAAAAAATGCACAAAATAAAAGAAATAGATACTCTGCATCGTCCTTGATAATAGTTCGATAAGTTGGCTCGTCCTGTAGATATTCATGCAGTCAGAACTGCACGTGTTAGGTAGGAACATCTATACATGTATAAAAAAAAATCGTCCATACGTTAGGAAGGGATATCAGGTTACATTTTGTCAAGCACCAGCAGAAGAGTAAAGTAGTAAATTGCAGCAAACTTAAATCGACGTCAAAGTGTATGATTTCAACGTTACGTTGAATTTTACGTTAGAACACATTTCATGTGTTACCAAAATTGAAATTTCTAAACTAATTTTTCACCGATCGTTTTCATATTTTTTACATTGTGTTGGCATAAGTATTTTCTGTTTAATTAATTAAAAATCTGATAATTCATAATTTTTGCCATAAGGGTCGTTTTTGCTTGTCGGGTGTCATATATATATATAAAAGAAGCAATAAATTACTTTTAAGGGGTGTCTATGTTTAAGAATATTGATGTATAAAAACTGAAAAAAGGAATATTGAAAAATAGTCTTGCTCAATATGATTTTAGGTTTTCTAGTGTGACTCCTCTTTTAAAATAAAGCTGAATATATCAATTTAATTATATAAATGGTAGTTTTAACAAAATATTTGTTGTTAAAAGAAATATAAACCTTTATTTATAGGTGTGTACCTACATGGAAGAAAATGGTGGATGAGCAAATGGTGTATTACTTGTGGATAGTGGTTATCCATGTCGACCATTTCTGATGACGCCATATCTGAATCCTATACTAGATCATCAAAAAAGTACAACAAATGCCACTGTTCAACCAGAAGTGTAATAGAGAGAACATTTGGGAGGCTGAAGAGACGGTTCCATATATTACACTCAGAGGTAAAGTATAATAGAATAACTTTTTATATAATGATCATGCAGTCAGTGAAAAAAAAAACTTTTCAGGGGCAACGCTAATGCCAGTAATGGGGTATATTTGTGAATTAATGTTGGTGTATTCAGTTGAAGCAAACTATTTTTTTTATTATGTGACTAATCTGCTCATTTTTGAAAGCCGTACTTTGACCTATAGTTGTTAATTTCTGTATCATTTGGTCTCTTGTGGATAGTTGTCTCATTGGCAATTATACCATATCTTCTTTTTTTATATTTGCATTCATATATTTTAACAAAAAGTTTAATACCCCAAAAGAAAAGTACATAGAGTTTGTTTTTGGGAAATTTGGTCTATACTGTTTATGACTTAGGGGCCAAATAGAGGCAGAAACAAGCATTGTTCTAGTTTTCCAGACAATTACTTGTTTATTATTATATGGTTCTCTCTGAAATTGTACCACAAGGTTCCATATCACAAATGGAAATTTGATAAAAGGGGAAATATATATTTAGTATACAGTTGGAAAACTTAATAATCCAGCAATTGATGTATAAAAACCTTACCACAATCAAGAGGTGAATAGTAAGTGCTACTAACACAATACTTGGACAACATAAATTTTAATTAATTAATAAATAAGTAAAACATCTTTTGAAATGCTTACCAAAATGTGATGCATGTTAAACCACTATAGAGACATTTTATGTAGTATTATGTATAGCTTACTATAGGCTCCAATGTTGAATATCATTCTGTAAACTTTTATATTTCATTACTTTAACAACAGAAAATGGTCTCATTGCCACTCATACAAGTGATCTCACAGCTGTCTATTTTTATACATTGTATATAATACACACATGCAATGCCAACATTTGAAATACTATAAAATACTACTTTAGCAAAATGCTGATAAGAAGACAATTATTGAGTGTAACAAATTAAGTTATGATTTTTTTTAAAATTTCAGATAAGAATGAAACCGGGCAAGGCATGCAAAATAATAGTTGCTTGTGCTATACTCCACAATATATGCATTTTGTTGAATGAACCAGACATTGAAGATAGTGGAGTAATTGTAGGCAATAATGGTGATTGGGAAACATTTGAATGGTCATCAAGATGGAAGAGCTGTTAGAGATCATATTTCCACAACATTTTTTAATCATTGAAAATCAGAAATAAATCATGACAACATTTGTTAATACTTTTTTTTATTAGAAACAATGGAATAAGAGAACAAGAATCATCAACACAGACAAATAAATAAATAAAAATTAATTTTGACTATGCTTCTGTATTTAGCAGAGCATCTAAAATCATGTTTTCACTATCAATAGTTTTCTTCTGGATCATCATGTTGTAAAAATGCATTTGTCTTTGGAAAAGTTCCATCTGCATTTCATTTCTTTTCAGTTCACTTTCTAAAACAAGACACTGCAGCTCATACACATCATCTACAGTCCTCTTTGTTTATTTCTTCTGCATACTTTCACTGAAATTTATAGAAATTTTGCTGTTTGGTATTTTTATTATAAAATCTAACTCAATATTTAGTAGATGTGTTAATAATGTATCATTGCCAATGAGACAATTATTCAAAGAGACAAAATGACACTGATTGTATTATAATAATATCACTATTCCCAGCATTTAACAATGAGAAAACCCAATACTGAGTAGCTCTTATAAAAAAACTGACTAGACAAGACAAATGTGGAACAATAAAAAAATGAATAATGACACATAAGCTAAAAACAAAATTAAACAGACAGCAACCAAAGTCATATACTGTTTTACAATCTCCTTAATTGAGACAGGGACTAACAAAATCTGAAAATGGTAAATGTGTTTGTAAGAACTCTATTGTTCCATTCCAATCATGATCACTTAGTGGCGGATACAGAACTTCAAAAGGGTTGTGGTAACTGTTTGACATAAGGAGTGCTTCACTGATTCCCTACAATTTAATTTATCTTAAAACAAACTTGGAATCTGTAGGAAAAAGTTATTCTCATCAGACTCACTAAACAACTCATGTAAATACATCATAAACAGTGTACAATTATAAAAATCATGCATATGAACAGTTTACAATAACATTAATGGTACTTATTTTCTTGCAAAGTTACTATTTCAAGGCTTTATATATAAAATCAGTTGACAAATTTATTGCACTTCTTAAATTGGAAGAAACTGAAATTTCATGCAGAATAATAATATTAAAGGTCTCATAGGCATTCAGACCAAATCTACATAAAATATCTATGAACACACAATTTCTTAAGTAATTTATAGTCATATGTATAAATTATGTTATTTATATACACACCTTGTGAGTGTGTGCTATTACAGGTTTCTTGTTGAGAAATCCCTGAAAAAAAACCATAACTTTTAAGATCATAAGGCACAAAGAAAGATAACTCAATTATGTTTTTAAACATGTCACAAGATCCGTGAAAAAATGTATCATTGCAAGTGCCTTTAAGATGATAATAACAAATTGATATTAATTCTAGTATTATTATACCTAAAAGTAAATTAATTGTGTACGATTTTTTACCACACTTACCTTTTTTTAATTTTTTTTTTCAATGTGGCAAATGTTGACTTAAGGGGCATTGCAAATTTGACCGCAACAATAAAGCGATGGCTAGCAAACTTAAGCATTTAAATACCATCTTTAACCACAATTTGATTTGTAGATGGTGGTTCTTTCAACAATATCACATAAAGGAATTATATAAATAAAAGGTAACATGAATGGCACACTAAGTAATCGCAAAACACAGGTATCTATTTTTAGAACATTGGCGACGTCTGTAGGGAATTTCTTTAAAAGGGATATCCTTCTGTCATAGCAGACGACTGCTTTGGTTTTGTGGTTTTCTTTGTAACTTTAATAAAGAAAACAATAAAAACGGACAAATTTAGGCAAAAATAAGGAATGAAAATTACGTAATATTAATATTTCTCAAATACCAACCTACAGAGGTCTCCATGCCACCGTCTATTCCCTTGAATGAAGATGTATCCTGCATGGCATTGATAATGTTTTCCTGTGCCATACTTATGAGTTTGGGTGCTGGTCCACCCCTGCTTTATTTCTCTCCTTTCTCTCATATGTAAATTTTTCCTTGGCATCTCTGGTTAGATTCCTGAATTTGGCTTTTAACAGTTGAAAGTTTCCTGTAACTACCCCAAACTCCCCGGCAGTTCCAGTTCCGATCCGCATACGGGCCCGAATACTACTCTACACTAATCACTGCCTTCGGCTTTTTTCGTTACGCGCTCTTCAAGTGGTTTGACCCGAGATGACCTTTTGTTGCTACTGAAGCAAATATGGCCGACCATTGATGAATGAGGATATCTGTTATCAACTTTACCATTATACATGAATAAAAACGATAATTGTAAGTAAAATACACTCAATCCAAATAATTTTACTAAATAGAAACTTTGCAAAATTCTGTATCGTTAGGTCGAAGAAATCGATTGTGGTCAACTTCAATTGTGGCTTGAAAACTATCGACTTTGTCTTTGCATATAAAATGTTGTGCGACTGAGAGTCTGAGTGGTTAAGCTGCTCCATATGGATTAAATTAGGGATACATTTTCTCAAAATTCGATTCAGATATATACATGATATATAATTCCATGGAATAAAGAAATAAAACAATCATAAAACTGTTATACAATGTATTTACCAGGTTGGGAACAAACCCCCTGTATGGTGATTATACCTGTATAGAAGGATAATCCTTCTTTAGAGGGATAAAATTATCCCCCTAGAGAAGGGTATTTTTATATGCACTGGATTTAAAGCAAAATAGGGCAGAATGGCATTTTCTAGTTATATTGGCTTTAATCTCTAGCATTATATGCATCAACATATGCACTTTACTAAAAAATGGGATAACCAGTTGATCTGCTTAAGTGACAAAACTTGCAATCTATTGTATACCTATTTGAACACCTGATAAACATCAAAGGGAATAGTTGACCTTAAAATTTCATGTTCAATCTAACAATAGAAATTCTGTTCAGTGAGGCATAAGTGAGTAGAATTTACCTGGTCATCACAGCTTTCAATCATGGTGAACAATAGATTTTATATTTAGTCAGATATTTTAGCAGCAATCTGGTAATGTGCATATTAAACCAAGAACATCAATTGGTGCATCAACTGTTGCAGGTTACTGCCATAATAAGTAGAGAATGCCATTCTGCCCTATTTTGATTTAAATCAAGTCTAAACAAAAATACCCCTCTATAGAGGGATAATTTTATCCATCTATATATAGAAGGATTATCCCTCTATACAGGTATAATCACCATACAGGGGGTTTGTTCCCAACCGGTTTACTTGCAAAATAACATAGGGTAACACTCACATACTAGATTTATTATGAATTTTGTTTTTATTATATAAATATGTCATCAGGGTCATGTGCAAAATAAATGTACAATAGTCTGGATGGGAACATTTTCATTTCGGTATTCAGGGTTTGAAATTAGCATGAGTTAACATAATAGTCCCTACAATTACAAGCATTTAAGTGTGGGCTACTTCAATTTTTTATTTTTTTTATATAGATAATTTAATTTAATATATATATATATATATATATGTCAGTCAGGGGTACTACTCATACAAGTGTATTTTATTTACTTGAACAAGTAAAAAAAAATATACACATATAAGTAAATTTGTAGGATACTTATACAAGTGATTTTTTTTTACTTGTATAGGTAAAAAAAAAATTGGCTGAGTTATGTCCCTTCTGCATTCAGATTTTTTTACTTGTATAGGTAAAAAAATCAACCTTTCTTCTTTTCTTAAATTTTGAATATTTCTTTGCTCTAATAGAATTTTAGATTGTGTACCCTTTGCAGATGTCTTTACTAATCATTTAAGTGTAATTTCATGGACAATGAAAGTCCCATTTGTCTGTTATCTTCTAAACACTGCTCATTTACAAGCCCCAAAGGAGCAATTTTTGAAGGCCTTGCGCAAATATACAAGATCTTTGCTCAATCAGTTTCTTTGATGAATTAATGAGATGAAACATTGAACTTTAATGAAAAAATTTGAGCAAACCTGGGAAAAATCATTAAAGGCATGATTTTACACCTCAAAACTTGAGGATTTTTGTTGGATTGTAAGAAAAATTTACTTATACAAGTAAATTTTTCAGAAAATTAAGGGGAGATTATTCAAACATTATTTATTTACTTATATGTGTATATTTTTTTTCACTTCTTCAAGTAAATAAAATACACTTGTACAAGTAGTACCCCTGACTGTATGTTGGCTATAAAATTTAAGCTGTGGGCTACAATGCTAAAATTTTTACTTCAATCCCTGGTATTACTATTTATTTCAAGAATATTTTATTGAATTATGATCGGGTCAATTTATACAATACCCCCCCCCTCCCCCCCCCCCCCCCCCCCCCCAAGTAAAATCATTAAGGGCAAATAAAAAATATGTGTGTTTCCTATGTTGTCGTCTTTTCAATAAGCATTTTACAATATAATATCTCTCCCAATGTTGAATAAAGTAAATTCCCTATTTTTAGCTCACCTGGCCTGAAGGGCCAAGTGAGGTTTTCTCATCACTTGGCGTCCGTCATCCGTCGTCGTTAACTTTTACAAAAATCTTCTCCTCTGAAACTACTGGGCCAAATTAAACCAAACTTGGCCACAATCATCATTGGGGTATCTAGTTTAAAAAATGTGTGGCGTGACCCGCCAAACCATCCAAGATGGCCGCCATGGCTAAAAATAGAACATAGGGTAAAAATGCAGTTTTCGGCTTATAACTCAAAAACCAAAGCATTTAGAGCAAATCTGATATGGGGTAAAATTGTTTATCAGGTCAAGATCTATCTGCCCTGAAATTTTCAGATGAATCAGAAAACCCATTGTTGGGTTGCTGCCCCTAAATTGGTAATTTTAAGGAAATTTTACTGTTGTTGGTTATTATCTTGAATATTATTATAGATGGAGATAAACTGTAAACAGCAATAATGTTCAGCAAAGTAAGATTTACAAATAAGTCAATATGACCAAAATGGTAAGTTGACCCCTTTAGGAGTTATTGCCCTTTAAAGTCTATTTTTAACCATTTTTCGTAAATTTTATATATCTTTTACAAAAATCTTCTATGAAACTGCTGGGCCAAATTAATCCGAACTTGGCCACAATTATCTTTGGGGTATCTTGTTTAAAGAATGTGTGGCGTGACCCGCCAAACCAACCAAGATGGCGGCCATGACTAAAAATAGAACATAGGGGTAAAATGCAGTTTTTGGCTTGTAACTCAAAAACCAAAGCATTTAGGGCGAATCTGACATGTGTAAAATTGTTTATCAGGTCAAGATCTATCTGCCCTGAAATTTTCAGATGAATCGGACAACCCGTTGTTTGGTTGCTGCCCCTGAATTGGTAATTTTAATTTTTTGGGTTTTTATCTTGAATATTATTATAGATAGAGATAAACTGTAAACATCAATAATGTTCAGCAAAGTAAGATTTACAAATAAGTCAACATGACCAAAATAGTCAGATGACCCCCTAAGGAGTTATTGTCCTTTATAGTCCATTTTTAACCATTTTTCATAAAATTTGTAAATTTTTACTACCAGTAGCATTTTCCTGAGAAACTACTGGGCCAAGTTCATTATAGATAGTGATAATTGTAAGCAGCAAGAATGTTCACTAAAGTGAGATGAACAAACATGTCACCATCACCAAAACACAATTTTGTCATGAATCCATCTGCTTCCTCTGTTTAATATTCACATAGACCAAGGTGAGCGACACAGGCTCTTTAGAGCCTCTAGTTTAATTTGGCCTTATATATATACATGTACTTCTTATAAATCTTTTGTTCCTGGAAAAAAATGTACTGTTGACTATAAATATAGTATAATTCTAGGATGCCAGTTCTAATGTTGTTTTTTTTATCTTACAGATGGTGACAAAACAGCACAATGTTTAGACTGAATCATAATGAACATGATGAATAAAACAAAAAGTGTATATTAGGTATTATTATTTTTTTAGATAATTTTTATTTGCATGGATTATTTAATTACTTTATCAAATTATAAAAAAAAAGTATTTAATTATTCTGACTCGATGTCAAATTGAATAAATATATTACATGTACTTACATTGATCTTCTAAAAATGTTTCTAAATAAGGTGACTTCACATTTAAATACTTCAATGTTTCAAATTAATTCTTAAAATGAAAACTGAGTTTGACAAGAAGCCATATTTTATCAAATCGATTAATGTAGACAAAGCTTTTTTACAGTTACAAATGTATGTGACAGTTAAACACTCAATAAAGTTCTTTAATTAGTATAGTAAGATAATACAGAGTGAATGAATTATAAAAAAGGTTGGATTCAGTTTTTAATTGTCAATTATACTTTCCTCCCCCATATTTTTCGAACTATCTATTCATATATGTGTAACCAAGAAATCCACAGTCTAAAACTAGGAGACTGATATGAGGATTTGGTCTCAACTAAATGTTAAACCTAAGTAACCATGCACCATAAACTAGTAGTAATACACAGAAGATTAATTCCACTAAGTATATAATTTATTTCCAAGAATGGAACTTGTCACCAAGCCTGTGACTTCCAAACTTATATCTTTTACAAAATAGTACAATATATATATATGAGAATTAAACAATAAGCTAAGATCAATTATTACATAATGTGTTGACAAATATAAACAAGTTATTATCCAGATAAAGAAAGATAGATAATTAATACAACTCTTTTAGCAATGTCTCTAATTTAGGGCGATATCTTTTTGTGCCAAAAAGTAACTAATTTGCGCCAATACTTCTTTTGCGCCAACTAATTTTCAAAACTATAGGTATCATTTGTGCCAATAAAATAATCATTTAATTCTGCCATTTTTATTTATTTTTTATTAATTTAGCTCTGAATTTATCAATTTTGAAGGTAGCTCCGACAACATATCGGTTGCTTTTCTTTTGACATTTTTTCCTGAATATGATCTAATTCTCCATTCAAAATAATTGCACACGATTCATCTGTGAATAGCCTAGCACAACACGACTTAACTGTACATCTCTACCTTATATCTTCAGTTTTCTTTACAATGCCTGACGGAATTTGTGTTCTTTAACATGATGACCGGTATTCCTCTATCAGACTCTATTTTTTTAATGGTATAGAATACATCTTGACTCGTGACAAAATATTCTATAAATTAACAATTTATTTTTTGTGAGTTTTCTTAAATTTGATGATAGAGTGTATAGTTAAATCTTAAATGGAAAAGTTGATTATAGTACATGTATGATATAGGTAAAACATGTACAGGTATGATATATAACAAGTAAAAAAAATGTACAGGTAGATGTGGCGCAATTTGATTTCATTTATTGGCGCAATTAATACCATCAAAATAAAAGAGAGTGGCGCAATTAATGCCTTTTCAAAACTGCAATTGGCACAAATTGATTCTGCCCCTAATTTAAAAAGGATAAAGGATTAAGCCCTGAGGCATTATTGTCACTTTGATTATAAAATGTCCATTATCAATTAGATATATATTAACTTATTGTCCAAGTAGAATATATAATATAAACATAATTAATGAATTCTTTGAGTCTCAAACATAAGCATTAAAAACCTAAACACATCTGAAAGTCAGTTAAACTCTGTCATATATGTTTAATAAATAATGCAACAATTTATTTTTAGTTAAACTTATTTTATTATCTCTTTATTAATTTCAGCTATGTCAACCAGAAGGACTTTGAACACAGTTATTGAATTAGTTTCCATGGAGACTTTAACAGAAATTGTTAAGACTTGGAACCAGACAGAATGAAACTGTGAGAAAGTTTACATATACATGTACCATGTGTACAGTGTACATGTAGCTTCGATATGAATCAATTGATACACCGTAAGTATATATCTTCTATGAAAGTTATAAATTGGTTGTTCACAAAATTTAGTTTTTACTAGACAAATGCTAGATATATTTGAGCATAAAATACAAGACCAAATTATAAATCAAAACAAATACAAAAGTTTTTCTGATTATTACTTACAGATGGTGGTATTCTGCTTTTCTGCTGTCATATTCTCTTGACTGCTCATCTTTCTTCATATTTGAATCCCTGTCGCTCTCTGCCGGGTGCTTTGATGTCTTCAGATGGTTCCAACCTTCACCAGATGTTTCGACCCTGTACCATTACATCCTCCGGTTGGCGGGTCAGTAGAGGTGGCCAAACCTCTACTCATCAGCACTCGGCTTCCAGCTCAGATCATCTCGGCGATGCCATAACCAGCAAGATGAACGCTCTGCTGCTTCCCCTAGCTGTCTTACTGCTGTCTTTCTTGCCTTTCCAACTATTCTCATTGCCTGTAGCATCCTCCATACTGACTGTGCAGGAAAACCTCTGCAGCCTACTTCTACTGGGAACAGCCATGCTTTCCAACCTCTCTCTCTACATGTTGTCATCAGCTCTGTATACTTTTCCTTCTTCCGCTGGTATGCCTCTTCACATCTCTCTTCCCAAGGAACTGTCAGTTCTATTGCAACTATCATCTTTGACGGCTGTGACCACACTACAATGTCTGGGCGTAGGGTTGTCTGTACGCATTCTGGAAACACAAGCTTCTTTCCAATGTCAGCTCTCATGTTCCAATCACTGCCCTTGTCCAAGATGAAGTGCTGTTGAGACTTTGTTGCATGTCCAGTATCTCCCTCTTTAACGAATCTGATCTGTTTTGCCTCTGTTTTTGATGGTCTCTTCTTTTTTCTCTCTATATCAAGGATTTCTGCTAGATGTTTTAGGACCTTGTCGTGTCGCCATCGATACCTTCCCTGTGTCAGAGCAACCTTGCAGCCTGAAAGTATATGTGCCATAGTACCTCGTTCACCACATAACTTGCAGCTTGGTTCTTCTATTAGTCCCCACTGGTGTAAGTTTGAAGGGGAAGGAAGTGTATCGTACACTGACCTAAGCATGAATGAGATTCTGAATGGTTCCATCCTCCATAACTCTGCCCATGTGATCTTTCTTTCTGGCAAGTTCCACTTCATCCATGCACCTTGACGGCTTAGCTCCACTGCTTTCGCCCTTCTTTGTTCTTCTTCTACTGTTCTTATTTCTGACTGTACCATGCTACTCTTCTCTTTTGGTGTTGCCTTTGACCACTGTTGGAAATGTGTCATTCCTAAGCCTTGTCTACCAGTACAGGTGTTGCCAACTATGTCTTTGTGGTGAAGAATACTTTCTGCTTGATCGACTGCAGTTCTTGCTGACCATTTACGTCCAGTACGTGTCTGTATTCCTGCCTCACTGATCTTGCTATCCTTCGAGTCTCTGAGAGTCATAACAAGTCTGCTCTTTGATACCTTGTATTCCTCCAAAGTTGATGTTAAAGGTAGTTGTAGTTGTGATGATCTACTGTAAAGGCCTATGGCTGTAAAACTTGGTGGTACTCCTAGCCATCTTCTTAGGTGACTGTTTATCTTTCTCTCTATAGCTTCGACTGTTGTTGCTGTCATTTCATAGATCATGAGAAGCCATGTCAGTCTTGGTAACAGCCCATGTTGGTATATCCAAGCCTTAAACTTCCCAGGCAATCCACTCTTATCTACCTTCTTAAGCCATTCTACAACCTGTGTTTGTACTGTCTTCACACTGGTATTGTCTTTAAGGGTATCATCAAACCATTTTCCAAGGCACTTTATAGGGTTGTCTACTATTGTTGGTATTTCGTCCCCTTGGATCTTAAGCTGGAACTTTGTTGTTATCTTCCCCTTTTTCAGTATCATTGATCTTGATTTCCTTGGTTTAAATTTCATCCTTGCCCAAGTGACTACTTCTTCCAGTGCTGTCAGTATCCATCTTGCTTGAATATGGGATGATGTTGTTACTGTAAGGTCATCCATGAACCCTCTTGTTGCTGGTAGAAAAATCCCTGAATCTGTCTTTGGACCTCTTGTTTCTCTTTCTGCTGCCTTCATGATGATATTCATACCCATAATGAATAGTATTGGTGAGATGGTACAACCAGTAACTATTCCTTTCTCTAATTTCTGCCATGCTGTGGTATTGTTATCTACAGTAAATCGCAGCAGTATTCCATCAAAATACGTTAAGACTATTTTCTTGATGTGTTCTGGAATGTGGTAGTGATCCATTGCCATCTCTATCAATTTGTGTGGTACTGATCCATACGCATTTGCCAGATCTAACCAGACTACTGCCAAGTTCTTCTTTCCTGTCTTTGCCTCATGTATGAGTTGGCTAAGGACACTTGTATGTTCTACACATCCTGAAAACCCTGCAATACCTCCTTTCTGCATAGATGTATCAATGTAGCTGTTCTCTACCATATACTTTGTCATCCTGTTTGCCAATACAGAGAAGTAGATTTTTCCCTCGACGCTCAACAATGAAATCGTCCTAAACTGTGAGATATCTTTTGAATCCTTTTCTTTTGGTACAAAGCATCCTTCTGCTTTCTGCCAGCTCTCAGGAATGGTTCCTTTTTTCCATAGTATTCGGAATAGCTGCCACAGTTTTCTAAGTATCTTTGGGCATTTCTTGTAGACTTTGTATGGTACACCACTGTACCCAGGTGCTGATCCCGTTCTTGCCTTTTTTACCACCTCACAAACTTCCTTCCATGTTGGTTCCTTTGTTTCAAATTCTATCGTTGGTTGTTTTTCTTCTTCAACTCTTGGGCAATATCCCAAAGGTGTCTCTCTTTCTTTGTCTGAGTGTGTTTCATGCAGATACTTCTCTACTTCTTCCTTACTACAATGCAGATGCCCTGTTCTTTCTCCACCCAACAGTGTTTTCGTGTAGTTGTATGGATTCTTAATAAAGTTTGCTCTATTTTTCGCTTTCTTCTTATTGCTATTCTTGAGTTGTTCTGCCCTTCTAGTTCTTCTCAATTCCTCTCTGACATTGTCTGTAATGCAAGCTATTCCCAACTTCTCTATCTCATTGCTTTTCTTGTACCTTCTGTTTAGGTCTTTGAGCTCCTTCCTTAGCTGTTTAATCTTCTGTTCTCTCCTGTTTGGCGTCTGCTTGATGTTACTCCTTTCCTTTCTCTCCTCAACACCAAATCTCTCCTTCCCGATGTTATATACTAGTGTAGTCAGTGTTTCTATTCTCCTCTCAACACATCCTTGGAGTGATGTTTCTAGAATTACCCCTAAATCATCGTTCAGATTCCTCCATTGGGCTTCGCTGTTCATCTTTGGCCATGCTATCCGTTCTTTCTGATGTGATGTCTCTTGCCTTTGCTGTGCAATAGGCTCCTCATCATTCAAGCTTTGACTGCTGTCGTGGAATGTGACTGATGCTGAGAGATTCCTTGCGCTATGGTTTGTGTCCTGGCTAGGATTCTCCTGCGTCTCACCAGATAAATCTGTGCGCTGCTCTGTAACAATTCCTCGACTGCATACAGACCTTGACTGGTGGATCTTTAAGCCTCTTTGGTTCTTGCAGATCTTTCCACAATGGCATTTAGCTTCTGTCTTCTCTCCTGTCAAAGTTGTTTGCACCATCTGTGTCGTTGTCCGTTTTCGTTTCCTAGTCGTTGCCGTTTGATCTGTTTGGTTGAGCCTCTCATCCTCCCCCCCTCTCGGGAGACTCTGGGGGTATACTTCTTTATTCTGTGTAGTAGCTGTCTTTGGTGTTCCCTCACGGAAACCACACTAAGGGTAGCTGACCCCAAGTGCCCATACCAGTCTGTTCCCGGTTGTCAGCTGTCTCTCCAGCGTCACTGGTCTTCCCCAGTCTCCATTCAGCCTTTCCTGACGGTCACTGGTTTCCCAGAAGAAATGATTATTACTTACAGATGGTGGTATTCTGCTTTTCTGCTGTCATATTCTCTTGACTGCTCATCTTTCTTCATATTTGAATCCCTGTCGCTCTCTGCCGGGTGCTTTGATGTCTTCAGATGGTTCCAACCTTCACCAGATGTTTCGACCCTGTACCATTACATCCTCCGGTTGGCGGGTCAGTAGAGGTGGCCAAACCTCTACTCATCAGCACTCGGCTTCCAGCTCAGATCATCTCGGCGATGCCATAACCAGCAAGATGAACGCTCTGCTGCTTCCCCTAGCTGTCTTACTGCTGTCTTTCTTGCCTTAAGTATTACTATATTTCCTATATATATGGTGATATTAATTATATGATCAAATTGTTAGATACAACTACACTGTATAAAATAGAGGATGTTGTATGATTGCCAATGAGAAAACTCATCCAATGATAGACAAAATGACAGCAATTAACAACTGTAGCCTAAAGTAGGTCACCATACAGTCTTAAACAATGAGTAAATCCCATACCACACAGAGAGCTATAAAAGACCCTGTAATGACAAATGTAAAACAATTGAAACAAGAAATTCGGCCTAGTTAATGTACAAAGTAATGAACAAAAACAAACAATATGTGATACAACAAACAACAACCAATGAATTACAGCCTCCTGAATTGGGACAGACATAAACATGTGGCAGGGTTAAACCCGAGGGTTAAACATGAAAGCTGGTGCCCAACCCTCCCCTTAACTAGCACAGTGGTGTAACATTACAAAATAAGAACCAATTATAAAATAAGTTGAAAAAGTATTAACTCATCAGATGGATATAAATAGAAATACATTTAACCAAAAAAAAGAGGGGACAAGTATACAAACAACTGAAAGACATTCAGTACAGATCTGAGATTATTGACTTTAAGCAAACTCAAGCAAACTCAAGCTTAATATGAGGTGTGAAAAATAACCCTAAATCTGATAGGTCCTGCAACTTTTGAACAACAGACTCCAAAAAATCAAAATTAAAACTAAAAGTGAACTCAATCTAAATTTTGTGTTAAAATTTCATGAGAAATTGTTCAAAGCAAAGAAGACTATAATATTTAAGGACTATTTTTGGTCCAAGAATATAAAATGTTTGTCAACTATTTCAAAAAGACACATTATGTTTAAAAATGTATAACTTTCTTGGATGCACACATATCAAGTCTAAAATATATTTTTATTTGACCAAAAAAAACAAGGAAAATCAAGAATTTTTACAAATTTTGTCTAAGTTTATTGCCATAGTAACTCTTAAATTGGTAAAAAAAAACATTATTTTCTGAAAATGGTGTACCTTAGTCTAGTTTGGACAATTTTTGAAATATTTAGGATAACTGTTATTTTCTTAGTAATATCTGGGCCAAATAAAAACCTTTTTTTATTTAGACCCTTCTACTTTGAGATATTGAACAAAGTGTTGTCATTTGAAAGGATGGATGGACAAACAATGGCATACCATATACATCCCTTACCTACTGTACATCAAACCAGAAGTAACAAAGTTAAAAAAAAATGTTTATATATTTTCAGATCACAATTATGTCAACCTAATCATTGGAAGTTTACCAAGTCATATGAGAAGCATTGAAAGCCTGTAGTGATTCTACATGTATACATTAATGGAATAGACTCACACTTACAAATAACAAGACTAATGCACTCATCAACAAGGATTATTCATTTTTCAATGAGTGAATTGAAGTGCATACTAGCTGCGCATGGAAATTTGTGTGCATTTTTAAATATTTATTTTTGTTTTATTAAATTTTTGTTTTAAAAAATTGCATGTCTTCATAAATTAAGCATGAACATACATGTATTGTTGTTATTAATTAAAATAGAAATAAAGAATAGTTTTATCTCAGACTCAATTTTAGCCAAATAATACAGTTAAGTATGATTTAACTTTTTTTCAAATATATGAACATGTGATACAAGGAGATGTGGGGTATAGGTTCATTGAACAGCATCCCAACAACACAAAACACAATACTTAAAGTTGAATACAATTAACAGAATAGTTTAAAACTTTCAATTGGTCATCATTCTTCAAAAAGTGTGAATATATTCAAATTTATAGCCCAACAAATAAAGATCTGCTATCAACAAAAAGAAAACAGGAATAAAATTATCTCGCAAATGAATTATTATTGTGCTATTCGGGTTTACCAGATCTCAAAATGGATACATTATAAACACTTTTGATTAAATAGTAGATTTTATGCATAAAACAATGCAGTATGACAACTGCTGTTACTACAAAGATGGAAGACCTGGATGCTTCACACTCTGTATATAGATGCTTCATGTTACAAAGTTTCCGTCAGTCACATGTCTAATGTCCTTGACCTCATTTTCATGGTTCAGTGACTACTTGAAAAAAAGTAAAAGATTTTTTGTTACGTGAAATTCTCACTTATTATAAGTAAAAGGATAAGTTATACTTTTATTTATCATAACTATATTTGGTATGTGCGTAGCTTGCAAGGTTCCCATGCCCATCAGACACTTTTCACTTGACCTTGACCTCATTTCATGGATCAGTGAACAAGGTTAGGTTTTGGTGGTCAAGTCTATCATTGTCTATATCTCAGATACTATAAGCAATAGGTCGAGTTTATTTGGTGTATGGTATGATTGTAAGGTGTACATGTCTAGCTGGCAGGCCTCATCTGACCTTGATCTCATTTTCATGGTTCAGTGGTCAAAGTTAAGTTTTTGAGTTTTGGTCTTTTTTTCCTAATACTATATGCAATAGGTGAACTATTTTGGTGCATGGAAATATTTTATGATCCTTATAAAAGTTGCACAGATTTTTTTTTTCCTTGACCTAATTTTCACAGTTCATTGCTCAGTGTTTAAGTTTGTGCTTTGGTCTTTTTTTTTGAAACTATAAGCAATACTTATAGGTCAACTGTATTTGTTGTATGGAAGAATTGTTAGCTGTACATGTCTTCCTGGCATGGTTCATCTGACCTTGACCTCATTTTCATGGTTCATTGGTCAATGTTAAGTTTTCTTGGTTAATGTTAAGTTTATGTGACAGTTGAAATACAGCTTTATATTTAGGACTATCAACAAAATATCAATGATTAGTGAAGAAGGCGAGACATTTCAGCGTGTGCACTCTTGTGTTTCCTTACTGAATAAAAATTATGAGATTTTGATTGCTTTTGAGACAATAATTTAGCAGTGACAAACAGGCAATTGGACCAGATTCCTTCTCAAAGTTTTTAAAATATAAGCAATTGATTTACAGTACATATATTCATTACTGGTTTAAATTTAATGCACACAACTACAATAACAATTATTGTTAATGCCAAGAGTATCAGGACATAATTTGGGTGTAACAGCTACCAAGGTATCTGTTAGCTTAAAACCCAGTCCCCAATCATGTATATTAAATAATAGATATTGGTTAATGTGCAGTAAAAGTAAAGAGTACAGTATATGTACAATATTAATGCAAGACAGAAGTGGTCAAGATAATGTTTTGATGAGCAGTAATAAAAATACAATAAAAATTAATGCAGCAACGTTCAGTATTTCAAAGAATTAATTCATAGGTGTCTAGGTAAAATGCTTGAACAATAGGATTCATAAATATTAGGACCATTACACCTACATGTACATGTACCATTCGTCTATTAAAAGGGGCAGGTTTGTTTTCTCTCTTGAAAGTAACATAACTTAAACTCCATTGATCAATTTTTTCAATCAACTGCTTGAAATTTGTGGCTCTGTAATGGTATGGTGATGCCATCATTAGGAGACATTTAGTTTTTAGACAATAACTAAAGTATAAGAGAACGGATCTGTACAAGATGGTCCAACAGGTCCAAAATTAAAGTTTTTGTTTGATTTTTATAAAAAATAATAAATATTAAGGGTTTTTTGTTATGCAGAATCTAACCATGAATTTAGATTTTGAGCCCCATTATTAAAAGAGGGACGAAAGACACCAAAGGGACAGTCAAACTCGTAAATCTAAAACAAACTGACAACGCCATGGCTAAAAATGAAAAAAGACAAACAGAAAAACAATAGTACACATGACACAACATAGAAAACTAAAGAATAAACAACACGAACCCCACCAAAAACTAGGGGTGATCTCAGGTGCTCCGGAAGGGTAAGCAGATCCTGCTCCACATGCGGCACCCGTCGTGTTGCTTATGTGATTACAAATCCGGTAAATAGTCTAATTCGGTAGGTCAAATTCATGAAAGGGAAGGGGATTGTAGTTACGACGTAAGGAACATATCCGATATCATTTGTGAAACGGTTATTCCATAACGGTCAACCAACTCAAATTAGTCCACATTGAAGTTATAAGGGTCCAAAACTAAACTTAGTTAGCTTTCATTAAAAGTTCAATTCTTCTGATTCTTTGATATGCTGAATCTCAACATGTATTTATGTTTTGGATATTATACCATATTACATGTACATATTATAAAGGAAATATCCAGTTTTAAAATTTAATGTTCTTAGTCCACATTTAATCTGTGCCAGAAATCCAGCTATGTCAAATATTTATATAATCATGATAATCACAATCCAAATTGATAGCTGTATCAAGCTTGAATGTTGTGTCCATTATTGTTCAGGGTTCCATCTCTGGTTAGTATATAGCAGCACCCAACCATGCCAACAGAGCATTATATTTTGGAAGGAACAAACTTATTTTAACAATTCACTTTTGAAAACATTATAAATGCAACGTAAATAAATGCTGATGTCATGGATTTTCTTGTTTTAAACTTTTATTACACCTCGAGCTCTGTCATGATTGATGAAATGAAAGACTGACCATATTCAAACTTGAGTTGATGTCAGAAAAAAGTTCAAGCCTGCAATAACTCTTGGATTTGTGGTTGTTCACAAACAAAATAAAACGGAATAAACATTATAATTGCTATTATAGGTAAGAAAATCTGGAACACATGTGAAAATATGTCACATTTTGTAGGGTTTGACATGACAAAATGACGGAGATTACTAAATAAGACTAGCACATGCAGGTTATACCATATAACCTAACCTATAACTTGTATAAGTTTCTTAAATCAATATCATTTTAACTTTGTTAGATAGTCACAATAGCAATCATCATGATCATTTATGAACTCATATTTTAATCAGCATGATCATATATGTATTACAGCACATAATGTGTTAAGAGTTTCTGTCCCAATCATTGTGTAAAAATCAAATGGCCAATATACTATGTGCTATAAATCATGTTAGTGAACATATTGAAGGGAAAGTGAACATGGTCATTTGTTAATTAGTTACAAATGTGTTTCACTATGTGTCCATGATGCAAACTTTAAAGTTTATATATGTAGGGTTGTAGTCTAACTGAAAACCTCTTTACTTCATACATGTAGTGAAAGTACAAAATGCACATAGGTGAAAAGAATGAAAAGGACACATTTTTATGTTATTTAACTAACAATGTCAAACCTTGGACGGCAATGATATGAACCTAAAGTCTTATATTATGGGAAGGGGCACTGACTGACCTAAAAAAAGGGGGGGTTGTTGGTTCCAGTCATGCTTCAGTGATTCCATATATATAATAAAACAAACATTTTCCAGGGGAAAAAGAAAGACTGGGCTACCCTGGATCCGACTATAAATGGATAAAAGATGTCCCTTTGAAAAGGAAACATCATATGGAAAGGCTTGCGTAATTTGGTAGACCAAATTCAATGTACTTCCTCCGTTGACAACCGCATATTCAAATCATCATTTGTATCTGTCCAAGTTTATGTTGCAGCATTTGGGCTTGTTTTTACTTTGGACTTAGGAGGGATTATGCGCCTAGCATGTATATTTATACATTTATCTCATTCACGTTTCCCTCCATGTTTACTTTCCAAAGGGCTCGGGAAGATAACTTAGATAAGAATGCACACATAATAAAGGTCCTGTGTGGGACGTTAATTTATTGCTCATTTTTTATATCTAGGAAAAGTTATTTAAATTTTGGGAAGAAATTATAAAATTGAGGTTTTTCAAACCGGTAACTAATGGTTCTGATGAAATTTATTGCGTAGATAAACGTTCCAAAATTTGGAACGAATTTCGAAAGCCGGTGGCAGTGATGTAAGCGGAAGAAGGGATCCCGTAGACCGCCCTACGTCACGATTCATGAATTATGCATATTCTATTTATAGGCTATTTATAAACGATTCTGAAAATACTAAAAATACAATATTCTCAACATGTAAAACTATCTAAAAAAACGTTGCAAAATCAATAACTTTCATGTAACACTCAGGTGAATTTGCTTAACTTCTTTTTTTATCACATGACAAATAGGAAAATCTACCGCTTTACAGTAGCATATATCATTGTACCCTCTTAGCAAATACAGAATTCTTTTATGGATCGAGTGTGAATCCGAGCGAGAACTGCTTTATGCCATATCTTTTGTTAATTTTGTAGGGGAATTTATGACAAATAGCGTTTGACGTCTTAGCCGAACAGTTTTATCATTTTCACATAATTCAATGTATTGTGTGGTGCTGGTTCATATTCTGGACGGCAATCTTTGTTCCTTTCTAAAAAAAATCCACATAACAAAAGTCCCAACATAAGCTTTCAACAAACATGTACTATGGAGTTAATAATATTTTTATTATCCGCTAAAAAGATTACAAGTACTACTGCACGAGAAATTCCTTTACGGCAATGTGAGGGGGCGGTGGGGGCTGGTCTGCATTTAAAGAGACGAATTAATCTGCATGCAGGTCTTCATTTTTGATAATTAATCTGGCTTATTATACATTTCTTCAATGACCATTCTGAATTCATCCTATAAGCATGAATATGAGGTTGAATAATAAATTCTCGCTTTGGATTGATTGAAAAAAAATGCTAGGTTTGCATTTGAATAAAAAATAAATCTGTCTCGATATAAAAGATTAGCTATAGATCCGCTGTTGGTCGAAAATAATGCAGCTTAAATAGGACCTTCTATAGGACCCCCTGTTGTTTGTTTTTCGTGTATATACTATAGGGCGTTCTACAGGATTCCCTGGGCGGTCTACATGATCCCCTGTTTTTTTCAACATTAAATATGTATTATAGATCATTCTATAGGATCCCCTGTTGTTTGTTGTTCATGTATATAATATAGGGCGTTCTACTGGATACCCTGGGTGGTCTACAGGATCCCCTGTAGTTAAAAAACTATGCAGCGAAGATAGGACCTTCTATAGGATCCCCTGTTATTTGTTTTTCATGTATATACTATAGGGCGTTCTACAGGATACCCTGGGCGGTCTACAGGATCCCCTGTAGTTTGAAAATTATGCAGCTAAGATAGGACCTTCTATAGGATCCCCTGTTATTTGTTGTTCGTGTACATACTATAGGGTGTTCTACAGGATACCCTGGGCGGTCTACAGGATCCCCTGTTTTTTTCAACATAATATATGTTCTAAAGATCGTTCTATATGATCACCTGCTGTTTGTTGTTCATGTGTATACTATAGGGCGTTAAACAGGATACCCGTGGCGGTCTACAGGATCCCTTGTAGTTCGAAAATTATGCAGCTTAGATATGACATTCTATAGGATCTCCTGGTTTTTTTTTTATGTATATACTATAAGGCGTTCTACAAGATCCCCTGAGCGGTCAACAGGAGCCCGTGTTGATCGAAAATGATGCAGCTAAGATAGTACCTTCTATAGGATCCGGTGTTGTTTGTTTTTCATGTAAATACTATAGGGCGTTCTACAGGATCCCCTGTTTTTTTTTTACATTATATATGCACTTTAGATCGTTTTATAGGATCCCCTGCTGTTGGTTGTTCGTGTATATACTAATGGGCGTTCTTTACGATACCGTTGGCGGCCTACAGGATCTCCTGTATTTCGACAATTATGCTGCTAAGATAGGACCTTCTAAAGGATCCCCTGTTATTTGTTGTTCGTGTACATACTATAGGGCGTTCTACAGGATACCCTGGGCGGTCTACAGAATCCCCTGTTTTTTCAACATAATATATGTACTAAAGGTTATTCCATAGGATCCCCTGCTGTTTGTTGTTCATGTATATACTATATAGTGTTCTACAGGATACCCTGGGCGGTCTACAGGATCCCCTGTAGTTTGAAAATTATGCAGCTCAGATAGGACCTTCTATAGGATCCCCTGTTATTTGTTGTTCGTGTACATTCTTTTAGGTGTTCTACAGGATACCCTGTGCGGTCTACAGGATCCCCTGTTTTTATACGCCCGTCGTCTTTTAGACGGGACGTATTATGGTATACCGTTGTCCGTCCGTCCGTCCGTCATTTCGTCGTCCACACTTCGGACAATAACTCAAAAACACTTTCACCAATTTCCATGAAACTTAAGTGAATTGTTTATATTTATTGACCTAAGCTCCCTTTCGTTTTTTTTTAATTTCAGATTTTAAGTTTTGGATTTATGGGGCTTTATTCATAAAAAAGGGGGGATTTTCAACACTTCGGACAATAACTCAAAAAGGCTTTCACCAATGTCCATGAAACTTTGGTGAATTGTTTATATCTATTGATGTAAGCTCCCTTTCAATTTTTATCAATTTCAGATTTTAAGTTTTGGATTGATGGGGCTTTATTCATAAAAAAGGGGGATTTTTAACACTTCGGACAATAACTCAAAAAGGCTTTCACCAATATCCATGAAACTTTGGTGAATTGTTTATATCTATTGATGTAAGCTCCCTTTCAATTTTTATAAATTTCAGATTTTACATTTTTGTGTTATGAATTTTTATGCTTAAAAAAGGGGGGATTTTCCAATTTTGGGACTATTACTAACACTTTCACAAAATTTTATGCAACTTTATGCAAAATTGTTTATATCTATTGACATAGGCTAATATTTAGAATAACTTAGTCTATTTTATTTCATCTATAACTGTTATATAATGTATATGCCTTAATAAATATAAAAGGTACTTGGTACTCAGAAAGTGTGTTGTGAACAAGATAGAATGTATGGATGAAAAATTAAGACAACAAACTTAGTTAAATTTGAGGTAGCCTTAATAGTGCCAATTTTTTTTTTGCATTTTTATTTATTATTTTTTTTTTTGGGGGGGGGGGGGTATTTGACAGGGCTCACACTATTTCTAGTTGATCATATAAATTCATTTAAAGCATAAAAGACAAGTTAAAAGGGGAACGGGCGTATCATGCGCTAAAGCGCAGCCCTCTATTTCAACATAATATATGTTCTAAAGATCGTTCTATATGATCCCCTGCTGTTTGTTGTTCATGTGTATACTATAGGGCGTTCTACAGGATACCCTTGGCGGTCTACAGGATCCCCTGTAGTTTGAAAATTATGCAGCTAAGATAGGACCTTCTATAGGATCCCCTGTTATTTGTTGTTCGTGTACATACTATAGGGTGTTCTACAGGATACCCTGGGCGGTCTACAGGATCCCCTGTTTTTTTCAACATAATATATGTTCTAAAGATCGTTCTATATGATCCCCTGCTGTTTGTTGTTCATGTGTATACTATAGGGCGTTAAACAGGATACCCGTGGCGGTCTACAGGATCCCTTGTAGTTCGAAAATTATGCAGCTTAGATATGACATTCTATAGGATCCCCTGTTTTTTTTATGTATATACTATAAGGCGTTCTACAAGATCCCCTGAGCGGTCAACAGGAGCCCGTGTTGATCGAAAATTATGCAGCTAAGATAGTACCTTCTATAGGATCCGGTGTTGTTTGTTTTTCATGTAAATACTATAGGGCGTTCTACAGGATCCCCTGGTTTTTTTTTACATTATATATGCACTTTAGATCGTTTTATAGGATCCCCTGCTGTTGGTTGTTCGTGTATATACTAATGGGCGTTCTTTACGATACCGTTGGCGGCCTACAGGATCTCCTGTATTTCGACAATTATGCTGCTAAGATAGGACCTTCTAAAGGATCCCCTGTTATTTGTTGTTCGTGTACATACTATAGGGCGTTCTACAGGATACCCTGGGCGGTCTACAGAATCCCCTGTTTTTTCAACATAATATATGTACTAAAGGTTATTCCATAGGATCCCCTGCTGTTTGTTGTTCATGTATATACTATAGGGTGTTCTACAGGATACCCTGGGCGGTCTACAGGATCCCCTGTAGTTTGAAAATTATGCAGCTCAGATAGGACCTTCTATAGGATCCCCTGTTATTTGTTGTTCGTGTACATTCTTTTAGGTGTTCTACAGGATACCCTGTGCGGTCTACATGATCCCCTGTTTTTATACGCCCGTCGTCTTTTAGACGGGACGTATTATGGTATACCGTTGTCCGTCCGTCCGTCATTCCGTCGTCCACACTTCGGACAATAACTCAAAAACACTTTCACCAATTTCCATGAAACTTAAGTGAATTGTTTATATTTATTGACCTAAGCTCCCTTTCGTTTTTTTTTAATTTCAGATTTTAAGTTTTGGATTTATGGGGCTTTATTCATAAAAAAGGGGGGATTTTCAACACTTCGGACAATAACTCAAAAAGGCTTTCACCAATGTCCATGAAACTTTGGTGAATTGTTTATATCTATTGATGTAAGCTCCCGTTCAATTTTTATCAATTTCAGATTTTAAGTTTTGGATTGATGGGGCTTTATTCATAAAAAAGGGGGATTTTTAACACTTCGGACAATAACTCAAAAAGGCTTTCACCAATATCCATGAAACTTTGGTGAATTGTTTATATCTATTGATGTAAGCTCCCTTTCAATTTTTATAAATTTCAGATTTTACATTTTTGTGTTATGAATTTTTATGCTTAAAAAAGGGGGGATTTTCCAATTTTGGGACTATTACTAACACTTTCACAAAATTTTATGCAACTTTATGCAAAATTGTTTATATCTATTGACATAGGCTAATATTTAGAATAACTTAGTCTATTTTATTTCATCTATAACTGTTATATAATGTATATGCCTTAATAAATATAAAAGGTACTTGGTACTCAGAAAGTGTGTTGTGAACAAGATAGAATGTATGGATGAAAAATTAAGACAACAAACTTAGTTAAATTTGAGGTAGCCTTAATAGTGCCAATTTTTTTTTGCATTTTTATTTATTATTTTTTTTGGGGGGGGGGGGGGGGTATTTGACAGGGCTCACACTATTTCTAGTTGATCATATAAATTCATTTAAAGCATAAAAGACAAGTTAAAAGAGGAACGGGCGTATCATGCGCTAAAGCGCAGCCCTTTATTTCAACATAATATATGTTCTAAAGATCGTTCTATATGATCCCCTGCTGTTTGTTGTTCATGTGTATACTATAGGGCGTTATACAGGATACCCTTGGCGGTCTACAGAATCCCTTGTAGTTCGAAAATTATGCACCTAGGATATGGCATTCTACAGGATCCCCTGTTATTTGTTTTTCATGTATATACTATAAGGCGTTTTACAAGATCCCCTGAGCGGTCAATAGGAGCCCTTGTTGATCGAAAATGATGCAGCTAAGATAGTACCTTCTATAGGATCCGGTGTTGTTTGTTTTTCATGTAAATACTAAAGGGCGTCCTACAGTATACCTTGGGCGGTCTACAGGATCCCCTGTTTTTTCTACATTATATATGTACTTTAGATCATTTTATAGGATCACCTGTTGTTGGTTGTTCATGTATATACTATAGGGAGTTCTTTAAGATACCGTGGGCGGCCTACAGGATCTCCTGTAGTTCGAAAATTATGCAGCTAAGATAGGACCTTCTATAGGATCCCCTGTTATTTGTTGTTCGTTTACATACTATAGGGCGTTCTACAGGATACCCTGGGCGGTCTACAGGATCCCCTGTTTTTTCAACATAATATATGTACTAAAGATCGTTCAATAGGATACCCTGGGCGGTCTATAGGATTCCCTGTTTTTTCAACATAATATATGTACTAAAGATTTTTCAATAGGATCCCCTGTTGTTGGTTCATGTATATACTATAAGGCATTCTACAGGATACCCTTGGCGGTCTACAGGTTCCCTTATAGTTCGAAAATTATGCAGCTAAGATATGACATTCTATAGGATCCCCTGTTATTTGTTTTTCATGTATATACTATAAGGCGTTCTACAAGATCCCCTGAGCGGTCAACAGGAGCCCGTGTTTAGCGAAAATGATGCAGCTAAGATAGTACCTTCTATAGGATCCGATGTTGTTTGTTTTTCATGTAAATACTATAGGGCGTTCTACAGGAGACCCTGGGCGGTCTACAGGATCCCCTGCTTTTTCTACATTATATATGTACTTTAGATCGTTTTATAGGATCCCCTGTTGTTAGTTGCTCGTGTATATACTATAGGGCGTTCTTGACGATACCGTGGGCGGCCTACAGGATTTCCTGTAGTTCGACAATTATGCTGCTAAGATAGGATCTTCTAAAGGATCCCCTGTTATTTGTTGTTCGTGTACATACTATAGGGTGTTCTACAGGATACCCTGGGCGGTCTACAGGATCCCCTGTTTTTTCAACATAATAGATGTTTTAAAGATCATTCTATATGATCCCCTGCTGTTTGTTGTTCATGTGTATTCTAAAGGGCGTTATACAAGATACCCTTGGCGGTCTACAGGATCCCTTGTAGTTCGAAAATTATGCATCTAAGATATGACATTCTATAGGATATCCTGTTATTTGTTTTTCATGTATATACTATAGGGCGTTCTACAAGATCCCCTGAGCGGTCAGCAGGATCCCCTGTAGTTTGCTGTTCATGTATATAATATAGGGCGTTCTACTGGATACCCTGGGTGGTCTACGGGATCCCCTGTAGTTCGAAAACTATGCAGCGAAGATAGGACCTTCTATAGGATCCCCTGTTATTTATTTTTCGTGTACATTCTATAGGGTGTTCTACAGGATACCCTGGGCGGTTTACAGGATCCCCTGTAATTTGAAAATTATGCAGCTAAGATAGGACCTTCTATAGGATCCCCTGTTATTTGTTGTTCGTGTACATTCTATAGGGTGTTCTACAGGATACCCTGGGCGGTCTACAGGATCCCCTGTTTTTTCAACATTATATATGTTCTAAAGATCGTTCTATATGATCCCCTGCTGTTTGCTGTCCATGTGTATACTAAAGGGCGTTATACAGGATACCCTTGGCGGTCTACAGGATCCCTTGTAGTTCGAAAATTATGCATCTAAGATATGACATTCTATAGGAGCCCCTGTTATTTGTTTTTCATGTATATACTATAGGGCGTTCTACAAGATCCCCTGAGTGGTCAACAGGAGCCCGTGTTGATCGAAAATGATGCAGCTAAGATAGTACCTTCTATAGGATCCGGTGTTTGTTTTTCATGTAAATACTATAGGGCGTTCTACAGGATACCCTGGGCGGTCTACAGGATCCCCAGTTTTTTCAACATTATATATGTACTTAAGATCTTTCTATAGGATCCTCATTGTTGGTTTTTCCTGTATATACTATAGGGCGTTCTACGGGATACCCTGGTCGGTCTACATAATCCCTTGTAGTTCGCAAATTATGCAGCTAAGATAGAACCATCTTTAGGATCCACTGTTATTTGTTTTTCATGTATATACCAAAGGGCGTTTTACAGGATCCTCTGAGTTGTCAAGAGGACTTTGTTGATTGAAAATGATGCAGCTAAGATAGTACCTGCTATAGGATCCGATGTTGTTTGTTTTTCGTGTGTACACTATATAGCGGTCTACAGGATATCCTGGGCGGTCTACAGGATCCCCTGTAGTTTGAAAATTATGCAGCTAAGATAGGAACTTCTATAGGATCCCCTGTTATTTGTTGTTTGTTTATACCAATAGGGCGTTCTACAGGATACCCTGAGTTGTCAAGAGGATCCCTGTTGATCGAAAATGATGCAGCTAAGATAGTACCTTTTATAGGATCCGATGTTGTTTGTTTTTCGTGTGTACACTATATAGCGTTCTGCAGGATATCCTGTTTTTTTCAACATTATATATGTACTATAGATCGTTCAATAGGATCCCTGGCTGTTTGTTGTTCATGTATATACTAAAGGGCGTTCTACAGTATCCCCTTGACAGTCTGCAGGATCCCCTGTTTTATCAACATTATTTATCTACTATAAGACGTTCTATAGTATCACCTGTTGTTTACTTTTCAAGTCTATACTATAGGGCGTTCAACATGATCCCCTGGACGGTCTACAGGATCCGCTGTGTTTTCAACATTATTTATCTACTATAAGACGTTCTATAGGATCGCCGTTGTTTGTTTTTCAATTGTATACTATTGGGCGTTCTACAAGATCCCCTAGGCGGTCTACAGGATCCCCTGTTTTCTCAACATGCTATATGAAGTTTTATAGGGTACCCTCTTGTTTGTTGTTCATGTTTATACTATAGGGCGTTCAAAATATCCCCTGGGCGGTCTGCAGGATCCCCTGTTTTCTCAACATTAGTTATCTACTATAAGACGTTCTATTGGATCACCTGTTGTTTATTTTTCAAGTCTTTACTATTGGGCGTTCTACATGATCCCCTGGATAGTCTTCAGGATCCCCTGTGTTCTCAACATTATTTATATACTATAAGACGTTCTATAGGATCCCCTGTTGTTTGTTTTTTCAATTGTATACTATAGGGCGTTCTACATGATCCCCTAGGCGGTCTACAGGATCCCCTGTTTTCTCAACATGCTATATGACGTTTTATAGGGCCCCCTGTTGTTTGTTGTTCTTGTTTTTACTATAGGGCGTTCAAAATATCCCCTGGGCGGTCTGCATGATCCCCTGTTATCTACTATAAGACGTTATATAGGATCACCTGTTGTTTATTTTTCAAGTCCATACTATAGGGCGTTCTACATGATGCCCTGGACGGTCTACAGGGTCCCCTGTTGTTTATTATTCAGGTCTCTACTATAGGGCGTTCTACATGATTCCCTGGACGGTCTACACGGTCCCCTGTTGTTTATGAAAATTATGCATTTAAGATAGGACATTCTAAAGGTTCCCCTGTTGTTTATTTTTCAAGTATATACTATAGGGCGTTCTACAGAAGATCTGGGCAATCTACAGGATAACCTGTTTATAAAAATTATGCATTTAAAATAATTCTTTCAATTTGTATAATCCCCTGTTGTTTGATGATCATGTATATACTATAAGGCTTTCTTTAGGATCCCTTGGTTGGTTTAAAGGATCTTCTCTTTTCTCGACATTATTTATCTACTATAAGACGTTCTATAGGGTGACCTGTTGTTTCTTCTTCATGTTTATACTATAGGGGGTTCTACAGGATCCTCTTTTGTTAAAAAATTATGCATCTGAGATAGGAAATTCTATAATTTCCCCTGTTATTTGTTTATCATGTATATACTTAAGGGCTTTTAAGATGCCTTGGGCGGTCTGCAGGATCCCCTGTTGTCTTAACATTATATATTCTATAGGACGTCCTGCATGATACCCTGTTATCTCAACATTATTTATCTACTATGAGACGTTCTATAGGTTCCCCTGTTGTTTGTTTTTCAAGTGTATACTATAGGGCGTTCTACAGGATCCCCTAGGCGGTCTACAGGATCTCGTGTTTTCTGAACATTATATATCTACTATATGACGTTCTATAGGGCCCCTGTTGTTTGTTGTTCATGTTTATACTATAGGGCGTTCTACAGTATCCCCTGGGCGGTCTGCAGGATCCCCTGTCATCTCAACATTAATCATTTACTATAAGACGTTCTACATGATCGCCTGTTGTTTGTTTTTCAAGCGTATACTTTAGGGCGTTATACAGGATCCCCTGTTTTCTCAACATAATATATCTACTATAGGGCGGTCTCCAGTATCCCATGGGCTGTCTGCAGGATCCCCTGTTTTCTCAACGTTATATATCTACTATAACGTATAAGACGTTCTATAGGATCTCCTGTTGTTTGTTGTTCATTTACTGGGCGGTCTACACGATCCCCTGTTGTCTGAACATTATATATATACTGACGGACGTTCTATAAGACCCCCTGTTGATTGTTTTTCATGTTTATACTATATGTCGTTCAACAGGATCCCCAGGGCGGTCTACAGGATCCTCTTTTGTTAAAAATTATGCATCTGAGAAAGGAAATTCCATAGGTCTCCCTGTAGTTTGTTTTTCATGTATATACTATAAGGCTTTTATGATCTCTTGGGTGGTCTGCAGGACCTTCTGTTTTCTCAACGTTATACATCTAAAATAAGACGTCTATAGAGTCCCCTGTTGGTGTTGTTCGTGTTTATTCTATAGGGTGTTCTACAGTATCCTCTTTTGTCTGAACACTATAAATCTACTATAGAACGTTTTATAGGATCCCATATATTGTTTGTTTATTATGTATATACTAAAGGAGCATTCTACAGGATCCCCTGTTGTCTGAACATTACAAACTTACTATAGAACGTTCTATATGATCCCCTATTGTTTGTGTATCGTGTATATACTAAGGGGCGTTCTACAGGATCCCTTGGGCGGTCTACAGAATTCATTATATACATACTAAACGACGCTTTTAGAGGGCGTTATATATGCGCCCATGGGCGGTCGATATGATCCCCTGTTGTTTAATAGTTGTGTATCTGTATATGGCGTTCTATAGGATTTCCGGGGCGGTCTATATGATCCCATTGTTTGGTTATCATGTATTCACTAGATTTATCTACTAGAGAGCGTTTTGTGGGATCCCCTGTTAAGTCTATAGGATCACATGTTGTGTTATAATCGTGTATCTGCTATAGGGCGTTCTATAGGATCCCCTTTTGATTGTTGATCATGTATCTATAACAGGTTGTTCTATACGATCCCCTGGGCTGTCTATAGGGTACCCTGTTGGTTGTTCATCATGTATCTATAACAGGTTGTTCTATACGGTCCCCTGGGCGGTCTATAAGATCCCCTTTTGTTTAATAATCGCGCATATTCTATAGTGTGTTCTATAGGATCCCCGAGTCTGTCTATGGCATCCACTTTTGTTTATACCTTGACGGTCTATATTAACCCCATTTTGTTTAATAATCGCGCATATTATATAGTGCGTTCTATAGGATCCCCGTGTCGTTCTATAGGATCCCCTATTGTTTAATAACGTCGCATCTGCTATAGGGCGTTCTATGTTATCCCTTTCAAAGGTCGAGGGGGCATATTGTTATTGGTTGGTTTTTTTCTTTTTCTTTTCTTTTTCCCCATAATTTTATTGTCCCCACAATTCTCGGAAAAGGATAGACACATTCATCTTTATGGAATTATGGCATAATGTAAACCCTTATTTAAAGTTGTGCTTTTTAATAAGGGGATGGTCCAAGATGGTCTCGAACACTGGTCAACAGTATTTTTTTTAATGTTTTTTGTATATAATTCTAGTATTCCTGAGTATAGAACCATGATATTCAATATACAAAGTAGGTGTCAACAATTTGTATGATCCTCAGAACTACATGTATTGTTTTTTTAGTATAAATTTTATTTCAAAATTGCTGACGGTAACCTAGCAATGGCAAGGTCGTCTGGCAACTTGACAACAGTATGACATCCGTCTGCTCGCAATGGCAATTCTATTTGTTTTCGTATTCTTATGGATTTGTACAGACAGGAGAAAAGAACTGGACCCGTCTTTTAATATCCCTTTCCGATATATTGATGATGTACTGTCTATTAATGATAATAGATTCAATGAGTATATATGGCAAGCCGTTTTACTATTCATTCTAATTTCAATATAGCTCATATAATATATCAGATATTTCAAATCATATATAAAATTTCTCTCTCATATATAATATACAAGATATCTCATATATAATATACAATATATCTCATATAATATATAATCTATAAGATATCTTATATAATTTACTCTTTATAAGATATGTTATCAACTTTAAAAGATAGCTTTTATGCTTTATAAGATATTTTATTAGTTCAATAAGATATATTATACTTTATAAGATATTTTATTAATTCAATAAGATAAATTATACACTTAAGAAGATATATTATAAATGAAATGAAAAAAAAAAGGAAACGAACAATAACAATATAATATGCCCCCTTTGAAAAGGATAACAAAGAACGTTCTATTGCAGATGCACGACTTTAAAACAAGAGGGGATCCTAAGACCGACCCGGGGGTCCTACAAACCGCCCAAGGTGTGGTATAGAACACTCTGTTATAGATACATGAACAACGAACAGGGGATCCTATAGACCGCCCTGGGGATCCTATAAAACGCCCTATAGCAGATACACGAATATTGCACAACAGGTGATCCTATAGACCCAACAAGGTATCCCATAGAACGCTTCCTAGTAGATACATGATTACATAACAACAGGATCCTATAGAACACCCTATAGCAGATACACAATTATTAAACCACAGGGAATCCTGTAGAACGCCCTCCAATAGATACATTATGAACAAACAACAGGGCTCCTATAGACCGATCTAGAGATTCTATGGACCGACCCGGGGACCTTAAAGAACGCCCTATAGCAGATGCACGATTATTAAACAATACAGAATCATATAGACCGCCCAGGGAATCGTATAGAACGCCCTATTATAGATGCATGATGAACAACCAACAGGGGATCCTATAGACCGCCCATGGTATCCTGTAGAACGCCCTTTAGTATAAACATGAAAAACAATCAATAGAACGTCCTATAGTACATTTATTTTGTTGAAAAACAGTGATTCCTGCAGACCACTAAAATTTTCCTGCAGACTGCCCACAGGATCATATAGAAAGCCCTATAGTATAGACATGAACAACATTCAACAGGGGGTCTTATAGAACGCCATTTATAGTAGATATATAATGTAAAGACAACAGGGGATACTGTAGACCGCCCAGAGGATCCTGTAGAGCGCCCTTTAGTACATACATGATTAGCAAACAATAAGTATCCTATAGAACGTCTTATATTAGATATATAATGTAAAGACAACAGGGGATCCTATAGACCGCCAAGGGGATCCTGTAAAACGCCCTTTAGTACATACATGATAAGCAAACAATAGGGGATCCTATAGAATGTCTTATAGTAGATATATTATGTTGAGAAAACAGTGGATCCTGTAGACCGCCCAGAGGATCATGTAGAACGCCCTATAGTATATAAATAAAAAACAAACAACAGAGGATACTTTAGAACGTTTTATAATAGATATATATTTTTAAACAAATGAGGATCCTGTAGACCGCCCAGGGGATCCAGTAGAACGCCCTTTAGTAAATAAATAATAAAGAAACAATGTAGGGATCCAATAGAACGTCATATAGTAGATATATAATGTAAAGACAAAAGGGAATCCTGAAGACCGCCCATGGTATCCTGTAGAACGCCCTTCAGTATAAACATGAAAAACAATCAATAGAACGTCCTATAGTACATATATTTTGTTGAAAAACAGTGATTCCTGCAGACCACTCAAATTTTCCAGCAGACCGCTTAAAAGAGGGACGAAAGACACCAAAGGGACAGTCAAACTCGTAAATCTATAACAAACTGACAACGCCATGGCTAAAAATGAAAAAGACAAACAGAAAAACAATAGTACACATGACACAACATAGAAAACTAAAGAATAAACAACACAAACCCCTCCAAAAACTAGGGGTGATCTCAGGTGCTCCGGAAGGGTAAGCAGATCCTGCTCCACATGCGGCGCCCGTCGTGTTGCTTATGTTGCTTAAAGGATCATATAGAAAGCCCTATAGTATAAACATGAAAAACAATCAACAGGGGGTCTTATAGAACGCCATTTTTTACATATATAATGTAAAGACAACAGGGGATACTGTAGACCGCCCAGGGGATCATGTAGAACGCCCTTTAGTACATACATGATTAGCAAACAATAAGTATCCTATAGAACGTCTTATACATGTAGTAGATATATTATGTTGAGAAAACAGGGGATCCTGTAGAACACCCTATAGTATATAAATGAAAAACAAACGACGGGGGATACCTTAGAACGTCTTATAGTAGATACATATTTTTAAACAAATGGGGATCATGTAGACCGCCCAGTGGATCCTGTAGAAAGCCCTATGATATAAGCATAAAAAAACGATCAACAGGGCATCCTGTAGACCGCCCAGGGGATCCTGTAGAACGCCCTATAGTATAAACATGAAAAACAATCAACAGGGGGTCTTATATAACGTCCTGTAGTAGATATTTAATGTTCAGACAACAAGGGATCCTGAGGACCGCCCATGGGATCCTTTAACACGCCCTTTAGTATATACTTGATTAAAAATAATAGGGGATCATATAGAACGTCTTATAGTAGATATATTATGTTGAGAAAACAGGGGATCCCGTAGACCGACCAGGGAATCGTCTTGTAGTAGATACATAATGTTGAGAAAGCAGTGGATCACACACACCGACCAAGGGATCCCGTAGAAATTCCTCTATTAGATACTTCAAAAACTAGCAATAGGGTATCCTATAGAACGTTCTATAGTTTATATATGATGTTCAGGCAACAGGGGATCCAGTAGAACGCCCTTTAGTATATAAATAATAAAGAAACAATATAGGGATCCTATAGAACTTCCTATAGTAGATATATAATGTAAAGACAAAAGGGGATCCTGTAGACCGCCCACGGTATCCTGTAGAACGCCCTTTAGTATAAACATGAAAAACAATCAATAGAACGTCCTATAGTACATATATTATGTCGAAAAACAGGGATTCCTGCAGACCACTCAAATTTTCCTGCAGACCGCTTAAAGGATCATATAGAAAGCCCTATAGTATAAACATGAAAAACAATCAACAGGGGGCTATAGAACGCCATTTATTACATATATAATGTAAAGACAACAGGGGATACTGTAGACCGCCCAGGGGATCTTGTAGAACGCCCTTTAGTACATACATGATTAGCAAACAAAAGGTATCCTATAGAACGTCTTATAGTAGATATATTATGTTGAGAAAACAGGGGATCCTGTAGACCGCACAGGGGATCCTGTAGAACGCCCTATAGTATATAAATGAAAAACAAACGACGGGGGATACCTTAGAACGTCTTATAGTAGATACATATTTTTAAACAAATGGGGATCCTGTAGACCGCCCAGTGGATCCTGTAGAAAGCCCTATGATATAAGCATAAAAAAACTATCAACACGGCATCCTGTAGACCGCCCAGGGGATCCTGTAGAACGCCCTATAGTATAAACATGAAAAACAATCAACAGGGGGTCTTATAGAACGTCCTTTAGTAGATATTTAATGTTCAGACAACAAGGGATCATGAGGACCGCCCATGGGATCCTTTAAAACGCCCTTTAGTATAAACATGAAAAACAATCAATAGAACGTCCTATAGTACATATATTATGTCGAAAAACAGGGATTCCTGCAGACCACTCAAATTTTCCTGCAGACCGCTTAAAGGATCATATAGAAAGCCCTATAGTATAAACATGAAAAACAATCAACAGGGGGTCTATAGAACGCCATTTATTACATATATAATGTAAAGACAACAGGGGATACTGTAGACCGCCCAGGGGATCATGTAGAACGCCCTTTAGTACATACATGATTAGCAAACAATAGGTATCCTATAGAACGTCTTATAGTAGATATATTATGTTGAGAAAACAGGGGATCCTGTAGACCGCACAGGGGATCCTGTAGAACGCCCTATAGTATAAACATGAAACACAATCAACAGGGGGTCTTATAGAACGTCCTTTAGTAGATATTTAATGTTCAGACAACAAGGGACCCTGAGGACCGCCCATGGGATCCTTTAAAACGCCCTTTAGTATATACTTGATTAAAAATTATAGGGGATCATATAGAACGTCTTATTGTAGATATATTATGTTGAGAAAACAGGGGATCCCGTAGACCGACCAGGGAATCGTCTTGTAGTAGATACATAATGTTGATAAAGCAGTGGATCACACACACCGACCAAGGGATCCCGTAGAAATTCCTCTATTAGATACTTCAAAAACTAACAATAGGGTATCCTATAGAACGTTCTATAGTTTATATATGATGTTCAGGCAACAGGTGATCCAGTAGAACGCCCTTTAGTATATAAATAATAAAGAAACAATATAGGGATCCTATAGAAATTCCTATAGTAGATATATAATGTAAAGACAAAAGGGGATCCTGTAGACCGCCCATGGTATCCTGTAGAACGCCCTTTAGTATAAAAATGAAAAACAATCAATAGAACGTCCTATAGTACATATATTATGTCGAAAAACAGGGATTCCTGCAGACCACTCAAATTTTCCTGCAGACCGCTTAAAGGATCATATAGAAAGCCCTATAGTATAAACATGAAAAACAATCAACAGGGGTCTATAGAACGCCATTTATTACATATATAATGTAAAGACAACAGGGGATACTGAAGACCGCCCAGGGGATCATGTAGAACGCCCTTCAGTACATACATGATTAGCAAACAAAAGGTATCCTATAGAACGTCTTATAGTAGATATATTATGTTGAGAAAACAGGGGATCCTGTAGACCGCACAGGGGATCCTGTAGAACGCCCTATAGTATATAAATGAAAAACAAACGACGGGGGATACCTTAGAACGTCTTATAGTAGATACATATTTTTAAACAAATGGGCATCCTGTAGACCGCCCAGGGGATCCTGTAGAACGCCCTATAGTATAAACATGAAACACAATCAACAGGGGGTCTTATAGAACGTCCTTTAGTAGATATTTAATGTTCAGACAACAAGGGATCCTGAGGACCGCCCATGGGATCCTTTAAAACGCCCTTTAGTATAAACATGAAAAACAATCAATAGAACGTCCTATAGTACATATATTATGTCGAAAAACAGGGATTCCTGCAGACCACTCAAATTTTCCTGCAGACCGCTTAAAGGATCATATAGAAAGCCCTATAGTATAAACATGAAAAACAATCAACAGGGGGTCTATAGAACGCCATTTATTACATATATAATGTAAAGACAACAGGGGATACTGTAGACCGCCCAGGGGATCATGTAGAACGCCCTTTAGTACATACATGATTAGCAAACAATAGGTATTCTATAGAACGTCTTATAGTAGATATATTATGTTGAGAAAACAGGGGATCCTGTAGACCGCACAGGGGATCCTGTAGAACGCCCTATAGTATATAAATGAAAAACTAACGACGGGGGATACCTTAGAACGTCTTATAGTAGATACATATTTTTAAACAAATGGGGATCCTGTAGACCGCCCAGTGGATCCTGTAGAACGCCCTATAGTATAAACATGAAAAACAATCAACGTTTCTTATAGAACGTCCTTTAGTAGATATTTAATGTTCACACAACAAGGGATCCTGAGGACCGCCCATGGGATCCTTTAAAACGCCAATTAGTATATACTTGATTAACAATAATAGGGGATCATATAGAACGTCTTATAGTAGATATATTATGTTTAGAAAACAGAGGATCCCGTAGACCAACCAAGGGATCGTCTTGTAGTAGAAACATAATGTTGAGAAAGCAGGGGATCACACACACACCGACCAAGGGATCCTGTAGAAAGTCCTCTATTAGATACTTCAAAAACTAACAATAGGGTATCCTATAGAACGTTCTATAGTTTATATATGATGTTCAGGCAACAGGGTATTCAGTAGAACGTCCCTTTAGTATATAAATAATAAAGAAACAATAAAGGGATCCTATAGAACGTCCTATAGTAGATATATAATGTAAAGACAAAAGGGGATCCTGTAGACCGCCCATGGTATCCTGTAGAACGCCCTTTAGTATAAACATGAAAAACAATCAATAGAACGTCCTATAGTACATATAGTATGTCGAAAAACAGGGATTCCTGCAGACCACTCAAATTTTCCTGCAGACCGCTTAAAGGATCATATAGAAAGCCCTATAGTATAAACATGAAAAACAATCAACAGGTGGTCTTATAGAACGCCATTTATTACATATATAATGTAAAGACAACAGGGGATACTGTAGACCGCCCAGGGGATCATGTAGAACGCCCTTTAGTACATACATGATTAGCAAACAATAAGTATCCTATAGAACGTCTTATAGTAGATATATTATGTTGAGAAAACAGGGGATCCTGTAGACCGCCCAGGGGATCATGTAGAACGCCCTATAGTATATAAATGAAAAACAAAAAACGGGGGATACCTTAGAACGTCTTATAGTAGATATATATTTTTAAACAAATGGGGATCATGTAGACCGCCCAGTGGATCCTGTAGAAAGCCCTATGATATAAGCATAAAAAACTATCAACAGGGCATCCTGTAGACCGCCCAGGGGATCCTGTAGAACGCCCTATAGTATAAACATGAAAAACAATCAACAGGGGGTCTTATAGAACGTCCTTTAGTAGATATTTAATGTTCAGACAACAAGGGATCCTGAGGACCGCCCATGGGGTCCTTTAAAACGCCCTTTAGTATATACTTGATTAACAATAATAGGGGATCATATAGAACGTCTTATAGTAGATATATTATGTTGAGAAAACAGGGGATCCCGTAGACCGACCAGGGGATCGTCTTGTAGTAGATACATAATGTTGAGAAAGCAGGGGATAACACACACCGACCAAGGGATCCCGTAGAAAGTCCTCTATTAGATACTTCAAAAACTAACAATAGGGTATCCTGTAGAACGTTCTTTATTTTATATATAATGTTCAGACAACAGGGGATCCTGTAGAACGTCCTTTGCTATATACATGATAAACAAACAATATAGGAGATCCTATAGAACGTTCTATAACTAGAAATATAAGGTTCAGACAACAGTGGATCATGTAGACCGCCTGGAAGATCCCGAAGAACGCCCTTATAGAACATGTAGCTTCATTATAAACAATTAACAGGGGAAACGAAGACCAGCACCCCCACACCCGACCCCACTACCACCACCCCTCACACCCCGTAAAGGTAACGTCTCGTGTTTAAGAACGTGTAAGCTACATGTTTTTTTCAATTTGCCTACATCAAAGTACTCTATTAAGCCGATAATAAAAATATTATTAACTCCATAGTATATTCAAAGCCATATAGGATCACGTGCATGGGACATTTGCAAGTCTTTACTACATAATTAAGGCACCACTACTTTGTGTCATATATATGTGAAATATCATATATATCTTAAAAAGGAATATGTATTTGCTTAATGAGGGCACAATGATATATGCTACTGTAATGCGGAACATTTACTTTAAGGTGAACCTTTTGTGACTGAGTCACTGTTCTCTTGTATATATGAACTCTCTGTTTTACTCAATATTCCCTATTTAGTGTGTACACATTTATGATATAAATAATTTACAGCTTTTAAAAAAGTATATAAATATATTCTGAACTTTTAAAATGCAAATAAAGGAAAAACATCATTGGCCTTATACCGCCTTATCATTTCTTATCACGGAAACAAAATTAAATCAATTTCGTTCTGGTCCATGTTGACGATCCCTGTCTAGTGTTATTTTTTTTTTTTAAATACTGAGCACGCAAAATAAGCATTTGAATCACGAAGCACGTATAAAATTACATAAGAAGAACATGTTGAACACCTCGCTGTTTTGCCCGACTGAACGTAAAATAAAAAAGTAACACGTTGAACGTGAAATCAAAAAACGCAATCACGTACCACGAAAATAGCCCTCTACCACTCTCCATGAAAGTTAATGATTTTGCATCGTTTTTTTAAGATAGTTTTACATGTTAAGAAAATTCTATTTTTAGCATTAGTATTTTCCGAATCGTCTAAAAATAGCCTATAAATAGAATATGCATAATTCATGAATCGTGACGTAGGGCGGTCTACGGGATCCCTTCTTCCGCTTACCTGGCAGTGATTGATGGAGTAAAGGAAAATAGTTCCGGAACGGAAACGATCACTGTCCGGAGTTTGTAACTACCCCCCAGAGCATTCACCTCGTCTGTAATCTTGGTCCACATCTTTATTGTTTGCATCTGCAGTTATATCAGGGCCAAATTTCCCCCTTAATAATCCTAGCTCCTCCACCACTCTTCTGCTGATCAAATTGACTTCAATACTTGTGAAGTTAGTACCTCTTATTCTTGGTAGTTTCTTGTTGGGGGTTTGTTCTTCAGCCATTGTTAAACAGGAAGTGGGGGAATTATGGGAAAATGTTTAATTAATCAGTTGTTAAGTTTTTAACGAGTTGTTAGTTAACGCAGTCGTTAAATATTTTTGAACAACATAATTTAACACAGAAATTAACTAACAACAATGTTAAAATTTAACGCGTCGTTAGGCTTAACTACACTTTTGAACAACCGGGCCCTGGTCATCAAACCAAGATTGGCACCACGGCTAAAAGTAGAACAGGGGTAACATGTAGATTTTGGCTTATAACTCTGAAACCAAAGCATTTAAAGCAAATCTTACAAGGAGTTAAATTGTTAATCAAGTCAATATCTATCTTCCCGAAAACTTTCAGATGAGTTGGACAAGTAGTTGTTGGGTTGCTGCCCTCCAATTGGTAATTTTTAAAGAAATTTTGACGTTTTTGGTTATTATCTTGAATACTATTATAGATAGCGAAAAACTGTAAACAGCAATAATGTTCAGCATAGTAAGATCAACAAATAAGTCAACATGACCTAAATGGTCAATTGACCCCTGAAGGAGTTATTGCCTTTTATAGTCAATTTTTAACAATTATCATTAATTTGGTAAATTTATGTAAATATTTTTCCCTGTTACTAATGGGCAAAGTTCATTATAAAGTATAATTGTAAGAAGCAAGAACGTTCAGTAAAGTAAGAACTTCAAACACATCACCATCACCAAAATACAATTTTGTCATGAATACATTTGTGTCCTTTGTTTTATATGCACATCGACCGAGGTGAGCGACACCGGCTCTTTAGAGCCTCTAGTTTTTTTTTACCATAAACGAGGGACGAGAGATACTAGAGGAACATTCAAACCCATAAACCAAAAATAAACTGACAAAGCCATGGCTAAAATGAAAAAAACAAATAATAGTACACAAGAAACTTTATAGAAAACTAAAGACTAGACAACACAAACTGCCATCAGAAACTAGGGGTGACCTCAGGTGCTCCGGAAGGGTAAGCAGACACTGCTCCACATGTGGCACCCGTCATGTTGCTCATGTTATTACAAACCCATTAAAAAGTCTAATTCGGGAGGTCACATTCATGAAAGGGGAAGGTGTTTCGCCGTAAAAGAATTATTAGATATCATCTGTGAAACGGTAATTCCATAAGATACAATAAGTAAAGATAATACCATATGTAACCGAACACCTCTTGTAGTTAAAGTAGTAAACCTAAGTAACGTCATCTATATTTATTCGATTAAAAGTTTATCTGTACTCTTCATATATAATTGATATTCCAGTGTAACAACTGATGTTTTCAATTCGTCTTAAATGTGCAATTTCAACATGGCCTTATAGACTGCATATACAGTTAATATTTGTTTTATCATATTCAGTTTAATTTTTAATGAATTTGCATTTATTGAGTATTTTCAAAATAGCATATTGATAATAAAGTATTATTACGTTAACAACTGTATTAGTTGGATTATCGGTATATGTTCCTAGTAAAAAGTTTTGTAAATTCCTGATGTCTGTTTCTGTCAACGATTTCACCTTATTAAATTGATTAAATTATATGTCTTGCTCGTAAAAGACACCCTTGTAGATTTCGAAAAAAAACAGAATAATGCTGGCCGCAACAAGGCAGACTTCATACCAGCAACTGCAAGTGGAAAGGAATTGATATAATTTGTATTATGTTCCCAATCCACTATTAACAGATATGTTTAAACTAGAATAAATGATGAAGAGTTTCAATGTTTTTATTTTCATCACATACATTGTTGTGTGTGTGTGTGTGTGTTTGTGACGTTTGTTTTCTTATTCATGTGCTCGCTATACACATTTCCCTATTTTGAACTAAGGGGTTTCAGTTGTGTTGAGGGTAGGTTAAATATATTCAACATCAAATCTTTAATCTAAATGAGATTTTTATCCGGATTTAGAAATTAAAATTGACTTTTAGATTGTGTAAACATATAAATCTTTTTTAATTTTGCAACATTGTTTGTCGTATTTAGTATGGAATTTTTAATTCGGTTATTCGCGTTTAAGCGCAAATCATTTTACACTTATATATCGTAAATAATAACGATTGTCTGTCTTTGAGCTTGATAATTTCATCACCAGTACAACCATAGTATTCAATTCACTTTCACATACTAGAGAACGTAACACATTCGATTCCACTAGGTGATTCCGAACTTTTATTTTTAATTTTTATGATTTCACCATGTTTGGAGAAGAGGAAGGTTACCGTTATGAAAACAAATTGTTTTTCCTTTGTTTTTAAACGATGCCCAGCAATATATTTTCTTTGATGTAAATTTTTCAACAGCAAGAAATCCACATTCGTTACAAAGGTGAAATAGTTCAGGATTTGAAAGTTGTATATCAACTGTTTGATCATAAACTATAAGCTTCTTATTTGGATCGTAGTATCCATAATCTCTTCCGAACTGAATTTTCACAATAAATCGTGTTGAACTGCTTTTATCGGGAGGAGTTCCTTCTCTAATTCCTACTAATTTTGGACTGAATGATCTACAGTTTACAATATATTCTTCCGGACGTGCTTCGGGTCCTCCAAGGATATTTGGTTCTGTATCACACATCTGAACTTCCACTACATACGATTCATTTAAAAGCTTACATGTGTGTATATGTTTTATCCAATGCTTCTTCTGACAATGTCTAGAGCAGTATTTTGCATTCTTACATCTTGTACAACACTTCAATTGCTTGGATATTTTACGACAAAAGCAGCAAGCTTCTTTTAACCAGAATGTTGCTGTTGGATGCTGGATGCCTCTTTCGTTATTGTTCAGCACATAAGTACTAGTAATAAAAGGATTTCTTGACTCTCCAGCATTTTCTCCATCTCCAATAGGAACATGATAAGGTTTTCCCCCAATTTTTGAATTAACAGTGTAAATTTCTGGACCAGTGTGATCACGTATAGTATTCCCATCAATGAAAACTCCGGCAGTACAGTTGTGTCCAATTCGTATTCCACCGCAGTTATTTTCAAAAATATCGTTATTTAGTATGTGGCTGTAAGATCTGGACTTCACCATGATTCCCCATAGCCAGTTACAAAATATTCTATTTCCTTTTACTTTAAAATAACCTCCATCTATTATGAAATGCCGGATAAACCATTTTGTCTTATTATGTTATCAAGAAGTATAGCTCTTGACACACCTTTCTGGTTCAATTTCACAGAATCGTGTTGATATAAATTTCCACCACTCAACACACCTTCTTCTCCATTGTCTTGAATGATATTATCACTTATATACCCATATCCGTTCGGTCCTATAGCAACTCCATGATACTGATTTCCGGAAAATTTATATTATTTATCGCTTTAATTCCACCGCCTTCTCTTGCTTCAATTCCCATTTGCCTCATATTGCATACTGTGCTATTTCTGATCTCAATTAAAGAACCATTTCCAATTGACAAAACACCACCGCCACCGGTACCACATCTATCAAAAATACACGAATCTACATATGCAGTTCCTCCTTCGGAAACACAAATTCCAGCATAACCAACTGCACCTATACCTTTATTGGCAAATGACATCGAAAGGCTGGCTTTAAAGTCTGCCTTGCATTTTAATTGATTGATACATCCTTCGTCACCTTTGCATTTAGGAAAATATTCACAACCTTTTTGTCCGTTCGAAAATTTGCAATTGTAAAATGTTGCAACACAATTTTTCCCAACTGGGATCTGACATCCTCCTTCAAGGAATTTAATATTTTCGAAATGTGCATGAAAAATATCCTCATGTGCAATACCTACTGGAAAAAAAGAGTTTATAACGCTGGGTAGATGACATATCTGGAAACTTTCTCCTGTATCAATTTCAGCACCTTCCTCCACACCAACCACTTGGATGCTTTTGGTTGTTACGAATGCTTCCTTAACTGAATAATGCCCACATCGCAACATGAGGGTTGTTAATGGTTTATCTGTTGACATTATTTCCTGACATAAATGTTCGGGTTTCTCAACTATTTTGTAATGCATTATTAGATAACAAATTTTCATCCTATTTTCTTTACGGCATAGATTATTTTTATAAGATGCAAAACACGCAGAAGCCAGGCCTACTGGTCCCATATTCGAAGAAAGTGGTCCAGTCTGTATTAATCTTGATACTGAATAGGCCTTCTAGCTGTATCCTTTCCAATTATCAGGTGTAATTTTAATACATGTATTAGCATCGTTCAACGCATGTTCATAGTCATTGATTCTTATATATGCTAAGCCTCTATTTGAGTAAAATCTGCTGTCAATAGTGTCTGTAGAACAAGACCGTATTCCCTCTGTATAACACTGTTTAGCATCATGGTATCTGTGATCTTTGAAGGCTTCATTTCCAATATCTCTTAATGTTTCTGATGAGTACGGGATAACAGCTGATGTCTCATCTACATCTTTAACATCGTCGTGTATAACAGACGCCAGACACTCAATTATTGCCTTCATATCCTTCTGTAATAATGGAATTTTGATATTTGTAAGCTCATAGTATTATTTGGTGTCAACTGATAAAGTTGAAATAATTTGAACCATTTGTTTTTGATCAGCCAATGCTAGTTCTTTCAAGAATGGCACATGCATTCTAAATTTTATATTGTGTACTTGATATTATATTGTGTTTATACTTGTATGTATGTGGTGAGACTTTATAAACTATTGAATCTGAATTTGCCAAAGCTTGCCGTTGATAAACACTATGGTATAGGGCTGTTGTTTGCAGTATTTTCAACATTTGGTCATTGAAGCAAATATTCTGTCTGGATTCATTGCTTTTAACAAATTTTAATAAGTGTTCCTTTAGTGTATTTGCATTCGTTGCTAGCTTGTACCATATTAACAGCGATCCGCGTTTCGTTTCTTTATAATCTTCCAAAAGGAGGATATGATTCGGATTCACGCAAGAGTCCAATACTTTTTTATCATTCGAATGACATGTTGGAGAATACATTGACGACGATCATTATCCATGTTGTCTCTTATCACCTCTTGAACTAGTCTATGTACAGAAAGACACATATCTTTCATGAATTGAAATAACGAAAATCTAGTCAGAATTTCAATTATCTGACTGCATCCAACATCATCATCCAGATCTTCTTTGAGATCGTTGTCATCAACGACTGACCGTCTTGTATACCTTTACTTTTGATTTAATGTTTCCGTGATCATAGCTTGACCGTTTTGTATAACTTAACCTTTGATTTATTGGTGTTAGTGGTCATAGCTTGACCGTCTTGTATACCTTCACCTTTGATTGATTGTTGTTAGTGATCATAGCTTGACCGGTTTGTATACCTTTACCTTTGATCTTTTGTTGTTAGTGGTCATAGTTTGACCGTCTTGTATACCTTTACCTTTATTTTATTGCTTTTTAAGTTACATCATAGTTTGACCGTCTTGTATACCTTTACCTTTGATTGATTGTTGTTAGTGATCATTGCTTGACTGGTTTCTATACCTTTACCTTTGATCTTTTGTTGTTAGTGGTCATAGCTTGACCGTCTTGTATACCTTTACCTTTGATTTATGTTTTAGTGATCATTGCTTGACCGTCATGTATACCTTTACCTTTGATCTTTTGTTGTTTGTGGTCATAGCTTGACGGTCTTGTATACTCTTACCTTTGATTTATTGTTGTAAGTGATCATAGCGTGACCGATTTGTATGTCTTTACCTTTACTTTATTGTTTTAGTGGTCATTGTTTGACACTCTTGAATACCTTTACATTTGCTTTTGTGTTTTTTAAGTTATCATAGTTTGACCGTCTTGTATAATTTAACCTTTGATTTATGTTTAAGTGATCATAGCTTGACCTCCTTGTATACCCATACCTTCGATTTATTGTTGTTGGTGATCATAGCTTGACCGTCTTGCATACCCTTACCTTTAATTTATGTTTAAGTGATCATAGCTTGACCGTCTTGTATACCTTTACCTTTGGTTTATTGTTGTTAGTGATCATAGCTTGACCGTCTTGTATACCTTTACCTTTGGTTTATTGTTGTTAGTGGTCATAGGTTGACCGTCTTGTATACCTTTACCGTTAATTTGTTGTTGTTAGTGATTATATCTTGACAGTCTTGCATATCTATACCTTTGATTTATGTTTTAGTGATCATAGTTTGACCGTCTTGTATACCTTTACCTTTGATTTATGTTTTAGTGATCATAGCTTGACCGTATTGTATACCTTAACCTTTGGTTTATTGTTGTTAGTGATCATAGGTTGACCGTCTTGTATACCTTAACCTTTGGTTTATTGTTGTTGGTGATCATAGCTTGACCGTCTTGTATACCTTTACCTTTGATTTATGTTTTAGTGATCATAGCTTGACAATATTGCATACCTTTACCTTAAATTATGTTTTAGTGATCATAGCTTGACCGTCTTGTATACCCTTTTACCGTTGATTTATTGTTGTAAGTGATCATAGCTTGACCGATTTGTTTACCTTTACCTTTGGTTTATTGTTTCCGTGATCATAGCTTGACTGTCTTGTTTAAATTTACGTTTGGTTTATTGTTGTTAGTGATCATACCTTGACCGTCTTGTATACATTTACCTTTGGTTTATTGTTGTTGGTGATCATACCTTGACCGTCATGTATACTTTTACCTTTGGTTTATTGTTGTTAGTGATCATACCTTGACCGTTTTGTATACTTTTACCGTTGATTTATTGTTGTTAGTGATCATAGCTTGACCGATTTGTTTACCTTTACCTTTGGTTTATTGTTTTAGTGATCATAGCTTGACCGTCATGTATACCTTTACCTTTGATTTATTGTTGTTAGTGATCATACCTTGACCGTCTTGTATACCTTTACCTTTGATTTATGTTATAGTGATTATAGCTTGACCGTCTTGTATACCTTTACCTTTGATTTATGTTTTAGTGATCATAGCTTGACCGTCTTGTATACTTTTACCGTTGGTTTATTGTTGTTGGTGATCATAGCTTGACCGTCTTGTATACCTTTACCGTTGATTTATTGTTGTTAGTGATTATACCTTGACCGTCTTGTATACCTTTACCTTTGATTTATGTTATAGTGATTATAGCTTGACCGTCTTGTATACCTTTACCTTTGATTTATGTTTTAGTGATCATATTTTGACCGTCTTGTATACCTTTACCTTTGGTATATTGTTGTTGGTGATCATAGCTTGACCGTCTTGTATACCTATAATTTTGATTTATTGTTTTAGTGATCATAGCTTGACCGATTTGTATACTTTTACCTTTGGTTTATTGTTTGAGTGTTGATAGCTTGACCGTTTTGTATTCCTTTACCTTTGATTTATTGTTGTTAGTTGTTATAGCTTGTTCTTCTTGTATACCTATACATTTGCTTAATTGTTTTTTTTTAAGTGATCAAAGCTTAACCATCTTATATACCTTTACCTTTGATTGATTGTTTCAAATTATCAAAGCTTGACCGTCCCGTATACCTTTACCTTTGAATAAGTGTTTTAAGTGATGATAGCTTGACCGTCTTGTATACCTTTCCTTTGATCCACAACCCTAAACCACATTTATTCATGTATGGGACAATATAACTAATCAAATGAAATATAGAGGGATTCCCTGGGGGTCACCCCACTCCACCTGTTTGAGAACCTGGTAACGGTCAAGATCCCCATCCCTAAACCATATATACAGTCGGAAACCAGGTTAAAATATAACAAAATAATCGAGGCTCTTTGTTAGAGAAGGCGATAAATGTTTACTGTATTATTTACTATAGTGACACAATTTTTAAAAGTTAATATAAACAAACAACATTGCAATTTTGTTCTCAATTACGAAGTGTTTTATTTTAAAAAGACCATTTGCATAAGTTTTTAATTTACCTAGTACATAGTTAAGCAGAACAATTAGATATCAAGTCTAGTCGACGACATGGGTATCATTTAAGTTGGATGAAAAAAATGCATAACCTCTGATTGATTTGAAAATATTACCACGGTCAAATTAACATACTATACAAAGCTATATGTTTATTGATTATCGACGTTTCATACTCCAACTGTATTATCGTATCAAAATTATCACACAGTACACTTGTTTTCTCTTTTAAACTGTTCTTTTATAGCCTTTGGTAATAAAATAATAAATGCTATACTACAAAAATGTAAACTATGGTACCTTTTGATCTTCTCCAGAATTTTATAAATCTAAACAATAATTTGCAAGCTCATCAAAGCAGTCTTTCACACAAGAACATAATTCACGTACCACAGAAGTTAAAAAAACAAAAAACAATATTGCTAGTACTGCAAAGAACGACTGCAGGATTGGAAAACCTTTAAAGCCCTCAAGTTCCAACAGCATGATTGCCAAAATCAATTAATTCGTTGAACAAATGCAAAATCAGAAGGTGTAAAACAGAACTTTAAACATGTCAGACAGAATTTGTTGGCCTTTCTGACAATTAGTGTGGCGTTTGTAAAAGGCAGTCATCGCTTTTGACGGTGATACATTAATTCTTAAATAACACAACCTATTCTAGTGTTGCGTTTCTAAAGTCGGTCACTATACAAAGGCATTGGACTCAAACTTTTTAAAAGTTTCATTTCACACAACGTCTATGGTATCGTTAAATTATTAAATTTTGAGAACGTATTTGTTGTGAGAGGAGAATAATTCAAGCCAATTTATGGTAGTTATCGAAGCAATTGTATTTTGTAGATTTTAGTTTGTTATCCTTATAATAATAATAGAGCGAGCAGTTTTGCATCAAGACCACACCACCAGTAATGGATTCCGGTAAAAGAAAACATCAATATGCGTAACATCCAAATTACGATATCAAAGCGACGTATGATAAGCAAAGAATTTTTTCTGCTGTTAAATGAAAACATTAAGTTGTTTGAAATTGATGAACTGATATCATCAATAGACCTTCATGGCGGCATTTGACTACTTATTATATGTCATGTCATGGAAATATTACTGTTCATTTATTCTTACGTCTTAAGAGTTCAAATGGCAAAATTGTAGCGTTTTTGTTTTTTTCCTTTTGCATGTTGGAAACCCCGCTGTCAATATTTTGTTTTACCGATACTTAAGTTTTGAAGAAAACAAAATCTTAGAATATCGCCACATCTTTGTAAAAGTAAAAGAGGGACGGAAGATATCAAAGGGACAGTCAAACTCATCAATCTAAAATAAACTGACAATAACAGTATGTGAAGTTAGCAGCCGGTTCGTTATTCGTTATTCGATATTCAATATCCAACCGGCTGCTAGCAGCCAGTTTGATATTCAAAATTTAGTGAAAAATCATAAGAAAATTAAATACTTGAAATTATAAAAAGCACGATTTTCAGTCAAAAGGACTGATAAGATACGTAGGAATCATTAAATGACCTTTTCAAGCTGTCGCAATTTCTCGTTGTCCTCGAATATAAACCCTTTTCCGTGCGACTTATTTGTCTGTATGTAATATAGAGTTTTGTCATAAAAACGACTTCAAAGATGTACTTTTGTGTATAATGTTTCTTACGACAAAAAGAAAAACCGATAACTCTAGAAATATTTTTAACTTTAAATAGAAATATATATGGAAACCCAAAAAAATTTCAGTCAAAAAATGTCCAAATTTTAGGACAAAGGATACAGGGTGATGGTGAGAGCCCCCTGATCTCTCAATCTTTCTAATATTTGACAGACATTTAGTCACTAGGTAGATACAAAAATGACTAAAAGGACTTTAGGTACACTTCCTGTCTTCTATGTTTATGGAGCGCCCAAAGTGCCAGTTGGATATTCAAAATATATAGCGAAAACCTACCGGAGACCGCTTAAATGAGGTTGACACCCCCCTAGTCTTTCAATGTCCATAAAATCCAACCAAATCATTGACTCTGTATATATAAAGATTGTATTAGATGGAGTTTCCAGAAAAACGTCATCTTCAATATCTACGGAGGGCTAAGATTGTCACTTTTCAGTCAAAAAATGTCCAAATTTTAGGACAAAGGGTACAGGGTGATGGTGAGAGCCCCCTGATCTCTCAATCTTTCTAATATTTGACATACATTTAGTCAATAGGTAGATACAAACATGACTAAAAGGACTTTTGGTACACTTCCTATCTTCTATGTTTACGGAGCGCCCAAAGTGCCAGTTGGATATTCAAAATAAACCTACCCGAGACCGCTTAAATGAGGTTGACACCCCCTGGTCTTCCAATGTCCATAAAATCCAACCAAATCATTGACTCTGTATATATAAAGATTGTATTAGATGGAGTTTCCAGAAAAACGTCATCTTCAATATCTACGGAGGGCTAAGATTGTCACTTTTCAGTCAAAAAATGTCAAAATTTTAGGACAAAGGGTACAGGGTGATGGTGAGAGCCCCCTGATCTCTCAATCTTTCTAATATTTGACAGACATTTAGTCAATAGATAGGTACAAAAATGACTAAAAGGACTTTGGGTACACTTCCTGTCTTCTATGTTTACGGAGCGCCCAAAGTGCCAGTTGGATATTCAAAATATATAGCGAAAACCTACCCGAGACCGCTTAAATGAGGTTGACACCCCCTGGTCTTTCAATGTCCATAAAATCCAACCAAATCATTGACTCTGTATATATATAGATTGTATTAGATGGAGTTTCCAGAAAAACGTCATCTTCAATATCTACGGAGGGCTAAGATTGTCACTTTTCAGTCAAAAAATGTCCAAATTTTAGGACAAAGGGCACAGGGTGATGGTGAGAGCCCCCTGATCTCTCAATCTTTCTAATATTTGACAGACATTTAGTCAATAGGTAGATACAAAAATGACTAAAAGGACTTTGGGTACACTTCCTGTCTTCTATGTTTACGGAGCGCCCAAAGTGCCAGTTGGATATTCAAAATATATAGCGAAAACCTACCCGAGACCGCTTAAATGAGGTTGACACCCCCCTGGTCTTTCAATGTCCATAAAATCCAACCAAATCATTGACTCTGTATATATAAAGATTGTATTAGATGGAGTTTCCAGAAAAACGTCATCTTCAATATCTACGGAGGGATAAGATTGTCACTTTTCAGTGTTAAGCCTGTGGTTGAGGCTCAGCGAGAGGCAGCATCACCGATCACCTAAACGATCGTTTAACTTCCTGCAGAAGTGACAGCCCTCCAGCCTCCACCGTCCAATTTTGACTACCCACTACCCATTGCACCACCTATAGACACCATCCTCGGAGTTCGAGCACAGCAGTATTTGCAGATCAGTAACGATCCTTCGCCGACCACACCTTTGGATCTCGATCTCTTCATCGGAAGCTAACCAGTTACTTCTGACGGCGATGATATTTTCGTTGATGGTGTGAGGTACAAAGGAACCCTTAACCTCTGGGAACTCATGGTGAAAAAGAAATCAGAATCTTTCGAGTCCGAAGTTTTTAAGACCTTGTCGACTATGCAGAGATCCTTAACAGTTCCGGTGCCATGTATCAAGGCAATTAACCCTCTCGAGAACCCTAAGGCGATAAAGATCTAAGTGGACGAAGATTGTGTCTCACATCTAAAGCAAGATAAGCATTGTAGCGGACTTCAAACCGTGTTTCTACCCTCCGACTTTGACCAGCTCCTTTATTGCTTGGATCTGTGCAACACTGCATACCGTGCTGGAAACAATGGTGTGCGCAACGCGATTATGGCGATCATCGATGCCATAAAGAAAGGTGAACACATCAGCATCAAGGAATATAAGCAACTCCATCGTAATATCCTCAATTAAGAAAGGTTTTGTTTGAAAGTATGCATACGGTGGAAGAAGTTTTTTGACACTATCGCCAGTATCGCTGGTCGCATGTTCACCTCCTCTGCTGCCAAGACATTGAAAAGTAGGCCTATGAGCACTGCCACCAATGCAGCCATGATAGGAGTGGTAGGTGGTAGTCGTCAACCATGTCGTTGACAAAGTGACCCGCACTCGAAAACCCATTGAACAACGCAGCAAGCCCAATCAACAGCTCAGTGTTAAACGCAGAAAGCCCAACAACTAAACCCAGTTAAACAATTTCATCTCTGCTCGTGGCATTGGTACCATCCCAACTTCCTCCAATGCTATAGATAAATACATAATGTCTGACATCCTTACAATCACAGAAGGGTTGACCTTCGATGAAAGTCTTCAAAAATATTAATACTAGGTTCACGATTCGAACCTTAAGCCGGCGTCCAACTTACCAACTCTGGAGCGTCACTCCTGCAGACGAAAACAAGATGCAACTGTACAAAATCATCCAGAAAAAATCCACGATCCTCTGTGGATTTCGCATGAGACAGTGTGATTTCATAGTCGTTCCCCAAGCCTCACAGTTTAACTGCCGCCTAGCTGCCAATAGTGGTCGCGAAAAGCCAAGATATATTATCGTTGCCTTTCAAACCGACAGAGATAATGACAAAACCCATAATGCTTCCGTGTTCAATCGCTGTCGATTGCAAAATATCCATGTCACCCTCAAAGCTGAACGCTACTCAGCCGTCGACTTTAATGCCGGTTTTTTTCACAAAACAAGGTTGACATAGTGTTCAAGGAGGATGTAGACTTCAGAAAGAAATTCTACAACATTGACACCCTCCTTAGTAACGGTGATGTCAACCCCTCTGATTTCATTGACATATAGCCGCTGTTGGTCATCGATGAAAGTCATCAGTCCGAGCGGACATCCAGATTCGAGCGGAATTCGAGCGTTATGTTCCCGCCAACACCGAAGCATTTGCACTTCCAATCTCCGTAGGAGTCCTAGGCCTCCAGTTCGAATCGGTCGGTCAGTAGTTGAACGTCGTGTTTTAATAAATAAATGGACACCACACTGTTGCAGCAAATCGTCCACAACACAGACCAAAAACAAGGGTTTTCCATCCTTGTCTCTAGAAACGACAGTCGCATTTTTACTCGTTTCAACCCCCTCCCTCAACTACAATTTAAGGAATCGAACACCACATTGGGATTTAAGCGACAGCTCTACACATTTGATCGGGCAACAAATGTTACAAAGAGGATGAATACATTGTTAGCATCAGAAGCATCAACAGCATCCTGGTGAACAGTGGCATCATCAATAGCAGCTACATACACGGCTCCCAACAGTCCACTATCTAAAGCTTCCCCCCCGCAATCGATCCCGGGGTAAAGATCATTCAAACCCCCAAAAATATGGTGTACTTACCCGTGATCTTGAGAACCATCAATCGCATGCAGACATACCTCACCAATCCAGACGGCGATCCTCCACAATCTCCGCAGAGAACATCTCACAATCCGCTTCCATCTTCGCGAGGCATGAATAAATAGTCTATCGAAATACGGTTTGAACTTTATAAAAGGTCAATCTAAATATTACAGAGAGCAGACAAAAAAGGTTTTCCGGTCACCATTCGTTTATCCCACACAAACCTGCATGGTGAACACAAGATGTTGCTTACCCCGCGACAGATTGAAAATATCACCAAGCTTCTACAAAATGGTTTAGTGGAAAAAAGCACTATCCAATTGAAGAAAAACATTCAAAAAGAAAGTGGATTCCTATCCATGTTAGCGGAAAGGGCAATGCGAGCCTTTCCTATGTTGGCGAACACAATTCATGTCAGCATGAGGTGTTGAATCCCTAAGTTGTCTGTGTGAAATAGCGATCAACAATGCATTTGGACCTGGATTTTACATCAAAAGGGGTGGTTGTGTGAGCTGTGTGAAGGTGTGTGATAAAGGTCTGTATATTTTCCCTTTAACCTATAGTGACGGTTTGTATTTTAAACTAGGTCATCGATTCTACTAGGCCTAGGGTTCTGGTCTGATCTGATCTGCAGCAAACAGTCCGTTCAAGAACATTCCACTTTTGATACAATCTTTATATATATAAAATCTATGATTTGGTTGAATTTAATGGAAATTGAAAGACCAGGGGGGTCTCACCCTCATTTAAGCGGTCTCAGGTAGCTTTTCACTATCTATTTTGAATATCCAACTGGCACTTTGGCTGCTCCGTAAACTTTAAAGACAGGAAGTCTACCCAAATTCCTTTTAGTCACGTGTGTATCTACCTATTGACTAAATTTCTGCATAATATTAGAAAGATTGAGCAATAAGGGGGGCTCTCACCATTGCCCTGTGCCCTTTGTCCTAAAATTTTGATAATTTTTAGCTGAAAAGTGACAATACAAGCCCTCCATAGATACCGAATGTGACATTATTCTGGGCAATCCTTCTTATACAACCTTTATATATAAAGAGTCTATGATTTACTTAAATTTTGTTGACTTTGAAAGACCAGGGGGGTCTCACCCTCATTTAAGCAGGTAGCTTTTCACTATCTATTTTGAATATCCAACTGGCACTTTGGGCGCTCCGTAAACATTAAAGACAGGAAGTCTATCCAAATTCCTTTTAGTCACGTGTGTATCTACCTATTGACTAAATGTGTTCAAAATATTAGAAAGAGTGAGAAATTAGGGGGCTCTCACCATTGCCCTGTGCCCTTCGTCCTAAAATTTTTATATTTTTTAGCTGAAAAGTGACAATACAAGCCCTCCATAGATATCGAACATGACATTATTCTGGGCAATCCTTCTGATACAACCTTTATATACACAGAGTCTATGATTAACCTAAATTATGTGGACATTGAAAGACCAGGGGGGGGGGGGGTCTCACCCTCATTTAAGCGGTCTCAGGTCGCTTTCCGCTGTCTATTTTGAATATCTAACTGCCAATTTTGGCGCTCCGTAAACATTAAAGACAGGATGTCTACCCAAATTCCTTTTAGTCACGTGTGTATCTACCTTTCGACTAAATGTCTGCATAATATAAGAAAGATTGAGCAATTAGGGGGCTCTCACCATTGCCCTGTGCCCTTTGTCCTAAAATTTTGATAATTTTTAGCTGAAAAGTGACTATACAAGCCCTCCATAGATATCGAATATGACATTATTCTGGGCAATCCTTCTGATACAACCTTTATATATACATAGTCTATTATTTACTTAAATTTTGTGGACATTGAAAGACCAGGGGGTCACACCCTCATTCAAGCGGTCTCAGGTAGCTTTTCACTATCTATTTTGAATATCCAACTGGCACTTTGGGCGCTCCGTAAACATTAAAGACAGGAAGTCTATCCAAATTCCTTTTAGTCACGTGTGTATCTACCTATTGACTAAATGTCTGCATAATATTAGAAAGATTGAGCAATTAGGGGGCTCTCACCATTGCCCTGTGCCCTTTGTCCTAAAATTTGATAATTTTTAGCTGAAAATTGACAATACAAGCCCTCCATAGATATCGAATATGACATTAGGCCCAAGACCACAATAAATGACCCCGCTTTTCGTTGCGTTGTTCACGAATATAGTTCCCTTTAATTATAGTGTATTTTTTCTTTATTTTCTTTCTTTCCCTTTCTCATTCATTTCTTAGCTTTTCTGGGGTGGGAATGAAAGAAGAGAGCTGAAATAAACTTTTGGGTGTTTTATTTTAACTGATTTTAATAAGGAAAGAGTGATTAGGCCAGGTGCAAAAAGGTTATATTTACACTTTTCGGAACATCTCTTGACTTGCCTATAGGGGTATGGATGTGTATTGGCCAAATTTGTAGGATGTAAACATGCAATTTTTCTGAAAATTGCATATGTTTTGGGACTTGAACTGTACATCACTCACACAAAAAAATTAGACAAAAAGAACAGTTAAATTTTTTTTAATGCGACAAAACGTTATAAAGAAATGATAGAAAAATTAATTGTGGTCTCGGGCCATTATTCTGGGCAATCCTTCTGATACAACCTTTATATATACAGAGTCTATGATTTACTTAAATTTTGTGGACATTGAAAGACTAGGGGGGTTTCACCCTCATTTAAGCGGTCTCAGGTAGCTTTTCACTATATATTTCTTTTATGGGCTTTCCATAAATATTTCTATTTATAATCCTTATTGTTTTCTAGAGTAATCGGTTTTTGTTTTTGATTTTAAGAAAAATCCTGTATAAAAGTACTGTACCTCTTTGATTTTTTTTTATTGACAACAATCTATAGTACATTTAGACAAATATGCAAATAAGAAAAGGGTTTATATACGAGAACAACGAGAATTTGCGACAGCTTGAAGAGGTCATGAAACTATCTCCTACGTATCTTATCAGTTCTTTTAACTATAAAAATCATGCTTTTAATGTTATTTTAGTATTATTCTTTTTTTTATTTTCAACTTAATTTTGAATATCCAACCGACTGCTAGCAGCCGGTTGGATATTGAATATCGAATATCGAATAACGAACCGGCTGCTAACTTCACACACATCAACAACATGGCAAAACATATTAATCATATCTATATATATCTGATAATTCTTATTTGAAGCAATATAGATATTCAGCAGATCTAGTTGTTTCTGTTATATTTTTTATTTCATGTACGATAATAAAAGTCAAACAAACTACGTCAATGTATTTATTGAGATAAGGCATAATGTATAAAGCCTCCTTACCACGTTGTTAAAGCCTGGATGCATTGTGATAACACACAAGTTACATTTTGGGGAGGATCTGCTTATAAATATAATTACTCCTCCTAAGCTTCTTAAATCAAACCCGGTTTGAAGCGAATTTATTCTAGACCAGTTATTAGTTTATGTAGTGTTTTGTTTATTAAGTTTGTTTTCAATTTTATTCTTTAATGCGGCATCAATGTTCAATAACATTGAACAATTACAGCAAATATCAAATACCTAACTGTATTTTAAAACTAAATGTTAGTTGTACATGATCTATAAATATTTAAACAACAATAGGTGCATGCAAAGGAAATAAACAGCAAACAATATGACTAACATCATAAAATTATTAGCAACCTTATTTGAAGCAATAAGTCTAACATGTCTAACTGTCAATCTGTAGTTGTAGGTCAAGATATTTAGAAGATCTAGTTGTTCTGTTACTATTTCAAGAACGATAAACAACTTAACTTGAGAAAGGAAATTAGGAATTTGTCAAAGAGATAGCAACCCGACTATAGAGGGAAAACAACAGCCGAAGGTTATTAATTGGTCTTCAATGCAGCGAGAAACTTCCGCACATAGAGGAGTCCTTCAGCTGGCCCCTTAGGCCTATTTAGCTTCTTATATTTATTTATAAAGATCTGGTATAACGCATTAACGCCACGTTGTTAAAGCTTGGATGCAATATGATGACAAATTCGATTCATTTTGGGGAGGACTGGTTTCTAAATATAATTACTCCTCCTGAGTGAAAGCTTGGATGCAATAAGAAAACACATTCGGTTTATCCTGGTGAGGGCCTCCTTATAAATATAATTACTCCTTCCTAGAATGCAATTTCTTGGATGCCATGTCATAACACATTCGGTTCATTTTGGGAAGGACCCGCTTATATATTGAATTACTCCCCGTCCTCCTTAAAATCAATCAAGTGTGTATGTGAAGATAGTGTTGATGGTGATTGTTATGTTATGTAGCGTAAATGGATTCTGATTTCAATTTGCTTCTTTAAAACTATTATCAAGTTTTAATAACAAATAAACTCATCATAGATACCAGGACAAAATATTATATATACGCCAGACGTGCGTTTCGTCTACTTAAGACGCATCAGTGACGCTCGAATCCAAATAAGTTTAAAAGGTCAAATACAGTACGAAAATGAAGGGCATTAAGGACCAAACTTCCTTAAAGTTTTGCCAAATACAGCTAAGGTAATCTATGCCTGAGGTAGAAAAGCCACTCGCAGCAAATATCAAATTCACATCTGTACTCAACTGGTAGTTTGGTATGATCTATAAACACTAACTCTAAAATAGTCAACGCAAAGAAAATAAACAGAAAACAATGTGAATAAGAGCTTGAAATAATTAGCAGACCAAAAAAAAAATCTTACATCATAATTATACCAGAATAGCTTTTTCATTGACAAGCATACCATATATATCTACTATATTTTATGTTATTAAATGTTTTATTTTTGCCTTTATTATGTTGGATAAGTAAACAACAACAAATAATAGGGTTTATTTATCATTCCTCTTTATGATACACTACAAAATAAGAACAAAAAATAACATCAATTGAAAAGGGCAAGTAACAACCATTGAAAAAAAACATGCATTTGAAAATAAAAATAAAGACTTAGAAATCGTTTTGTATCAAATGCCAAAAGTTTACTCGACAACGGAGAATATTAAAATTCAAAATGTGATTTAGGTAAAAAAGGTGTTTTACTAGGAATATATGTGTGCGTTTCGCAAAATTAATTATATCTTTGAAACGAAAACTAACACTAATTGGTAGCTAGAAGATATTATTCTTATTTATTTTTTGTGAATACTGTGAGTACAGTAATATTTATCTAGATCTCTTATTGAAACAGATAAAAGACTAGTCATCTTGAACACATTTTGACACGTTTTTAGTTAGTTTTTGGTACTTTTGAGGTAAAGTGTTGATTTAAAAAAAAAAAGTAAAGCTTGAAGGTTCGTTCTTATCAAAATAGTTACACGCTTCCATCAGTGGCAAATATATCAAATGATATAGTTTTCTGATTAGTAATCATTATCACGCCTTGTCTTTGACGATCATCATTACTAGTTGCCTAATCTTTCACGATCATGTTAAATAAAAACAATCAACAAAATTCAAAGTTTTCATTCAGTAATGAACGGTTTCCAGGGACGAGCATACTTTTATTTTTCTGTACTATCGGACACGCCAACGATTTGATTTCAAATAGCGTGTTTATCAGATTTGGAAACTGAAAAATGCAAAAGGGTTCTGGATAAATTTACAATCTCAATCATTAAAACATTATACTAACCTTAAAACCTTTGATTTTTCAACTCTTTATACAATTATTCCACATACTAAACTTAAAGCTCGACTGAAAGAACTCGACAGCTTTTGTTTCTTAAACAAAAAGGCTACTAGACATTTAAATATCTAGTTTCGGGCAGGAATTCAGTTTACTTTGTCAAACATCATACAGAGTCAAGCATAAAATACACCGAAGGGGATATCACTGCTGGACTTTTTTTTTATTGACAACACGTTTGTTGAATTTGGAGGTTTGGTCTTCCAAAATACTTTTGAATGGTAACCAATTGCGCTCCTCTACCTGCAGATTTGTTTTTCTATTCCTGTGAATCAGAAATTGATCCAAGGGTTTGTATAGAAAGGAGAAAAGAAATAGATCCAGATTTTAATTTAACTTTTCGGTATATTGATGATGTACTGTCTCTTAATAGTAATATATTCAGTGATCATTTACATTTAATATATCCAAGTGAACTTGAAATTAAATATACTACCGAAACAGATAAATCTGCTTCATATTTTTTTTCTCGAAATGACTACTGATCATGATTGTAGGTTGAAAGCCGAAATTTATGATAAAGTACTATGTTAATTTTGTTTAACGAGGAATACTGCTTTCCCGAAACTTGCTAAGGCAGGGCTATGAATCAATCTGATAAATGTCAACACTTAAGAAATTTTAAGGTCGCCATCATGAGCTTATATCATTACTGATCTGAACAAACATATAACACGACGGGTGTCGTATACGCTGCAGGAAATGCTTTAGAAGCACATGATTTTTCTCCCAGTTTTAAGTATAGTTCGTGTTGTTTCTTATTTATTATTTATAACTGTTGATGTAAATGTCCTTTGGTTTTGTGAGTCTTTGTTTACTCCTTGATTTTGATTGTTATTGTCTTTTATCCAATCCCATAGACATGAGTTGCTCCTTTTGTGGTTTTACATAAAGTACTGCATATTTACTCTATTTTAAAGTATTGTTGAGAAAGTTTAATTGTTTCACATACATATTTGCTTTTTCGGATTTGTTCTGAGTTTTGAAAATTCAGCGATTCACAAAAGTCATTATAAGAAATACAAGCCCAATAATATCTGTTCAATTCGGAGATATATACTCCGTATGCGTATGAAATATGACTTGGACCATATAAGGTTATGATAAAAAAAAAATGTTATGAGGAGTTTGCCGGAGTTATGTTGATTGGTGATTTTGGATTCAATTTTTGTTGTCTTTTTGTATTTTTTTTTTTTAATAATGAAATGGAATCAAAAGATTGTATACCTGCCTTCGTCCGAAGCACTTTTATGGATTTCAACTGAACTGTAACGTTCAAAGCCAAATATTTGAAAGACAATGATTTCTTAAAATAATTAAAGAGCTATACGACCAAAACAAAATTTAAGATTATCAAAACCCATCTAGGGCCAACTTTGCCTAATTGATTTTGAATATCATTTTCTTTATAACATTTAAATTTAAAAGCGGATGATTTCAGACAGTATTGTCATAAATCATGTCAGTACCGACGCACTGATAACTGAGCTGACGATACCCTTGGGGACAGATAGTCCACAAGCAGAAGTATCGAACCAGAGCTATGAAAAACACACCACGTTTTATAGATTTCCAGCGTCCGAAGCGTTTTTTCTCGATTTCCATTTGTACCTTCATCAGGAAACTGACGGCCGAATATTTGAAAGTCAAGTATTTAAAAGAACTGAAGTAATGGAAGATATGTCTTGCATAAGGAATTGAAATAAATGACATACCGAATCAAAAAATATATTTCGCAATCAATTGCAAAAACTTAACTTTACTCAACAGTCGTTGAGAAAATGCTAACACAATCGCAATGTACTGTAAGTGCTTATTTTGCCAAGCTGTATCTCTTAAAAATCATAAACTATTCCAAATTTACGAATTTGAACTTAAATTTCAGTTTGAAACTGAGGATTTATCACAATATAGATGCACAATAGCTTAACAAAAGAAAATGATTAGCACCCAGTGTCTCGCCTTCTTTTGCTGATGTTCACAGACACAAAAAACATTAAAAAAACAAATTAATTAGAAATGTTACTTTAGATACTTTCTTGTGATTTAGACTACGATTAAAACAAGCAATACCTTTTCATGATTCTGATAAATGAATAATTACAAATTTTTAATCTTTGTCCATTTACGAAGTGGTAAGGAATGCTTATCTGATAAGACTTCAAAAAGCTTGTCATCCATTACCAGACAAAAAGTGTAAAGTTGAACTTTTGAATGGATATTCACAGGAGCACTAACAACCTAATGAAAGTGTGCTTAAAACAATCAGCATAACGTACATTTTATCATTCGTATCTATCCATAATTAGTATTTAACTTATAAGAATAGCAAAAATTAAAACTGATATTTAAATTTATATTATTTAGGTTCTACATCAACAATCCCTCCTAGATTGTCCATGGTACTGTCTATATGTCTACTGTCTAAATGTGGCTAAATATGACTTCTTATAATTTAGGAATGGGCCAATGTTAAATTATAGTTCGTTTTTGTGTTTGTAACATATTAATGTTGTGTTGTCGTTATCTTATATTTAATGCGTTTCCCTCAGCTTTAGTTTGTAACTCGGATTTGGTTTTTTTCTCTCTATCGATTGACGAATTTCGAACAGTGGTATACTACTGTTGCCTTATTTAGCATGAGGCAACATAACAATATTTACGGTATCAGATTTTTTCCGGATTATATAAAATATAAAAGGAATAACACGAATAACGACGTTTGCCTCGCCAAATCTACACACTAATTCATTACTGACATAAGAAAATGCACCGTTTATAGTGAAAAAAAGAAAAAAGAAAATAATATGGGTGGTTTAAATTTTCACACAAATTTAATGAACTCTAGCAATTTTTTTTCAATTCTTTATTTACACTCAGACACAAAATATGTGTTACATGAGGACAAATTACAAATCAAATACAACAAATGACAGAATAGACAGGTAACTATCAACAAAAGTGTAATTTCTACAGATAATAAAACTTGTAAGATACATGCATCTTTCTAAATGAAGGTAGATAGCTTCTTGATAAATATAGCTAGATTATACAATAACTGACAGTGACATAATGACAGCATATTTTGCATTTTCAGTACAGATGGGTATTTTGTATAATATATCGGTATATATTTCTTCCGAAGTTCAGTTATAGTACTATTATTACATACATATAAATAATGGTATTCATCACCAATACATGATTCATTACATAAGGTACATTTACGATCTGTCCTAGCGATGTTGTACCACCTGCCAGTTTCCATAGGAATTTTTAGGTTACATGTTCTCAATTTTGAAATCCAGATTCTTTTATCCTCTGGAAGACGTAATAGATAATTTTCCAGACCAAATTCAGATTTAAATAACTTATAATATTCGCCACGAGACGAGTTATAGATATTACTGAACCACTTTTGAAGAAACTGATCCTGAAGAATCTGTTTTATAACGGGTTTGATAGTTGAATAATCAATGTATTGATTGAAAAACATATAACCTAATCCTGAGTTGTCAAATATAGATTTTAAAAATGACACCCATTTAAATTCACAAATACCATCAGCATGTAGTTTGAAAATAAGCTTATACATAGAACTACTCAGTTTGTTTTCATTTTTAGCCATTCTGCTCCAAAACGATAACATTCTTAATTTTACTTTAATTTCAAGTGGAAACCTTCCTAATTCTCCATATACCATGAAATTTGGAGTACTTGATCTCACATTTAAAATTCTCTTGCAAAATTGTAGATGAACTTTTTCAATTATATCAATTTTTTCAAATCCCCATATTTCTGATCCATACAATAAAATAGGTTCGACAAGATAATCAAACAATTTGAGTTGTAGGTCAATAGGTAAATGTAAATTTCTAATCTTTGTATAAACAGCAAAAAGTGCTTTTTGCGACTGTTCTACAAGCTTTTTCTTTGCACAAACAAATGACCCATTATAATTAAGCAAAAGACCAAGATATGTATAGCTATCTACAATTTCAAGAGATGTACCATCAAGTTTAAAATCATAATCCATTTTCGTTTTTCTTTTGCTAAAAACCATCACTTTAGTTTTACCAATATTCACACTAAGTTTCCACATTTTACAATAGTTTTCAAAAACTTTGAGAGCATTTTGCATTTCATCATAATTATCAGCAAAAATCACTGTGTCATCTGCATACAACAAAACAAAAATTTCTAAAAATACATGTAATTCATTATAACATTTTTCTTTAATTAAGTCTAGAGGTAAAACATGAAGTTCTCTAAAGTAATCTTCTAAGTCATTTAAGAATATGGAAAACAAAAAAGGGGAAAGATTTTCACCCTGACGAACTCCAATCATACACGGGAAGAAATCTGATTTCGTATTGTTGTATTGAACACATGATTTGATATTAGTATACATATTATATATAACTTGGAAACATTTTCCTTTTATCTGGCTTTTTTGTAATTTTAACCAAAGTCCAGTTCTCCAGATGGTATCAAAAGCCTTTCTAAAATCTACGAATGTACAAAACAATTTTTTACCAAAGGACAAATACAATGAAACAAGTACATGCATGACAAATATATTGTCTGTAGTTGAATGCCCTTTCCTGAAACCGGCTTGATTTTTAGAGATCAATTCCAGTTCATTAGAAAAGAAATTCAGTCTTTCGTTTATAATCGAAGTGAAAAGTTTACCCAGACAACTAATGAGTGTTATTGCTCGAAAGTTGTCAGGATCTTGTGGATTTCCTTTATTCTTAAACACCGGCTTAATTATACCCAGGAGCCAACTATCTGGGATAATACCTGTGTCTAGCACAATGTTAAAAAGTTTACAATACATTGAGATAAACTCAGGTGGGGTGTTTTTAAGATATTCGTTAAGAATACTGTCAATCCCAGGTGCTTTACTATTTTTCAATTTTTTAATAGCTTCAGCAACTTCTGTCTGGGTTATAATCCCATTTAATATTTCATCATATATAGGATTGTCTTGAATGACAGCATCTATATCGATAGTAAGATCCCTAGGTTTCATATCGCCTTGCATTTCATCCTCCGAATTATCAGAGTTAAGATTTTTGAAATATTCTGAAAAAGTTTCGATAGATATATCCGGACTATCTTTTTTAGAGTGACTAAATTTATTCAACAACTTCCAAAATTGCTTCGAGTCGGATTTTGAAAAATTTCGCAGCTCATTTGCGCACTTATCTTTATATTTATTAAAACTGTTGCCAGGGTTTATTTAAAATAACATCATTTTACGGATGGGTGGTTATGAGAGATTTAAATTTCACATACTAATCTACCTATACGTATGGTGATAAGATTTGTTATAATTGCTGACCAAGTTGTCCAATAATGGGGTCTCGGTTAAAGCTGGCACGGAATATTTAACATTCATGAGAACAATAGAATAACAATAGGTTGATGACGTACTTCCTGTCGTAGGATCGGCAAAATGCCACTACTACGAATGTAAAATAAATTGTGAATGGTCTTTCTACCTTTCTCCCATGCCAATAAATTGCCTCCGTTGAAATTCTGCAAACACCCCATAGAGCAAATTACTTGGATGATTAATATTGAACTTTTGGTATATGGCTGTGTTCTAAGCGACACATACATGAAGTTCATAAATTAATTTGTTGAATGAAATCAAATCTTTAAACTACTAATGGGTGCAGTAGGCGGTCGACCGGAATTTTTAGCCAGGATTTCTTGGTATGAAGACAGTCACTGGGAGTTTTTGCAATAGGTAAGTTGTATTCGTTGAAGGGATTGTTTGACTGTTTGACTAGAGCAATACATCAGAATTTGTTCGCTTTCTTTATATAACTACCCAATAACAATAAAAGTTTAATCTGAATATCATATTTACTTCATGTTTTTGAGTAACGCAACAGTATTTATTAACCTCTGCATCTGTACACTTTCTGTGCAGATTTCTGTGAACCTATCTTTGTCCTCATTTCCTCTTCTATGTCGTCATCCTGAGCAGAAATTGTAGTTTTAGAAGCCTTGAACGCACATTATCTATCCACAATTAATCATTTGTATAAATACACTATGCATTTGCTTTGGAAACAATTGAAAATAATTTCATTCGAAAAAAAACATGAGCCCTCATATTTTTAAAGTAATTGAGAAAATTCATAAAGCATAGAGTGAGATTAAATGGTATCAAAAAATTCATAATCCAACAGCTTAACCTAAACACAACAAAATGTCAAACATTAATCATAAAAATATTAGAGTGATTCTGAAAAAAAACACCATGGGAAACTTAAGTTTCGGAAACAAACTCATCATAAATTCCAGGGGTTAATGAATAACACTAGACGCGCGCTTCGCATTAATTACGCCCGAATAAAAAAAGTTGAAATATAAAAAAAAAACTTATTATACATATATATATATCATTTTATTCTGGTATCACCTAAGTTGGACAAAGGTATACAGAAAAACACATTAAAATTGAGAATGGAAAAAAACAACAGCAGAAGGTTTACATTACATTGCATATAAGTACATTTGTTGAAGAAATTAAACAAAAGCCCGGTTATTAGACTTTTGACGATGTGAATTTAAGCATGGATGCAATTTGGGTACTCCTCATTACAGAATCATGGATAGTTTGGAGGTTGATTCAAACCCATTTTTCAATGACTCAATATGGATTAAAATTTAAATTGGTGTACCTATACAATCAAATAGGGCTACACAATAAACACAGTATGCACTTTTTTTTATTCTTGATCATAAAAAAACGTCGGTGAAAAAACTGTCAAAATAGGTGCAATTTTGGTACCGTCACGTTATCTACATTAATTGATTTTGTCGTTAAAATATTTTGAATGAATTATTTTTAAGTTTCAATACTTTTTTGTTTTAATTTTAAATTATGATATGATGCCATTAGTTTTTTTTAATTTTCTGATAGTGATTTGAACTCGATTCTCATATTTTATATTCATTTAATTGCAATTGTTGTTAATAACATTGTTTTATTGATCTATTCGTTTACCTTAACTATCAAGTCAATGTGCCATATTTTATACCTTTTTAAAACGCTTATTATACATATTATATGCACACGCTCAGACGAATCAAGATTCAGATTCAATATTGTCTTAGAGTCTCACCACTTGCAATACATATATTACAATCATCATAATATATACATTGAATAAATCAGTAATTTTATAAATTAAAATACAAGTGTCAAGAATTATGCATATGAGAGACTATAGAAATCAATATAAATTATTAACTATATATTTATCATGTCTATAAAACATTTTCATTATGTAAAATCAATGTGTCTTCTTTCTCAGAGTTTACTTCAATTGATGCACATTGACGTTTTCAATCAATTAACTGATCGGAGAGTCAAACTGTTGACTGGCTGCTGGGATTTTTACAACATGAGATTGAACGAATCTAACAACATGTATAGAACAATGTCAAATTCTCCGATACTGTGACAGATGTGGATTGTGTGACGTAGTTTACACATGTACACCTGTATCAGCAAGGTAAGTAAATCGTAAAATATAACCAACATTTAAAACGTGCATGATTTATACTCTGTTAAACAATTATAATTTGATGAAAGGTAGCCAGTATTAGCTCATAGCCAACTGAAAAACTAAAATAGCCAATAAACGAATCAACATTTATCTTCCTCTTGAACATATCATCGGTACATCAACAAGAGCCATATATTGACCAACACATTACACACTATGTCTAATAATAACTATATACAGTAGATTATATCGATTTCAATCTGGTTTTAAATGAGTGTTTTTCGCATTGTGTATTTTACATCAAATATAATACCTTTAGAAATACTAGTAATATATTTCAAAAAATTACAGGTTCATGAATGGACCAGTTCGCCATGTTTATCAGCTACATGCTATCAATTTAAAGATATCATGAGGCCGTCTATGAAAAGACATGCCTCACATGTCAGAATGTTATCGGGTTTAAAGTCAATCCGTTGTGTTTTTTTTTTATTGTACTCCCTTGATGTCGAATGGCTTTAAAAATGCCTATGGTTCGCTTTGACAAAGCCTAAATTTTTACCAATCCTTAGTTTGACCGTCTGAGGTGTTGCCCTAAATTCACAGAAAAATTGGCTCAAATCCAAATGAGGAAATCAAAAACAAAATGCAAATTATTTGTTATTTTCTCAAGCTGGATTCGTACTCCTGCATCTGAGACATCGTGGCAACACCGCCTGCACTGTATTTAATATTAAAACCACTGTTCCAATTGAAATAAAATAACATTTTCGGTAGTCGAGTAATGCCTTTAATATCTCTCTTTATACAATATATTTATTACTATGGTATTAATGTATCGATGCATGACTAAGATTTCGTAATGACTGGCTGTAGCAATTTCTCCGTACATAATGATCAGTTCAAAATTTTCCTTATTTTTATCAAGTAGTGACAGTTCTGTATATCATGTATATTGTAGTAAGTTTGTTAATTAAATGATTTAAATTAAAAACAAAAGATCTGGTACCCGTTAGGCTTTTCGTTGTGTAAGGTTTTTGATAATGGTGGGTGATCATTTTCTCCCATGGATTTCTGAATTTTCGCGATATAATTGATTATAATTGACACTGTGCCCTGTTTCTGCATTTTAACTACGTTCCCCTTTCGTGTACTGAATATACGTATACCATGGAAGTAATATTGAGATTACTTCCATGCGTATACTAATATTGGTTGTCATGGTTATATAACGCAGTCATGTTGATCTATTACGAAATACAAATTACTTTAACAATATATTAAGATTCAATTGTTCTACTGTTAAAAAGTTATCAAACTGTCACACTGTACCGTGACGGTGTTAGTATATATACACATGGAAAAAAGTTTTGCAACACCAAATCATGATTGAAATTGTAATTAAAAAACACTTTTATTTGTTTGTGATATAATTTGTTAAAATAGATCTAGTTTAACATTATTTAAATATCACCTGAGTTTGATCAATAATTATCGACTAGATAAGTTCTTATCTGCACATGCAGCTACTGTACCGATAAACAGCAAAACAGATGTTTGTATCCTCATTGTTTTAAACACTTTAAATAACCAAGCTTATACAGTTATGTGATTGACACCTTGTAACGGGTCCTTCACAACTCTTAACTGCAGCAAGATGGCAGATAATCATCACGAGAGGAGCAATAATGTCGCTGCGACAACCGCACGTATTGTTGGTCATCACCATTCTACTATTAGTCGTTTTCAGAATACAAATCAGGCAATAAACGATGTTTAAGACTATCCGAGATCAAATAGACCTACTATGCCATCTGCTAGGAAAAATCAAGCATAATGAAGCTTGGTCAGAAAGAAACCCATTGCATACAATACAATCCTAAAAAGTGAGTGGTAGGCACACAGGAGCATTTTAACAAAAATTGTTCGAGGTCGACTCATCGCTACTGATTATCGTGCGATAAGACCATTTCGGGGACCTTTGCTTACGAACAGACACACAGTTGTCTGCATCCAATGTAGTGCAGAGCTCGCCAATGTTAGAAATAAGCATCGTGGAGGAAGATCCATTGTTCCAATGGAATTCGGTTTATCTTCCTTGACTCGATCGTAGCCCGGATTTAAACCATATCGATCATATATGGGACACTATTGGGCGTAATGATCATTCCAGTCCAAACACGTGATGAAATAAACATTCTAATGCAACAACGTTTGAAACTTTCATTTTGATTGGAAAACGTCATTTATTAACATGGCATCAATTGACAACTGATGCTATGGGACGTACGCGCAAGCGCAGACGGCATATGGCATATTTTAAATACATGTTTTGACGTTGTTTTTTGTCAGTTTCATTAGAATGGAGATAACAATATTGTATGTTAGGCTCGGACGGCATCAATTGAGTATTTGATGGTCGCAAATACCCGTTTACTGTCTCCGCTTACGCGTCGTCTGTTAACTTATTTGCGACCATCACATCCCCAATTGATGCCGTCGGAGCTTAAAATTCAATACAGTTATCTCCTTTATGCCCTTCATCGGAAATGGTTGCTTCCATCTTAGCAAAAAATTAGTCGATTTATTACAGGAATCAGAAGACGTTAAGTGGTGGTTAACCGTTTGAATGGAGGCTGTGCACAAATTACTAATTCTTTGGCGTATAATGATCAACCATGATGTGATCAATCATCTTAAGAACAATTTTGAAATGTCTGACATTGTAAAGTTCGACTACAGTAAAAGTTGTAAAATGCTGTTTCTTTGTACAAAAAGCACTTCATTTTGTTTTTAAAATTGTGGTTCGATAAATAATTTTTTTTTCAACATTTTTTGTTCGTTAAAATGCCAATAAAATCATAAACCATGTGTTAATACTATTTTACTTATATTTTATCATATTTCATCCAAAATAGAAGGCTGGTTTTTCAAGTTTTAAAAAATCAAGTTGTTGCAATACTTTTTTCCATGACTTAGTCTAAACATTACTTTTTGTTATACAATCAGTTTTGACAGTCTTGAATGTACTACTGTAACATATAGCCGGTGGACATTTAATAACCCTCTACAGACGGACCAGGAACACGGAAGTCTATAAAATGTAGAAAAGAAAGGCACAGATATGATTATTCTAGGCTTCCACCTTCCGTTTCTGGAATTTATGAAAGACATTCGATGTCTTCGTATGCGAATTCTGGTGATAAATAAATTCCAGAAACGGAAGGTGGAAGCCTAGGATAATCATATCTGTGCCTTTCTTTTCTACATTTTATAGACTTCCGTGTTCCTGGTCCGTCTGTAGAGGGTTATTAAATGTCCACCAGCTATATGTTACAGTAGTACATTCAAGACTGTCAAAACTGATTGTATAACAAAAAGTAATGTTTAGACTAAGTCATGAAATACACGTTTGGGATAATGTTATATCAAGCATGTATTGTTTCTATCCAAATTTTGTTACTGTTAACACGATTCGGTTATTTTACAGAAATGCAAAATTGGTATGGCTGACAGAAATTTAAACGAAAACAAAACAGTACATGAACTTGCATCATGTCTTGGGATTGACGAAGTTCCAGATGTTCGAGCATTTATGGCAAATCCATTGTTTTTATCTCTTTTCAATTATTCACAAACAGATCATAAGGAAATCGTTAAACAAACTAGAGATTCTGTCAGAGTATTTCAACAGGATAACACGTTTTCTTTAAGTATGATCCTACAGTTCCCAAACTCGCCAACAGCTAAAAATTATGTTAAAGCTGTAAATCATTTTATTTTAGTTTCTGAAATATTAAAAGGCTACACAAAGGATAGAGTTGAAGATTTAAAGGACTGTGAATTTCTTTTTCCAGCCTTTGAGAATATCGTACAAGGGTTCATAACGGAAAACAGTACTTTTGAAGCATGTCAACCACCCGAAAATACTTTATGTCTTGCTGAACAATATCTTATGTTAAGACCCAATGACATTTTTGCTGAGTATGTTAAAGTTATCATTCTTCAGAGAGCATCCTACAATCCGCAAAATGTTAAGAAAAACCTTTTGTCTGATTTTGAATCCGCAAAACTACGGATAAAAACGTCTGAAATTTTTGCTTCAAAACTCCGTTTGAAAATGGATTCTCACCCATTTCAACGCAGAATTCTTGGGAATGTATATTATCACCTTGGTGCAAACTACGTATGTACTGGTCAACCTGAGCGAGCGCTAGACTCGTTCCAGAAAACTTATGATTTGGACCATACAAATTTAGACGCACTTTATGGAATCGCCTACCATTACATCGATTTGGATCAAACAAAAGCTATCAGGTTGTTCCTGCAATATATTAATGAGGCCCCGAAATGTGATAAGAAGTATCCGAATGCTTATTATTTGATAGCTTACACCTTCCATCTACAAGGAAATATCCATGAAGCAATTCGGCACTGTTCTTTGGCAGAAGAAGCAGAAAAAAAGCGTCTACCGTTCCTTCTACCTGTTGCGATTCCTCAGAAGACGTATATGATCAAATTAAAACATAGTTTTTTGTCCGCACAGATAAAATAATTGCAAACCGAAAAGCACTTGATTGAGTTTTTAAAGACAAATTGCACATGCATCTTTGTATTAACAGTCTTTTGAGGGCACATCCTAAATGTTTTAATTTATATTATGATTTTTGTGTTGTTTATTAAACTTTCTATCGATAAGTTTTGGTATTTCCTCAATAAGATGCAGTTTAACAATGGGTCGCGTTGTGTGGCCTGTGTTATTTATTGTCGATACATAGTAAACAAAGTAACACAAGCTCTAGTGAGCTTTTAAAATTGACATTATAAAAAACTAACACACAAGCAAGTAACATGCAAACAAAACACACATATTAAGACAAACATAATTAATACATTACAGCATGATATTAAAAGCACATACATGACATAAGCAATTTAATAATACTATTCAAAAGACATACAAATTAAATATAAAATAATAGCTAGTTATTTTAGTATTTATGAAAAAAGGGGGAAAAAGCAAAGCTAAGTTCAAATCCCAAAGCACTAATAACATGCATTACAATGGCATGAGCTGCCATTCCAGGTCTGTATTAGATTGGAAAGTTGAGTAAGAGAATTTTCCTGTCTTATGTGGTTTGGCAGCTCATTCCATAACTGTGCAGCATTGAATCGAAATGATTTTAGCCCATATTTGGTAGTTTTAACTCTAGGTATGTCAGCTGTACCCTTAGGTCTAAAGTTATAACCTTGAGTTTTGATATTTATTTGGTCATGAAGATAACTGGGGCTTTTCTTTTGTACAATTTTAAATGTTTTAATTCCAAAGGTTCTAAGTCTGTGCATTTTTAAAGATTGAAGTTTAGAAGTTAAAAGTAAATGTTCATAGCTGGTTATATAGACGTGTTCATTGTTTTCCGTCACCCGTTCCTCGTCGAATGCCAGTTTTCAATTGCTTCTTGGTACATGTCTTCATGAATATGTACGACATTATCAGTATTGATTGTTCTCTCGTTGTGTCATATGGTCCGAAGGACTTCTCTCAATGGCGTAAGATATTCCGTTCCAAACGTTTCTATAAATCGTCTAGCACCGGTATGTTTCGCTCTAGTTTTGAATGTTTAAATATTTTAGATTTTCCATTGCAAATATTACCTGTGCCTTGCACGGCTGTTAACATATACATGTAGGGAGTTGTGGTTATTTTCGTCCCGTATAACAGGTATGATGGTGTCGAGATTTTATGTCTGCTATGTTTAAAAAAAAAATACTTCAGGAGTCGGTCATTGATAATGCTTTAATCACTGTGATTATATTTTAAATTTTCTCAACAATGACGCATGACCTACCATGTATGTGTTCTTCTCAAACAAGTTTAAATTTAAACTAATTTGTAAGTTTCTGTATGTACAACACATAATAGTCCGCAACCATTCTGCAAGGAATATATTTGCTGCTGGTAAATCTTCTAAATGACTGTAAAAATTATTCATCTGAAAGGTCGGGAACTACTTCAAGATAAACGGCAAGTGTTTAAGCACACGTAAACAGGCAGATACCTACTTTGCTCTTATTTCCATGTCAGTCCCTAATGTTTAGTGGTCGACTCTAGTAACTGAAAGGCAGAACGTCTGTGAATCGGATTTACGGCAACAGCGGAAGATCAGGACTGGTGCTACATTTGTATGTATGGTTCCCGTTTACTTTTTGGCAAGTTATATATTTTTGTAGAACCTGTTTGGATTTAGTGATAGATCTTTGCTTTTGTTAATTATAGAAAGACGATCGAATACGTTAATTAGGTCCACGTTCAAGTCCATGTATTAAAACGAATACCTTTTTGAAAGTTCATATATAAAGAAATAGCTGCTGATACTGTTGATTCTTCTATTGTTGGTATTGATGCAGACAAAGATATCCCAGTTCTGATTTAACTGTATTACACAAATGTATGACCCTTTCAGCTTAGTATCTCGTTTTCAACGATGTCCCAATAGTAATCGGCTCCTATCAACATAGATATTTCAAAATGTTCTTCCTCACTTACAGGATAAATTAAATGTTCATCATATTCTGATATTGTATCATTTTATATTTTGTTATATAGCTTATTGTTAATATGTGGCGATATAAAAGGTAATCCTGGTCTAGGAGGCACACCAGACCCGCCCGAAAAAAAAACCTTGTCAATTTTCCCCGGTAATATTAGAAGCCAAAGAAACAAACTGAATTATATTACTGACATAATTGAAAATTTCGATATAGTATTTTATACCGAATCACATTTAGATGTTAACGTTACTGATTTCGATGTATCATTATTTAGGTTTTGAAACACAAAGGGCCTTAGATGAAAATAATAGCATTATTTGTTTGGGTAATCTGAACAAAAATTTCATGTCAGATTTATCGTCAAATATAAGAGATATTATTTTCCTTAACGGCCTAATTACAAAAAAAATGTAACATTATAGATAAGCCGACGCACTTTGATACACGTACAAGTAACACTTCGTTGCTTGATCCTATTTTAGTGACAGATTCGATACCTGTTGTCGATAAAGACACGGTACCTATTGATAGAGAGATCAGTGATCACGATGGAACATATGTCACAATTAATTGCGGATTTACTAGTAGTCGTACTTATAAGCGGAAGATTTAAAAATGAAGATTTTGACCTCATGAATCAAAAGGTATCAAGGACCAATTTGGAGCATTTGATTTCTGACGCAGATAACATGAATGTTGCTTGCACTAATTTCACTCCTTGGCATATCATCAGAGTGTATACCTACACGAGAAGTTGTAGTTCGATGTTATGACAAAATTTGGTATAATTCTAACTGGCGTTGTGGAATGCGCAAGCGCGACAGATTTCGTAAATCATTTCTACGTTTGAAAAAAGTAAAAACACAAAAATACTGAACTATGAGGAAAAATCAAAAAAGGAAAGTCCAAATTCAAAAGGCAAAAGTCCAAACACATCAAACGAATGGATAACAACTGTCATATTCCTGACTTGGTACAGGCATTCTTTCATTGAACTTAAGTTTAAACAACAGCGAAACAAAGTAAATAACACGAAAAAGCAGGCTAAAAAACACTTTAAGCCAGTGTAAATGAAAATTTAGATGAAATCAAACAAGCGAATCCAAAACAGTATTGGAAGATTATTAATATGCACATTAAAAGCGACAGGCCTGTTCATGACGTACCACCTTTGAAGGATCCGAATCAAAATTATAATTTGGCATATGAGAGCTCTGAAAAGTGTGAAATTTTGAATTAATATTTCTGTGCTATAGCTAATTCGGAGAATCCAGATAAGGATTTACCAGCCTTTAGCGATCGGTGTGCTGATTTCCTGTCGTCGATTGTAGTTAATGAACAAGACGTGCACGATATGATTTCAACACTTGATGTTGATAAAGCGGTTGGGCCAGATATTATAAGCAACATAATGTTACTTGCTGTCAGAAATCAAATTTCAAAACCATTATGTTTATTATTTAAAATAGGTCATTACGAGATAAAGATTCCCAAACCAGTTGAAAATTGCACATGTTATTTCATTATTTAAAAGTGGTGATAAATCTTTCCCCTCAAATTATAGACCTGTCTCTGTATTATCTTGTGTGAACAAACTTCTGGAAAAATAGTTTCGAAAAACATTTTTAATCATTTGCATTCACATAATCTATTATACAAGTTTCAATCAGGATTCGTTCCTGGATATTCTACTACCCATCAATAGATTGAGTTGTATAATCATATTATAAAATCACTAAACGACAAACAAATTACTAGTTTAACATTTGTGGACGTTTAATTTTTGAATTGTTGTTTGGATGGAGAGTTGTCTCATTGGCACTCACACCACATCTTCCTATATCTATATAAGTAAAGCTTTTGATACAGTTTCGATCAAAGGTCTTTTATATAAGCTCAAAAATTATTACAATAAAGGGGATTTATTATGTTGGTTGAAAAGCTACAGTAACTTATCGGGACGGGCACAAAGAGTCGTTATGAAAGATTCACTGTCCACATTGGGCTGTTTACGAGCTGGTATGCCCTAGGGGTCGGTACTTGGTCCAATATTTTTTTTGATTTACATAAATGACATTGCAGATGATCTAAGTGGGTTCAGAAGACTTTTTGGGGATGACACATCTATTGGCTAATAAACTAATGCATATTTTTTTCTTCTACTGAATTCATAAATGTGCTTATTCAATATCTAAGCTGCTATATTTAACTGTATTATGTATTTTATTTTGTATGTATTTTTGTCCGTTTTCTATTTGTATTAATAGTTTTTGAAGGCCTCATGGAAGATTAACATGTAATTGTTAAATGTGTTACCTTCGTTAAATAAAGAATTTTATTTATTTATTTATTTGGCCATACTGCACCCGATGTTACAAGTCTCAATCCTTAAATAAATATTGATTTAGATAATTTGCAAAATTGGTCTGAAAAAGTGGATGTTAAAATTTAATCCTAGTAAAACAGATATCATGATTTTTAATACTAGGAATATGCAGAACGTCCTTACTTTTGATTTTGGTGGACGGTATCAATAGCTTCTGTACATACACATTAATATTTAGGTATTATATTTAGTAGTGACTGTAAATCACTGGGGTAAAGCTGATGACCGTAACTGCATTCACGGTCATCCCAAGATGTCGGACGAAAAATTAGGTCAGTTTCTGTATTGTCTGTTAAAGTGTTTCTTTACAAATCATACATTCACTGTGTATCATCGCCACCGGAAATTGGGTACTAACGAAGCGGAGAGAAATAGAAAAAAAAGTAAACAAGTTAAGAATTCGTTCAAATTAAAGCATTACCACTCATTTGATGAGGGTGCCGCTTAAGAAATGATTTTCTGATATATAATTCTATGAATTATTAGGCCGATAAGTACAAAATTAATACAAGATTTTGTGTAATACTTCCAAACTTGCCCCTTAGTACCGGAAAATGTCGAGGTCGATCGTCCTCTGAAGCCCCATTCTCAAGATATTGAACTGTTTTTCAATATTTTTCCAGACACGTTTTTCGATTATTATAGTGTGGCATGATATTTTTGAATATGGAATAGACACTTAAGTGTTTAAAAAGTGGTCATAATCTTTCGACAGATGAACCTGAAATTTGAGGCCAAAATCGGTATCAAACTCGGTGCATTACGTTTGCGCGCAATACCATTACATTTGCGCGTAAATAATTACGTTTGCGCGCAACTTTTGATTACAATTGCGCGCATTTTTTGACAGGTAAAATTATGTAAAATACTTGTTTATTTATAATTTGTTAAATTATTTACAAGTATAAGTACTCATTCTGTTAGTTTTAGTCCCCTCTTACCAAAGTTATTTGTTAGACGAGGTAAATAGCACAATTCTTTTTTTCTTCTACTTCCGTGGTAAACTTATGAGCACTTATGTCTAGTCGATATTTTGAGCTAATACTGTCTTCTGTTTTTTTTTTACATTTTTACCTCATCGTACATCTCAAAATTCCTTTCTTGCAAGAAATTCAATTAATGGTTATTGATGGACAAACATTGCACATCGTTTACATCTTCATGTAAGTCTTGTCATAAACTTGACTACGATAACATGAATATGTCATGCATGTTAGACTCGGACTTCTCTTGAACTGAATTTTAATGTGCGTATTGTTATGCGTTTACTTTTCTACATTTGTTAGAGATACAGGGGGAGGGTTGAGATCTCACACACATGCTTAACCCCGCCGCATTTTTGCGCCTGTCCCAAGTCAGGAGCCTCTGGCCTTTGTTAGTCTTGTATTATTTTAATTTTAGTTTTTTGTGTACAATTTGGAAATTAGTATGGCGTTCATTATCACCGAACAAGTATATATTTGTTTAGGGGCCAGCTGAAGGACGCCTCCGGGTGCGGGAATTTCTCGCTACATTGAAGACCTGTTGGTGCCCTTCTGCTGTTGTTTTTTATTTGGTCGGGTTGTTGTCTCTTTGACAAATTCCCCATTTCCATTCTCAATTTTATAAGAATTCACTAAACGGGTCTTACATGATGTGTGAATCTAATAGTGGTCTATGTCCATATTTTTGAAAATGGAGGTAACCCCATCTGAAAAAGTGATAACTTGTTTTTCTACCAAGGAGCAATAAAAGAACGATAATACATTCTTTTTGTGTTTCAAATTGATGAATGTTGATGTTTTCTTGTTACCGATATTAACAAACACACTCCGTTTAAATAAAAAAAAACAAAAAATTATTTGGAGATAGAACAATTTTATCTTTTTGGTCACATATTTTACAACAATTAAAATGGTACTGGACTTGAAACAGTATAACATTAAACCAGTAAACTATGAATGCATTAGGAAAAAGGTTTTAAAGGATTCCAAAATTTTTAATGTATATGTTTTAGCATCGTGTATTTCTGACACTATTATTTGGCAATAATGATGATTAACTGGAAAACATTAAGTTATCTTTAATTTGAACGCACAACAAAATTGTTTCAATACAAAATACAAAGCATAATCGTGAACGATATTATTGGCAAAAATTAATTAAAGAAATACTTCTTGTATATTTAGCAAAGCAAATAACAAAATTTGTGATATATAAAAAACAATAATCACAAACATTTGGTTTATTCAATGTAGCATCTCAATAAGTTATCAGAACTAAAACGCATTTAACCGTCAACCCAGTGAATGAGCATTTTGAATTCTTTTGGAAAATGTTAAGTCATAAAGATAGAATCTTTTATTTGAACGCAAAACAAAATTGTTTCAATACAAGATACAAAGCATAATTGTGAAAGATATTGGCAAAAATAAATAAAAGACATACTTCTTGTATATTTAGCATAAACAAATAACAAATGGTATATAAAAAACAATAACCACAAACAGTTGGTTTATTCAATGTAACAACTCAATAAGTTCTCAAAACTAAAAAGTATTTAACAGTCAACCCAGTGAATGAAAATTTTGAGTTCTTTTCAAAACTTTTTTTAACAAAAATGGAACACAAATAACATTCAAGATGTAAAGGTTCAGCATCCTTGAAGTCCCTTCAGAACATAATTCTGATAACATCCTACACTGTCTGACAATGCAATAGTGATCAATAATGAGCCATAGCTTGAAGCTTACTTGCAACTCTTGAAAACTGTCTCATAACACTTTCTGTCATCAAGGGGCATATACTTTAACATATCTTTCAAATCTTTGACTTTTTCTTTAGACAAGTTTGATTTGTTCAACATATTAACTTTTGGCATGACAACAGTTTTCTGTTTTTTTCTTGTATACTGTGCAACAATGGAAACCTCTTTGAAACTCTCATCACAAAATGATACCTTATACAAAACATGTAACGGCTTCTCAACTTCTAACTTTAAATACTTAACCTTAGTAAAGGGCACAGAGTTATATTTAAATGTCCGACTAGCTGTCTCAAAATCAAAGAAGTGTTCAGGCTGTAATTGAATCACTTTCATTGATCTTTTACGAACTTTTGTCAGAATTCGCAAAAAACTGACAGGACTAAAAATCTCGCTGAGATTCAATGCTTTCTCAATGTGACTGTGTACACAGTTAACTTCTTGAATAGACGAGTGGCCTGGCTCAGAAATTTTTTGTTCTACACACTTAAGTGAATATGACCTTTCACTTCTCATAAAATGTTGCAGTGCACTAACAACTATAGAGTTACGATTCTGGGGTATGCAAGAGTCCGACCATAACGTTATGGTTTCTAAAGAAGGAAAATCTTCTAGCACTTTTTCTAAAATTTTTAGTAAGGCACTCGAAATTTCATTGGCACCTCTGTCTGCTATATGTTCTGACCAAACTGCATTATAAGCACATTTATTTAACGAGAAATGTCCAGTTAAGTTGAACACATTCAATTTTCTTTTGTAAAAAAAATTTGAAATATTTGCCCTTGGACAGGTTATAACATTTTCCATGTCAAAGCAAAGAACTGCCTTGTCGGAACTTCTGTCGTTATCTCTTTCCACTTTGGTATTAGATTTTCCAGCTATGTGTATTACATACTTCATTTTTAAATCTTCACCCACTTGATTGATCAAATTATTGGATTTGTACTCACCACAATGGTCACATCATGGAAACCCAAATTGAATTCAAAATTAAATATGTTTTTATATGTATGATATTTTACTGGATTAACATCTGTTGTATTACATGTTAAAACATAAAGCTCATACATTTTTGCTATCGTCAAACATGGGTCAAGATACTGTCTTTTTATAGAAGACCTACAATAGTGGGAGTCCATTCGAGGAAATGAATTGATATGGTTTCTGATTCTATCTTTAGACTCATCTGATATTTTCCTCTTAACATGTCTTCCCCTTTTGTCCTCAAACTGTGGAGACTTTTTATCAAAAAACCATTGAATCCTACGGCCACTTATATCTAAGGTTGAAAGAAAAAACTCTTTGCAAATACGGATTTTACTACACTCCTTAGGTAAATGATATTTATATGTAAATTGTTTTCTTGAAATTTCTTTGTTTGTTCGCTTCCTTTCTTTCTTTAACTTTTCAATATCATTTCCATAAAATGCATTTTTTTCAGAATCGCTATATGACCAAAAAGTTTTAAAAATCGCTTTCCTTTCTGTTTCTGATATATTTTTACTGCATTTAAACCTGCATCCACCTTTACAGTCCTTTGTTCCTTGTTTAACTTCTCTCTTTCGCTGTGTTTTACCTCTAGTATTTACATATTCCATACCTGACTGCCGTCTTCTTTTCCTAAGATTTTGTTTCCATAACTCCGATTGTCTTTTCCTTTTTCTACCTCTCATCTTTTCATCATTTTCATTTGTCTCTACGTTTTGTTCTTCTATTGTGTCTTCATTTTGCTCTTCTGTATTTTTTACATTTTGTTTCCTTGTTGTATTGTTGTAATTACCTTCCCCTTGATGACTTGAGTCTTCATCAATTTCTTCCGCATTTCTTGAAGCTATGGTTTTGTTTTCATTAGGTAATGCTACTGCAGTATATATATAAAATTATCAGTTGAATCACTTTGCAATTCATAAGAACATGTAGAACTGGTTGTATGATTTAGAATCTGTACATTTGCATAAATATGTTCAGTGCTATGTTCCTCATTTAAATCAAAACTCTCATTTAAATTGGTTTCAAATATATTGTTTACAGTTCAATCTGTAAACTGGAAATTGTTTTTTTCATCGACTATTATAATAGTACAGTTGTCATCAGTGTTTTGAATTATCGAAGCTAATTCTTGATCATTGGATACTGAACAAATCTCCTCAATATTATAGTTATAAGAATCCATTGTTAATTATTAAATATTGGTGTATATATGTGATAGGAAAGGTCTGTGTAATTAAAGTGTATCTCCCTGTGTAAGTCCTCTTCATTCACAGACGAATCAACACTAAGGTATATAGACATAAGTGTCCAGTAACACTGATCAAGAATTGATGTCACTTCAAAAAATTTCAAAAATATACCACTTATATCTAGAATTTCTATTTGAGATATACAGGAAACACTATCTTTGATTGTCTTTGGGTTTACTTTATCAAATGAAAGATATAAGTTTTGAAGTTTATGACACTGAGATACTACATGAAAATCACAGTCAATCAGATTTTCACACTCTGAAAGATCAAGTATTTCAAGATTTGGAAGGTACTGTAAAAAACATGTTCTTGAAAGTTCTAGTTAAATTCAACCATGTGAGTTTTCTTGCACAGCTCAAACTTGATGTGAAAGTATAATCCAACACAGACAGACGGCCTGAGTAGGTACAATATCCAATATTGAAAACTCTGAAGCTCTTTGAGTGTATAAATATGTAAGGTAAATCTTCTTCTTTTATAACTTGAGGCCAATAAAATTCAACTACTCTCCACAAGACAGGTGTTGATTTAATTAGGTGGTAAAATCGTTTACAAACTCTATTTACTACAAGCACGAGATTTTCTAGATCTAAGAAGAAAAATATCCTTATCAGAGGAACGTCGGGTAGGTTCAAGATTGGCAGCAAATGACAGTCATCCCTGTAAATGATCAAAATGTATAATCATTTCTTAATTGGTGTTTTTGTGCTAGAAAAAAGATTATAATGATGTATCTCCAAATTAACTTGAAAAAAGAAAGTTTTAAAATGTTGTATCTCCATATATCATGCGTTATACTTTAATCTGGGTTTTTTTCTTCAGAAATATGTTTATAACACAAAGTTAATACACATTTAAACAATATAAATTCATTATTAGAATGATTTTAAGAAATATAATTGAATTACAAAGCTAAAATATAACTTACTTTTCGGTCATGCTTTAAACTTTTTCCATTTGCTAGCTTGTGTCATATGACCAACATTCAAACATTTTCATTGGATAAAACATAGATCAGTATAACTTTTTCAAAAATTAAAGATGTGGAGATACATCATTCTAAGAGTATTTTTAAGGCCTTAACGGGTCAAGATTCAGAGATATAGAAGTATAGGGAGATAGATCATTACACGAGTATGCCAGTAGTACCAATAAGTCAATTTATGAAAAAAATGGACATACATCACTTTAATATTCTTTTAATTTAATTTATTGTACATGTACATAATACGGTATGATTCTTCCGTCAAATAAAATAGAATTACTACTAAATGTAGGAGGTATAAAGCTTTATATCATTTCGATGTAAAGCTGCTTCGAAATTTGGGTTACCCGCAAACATAACAGTTCTTAGTGGGATTCGTTGCTTCGTCTTTAATTCTGTAGACTGTTGGTAGTCTTTCGTCGTTTTTTTGTGTTTGTCTCATACGAACGCAATGTGAGGGCTACAGAAATACAACGTCTCAGAGAAGTTTTAAAATCGTTGCCTATCAATTATTTTAAAAATTGTTATGTTCCTTTGATATATTGATTATATGGCAAATTGTAATGTGAGTACTCGCATTGGTGCATTTCTTGTTAGATTTTTATGAGACTTATATGATTCTTGTATCATTGGTTTATACAAGCAATGTCCTTGCAATTTTCGAAAATTTGTACTAATGAAATTTGTTTTAAAAGAGTTGTGCCCGTGGTTGTGCACCTTGAAAAAAATCTGAAAATCTGAAAATGCTTTGCATTTGCTCTGTAACCTTCATTTTCTCTAAGATACTTATAAATTGTCTTAAAGAAACAAAACACCTTTTGTTTTATTTAGTTATTTCCCTTGTACCTCGGATAGATATGTGCAAAGAGGGGGACATTTGAACTATGCTCTTTCATTCTTTTTTAAACACCTGTTTCTGGACGTATTTATATTATGCTATACCGTTGCTTGTCCACCTGTCAGTCATCAAAATGTCAGGCAGTATCTCGAAAACGCTATCGCCGATTTTCACGAAACATTGTTGAATTTGTTTATGATGAATTGACAATGTTTATAAATTTTAGATATTACGTTTCTGCATTTTCGCTAGCCAAGGGTTACGACCAAGTTTCCTTTGGCGAGAAAGATACTGGATATAACGTTTGGCTAGCGAAGATGAGGTTCTGAATATTTTATTCATAAACTAATACAGGATTGTAATTCAAAATTCTTTTATCTCTTTCCATGGAAATTTCGTGAATTATTTTTATATATTTACACAAGTTCCCTTTTGCTTTCGATCTTTTTTCTCTGTCTGATGTTATATTTTTGAGTATAAGGACTTAATTCTTCAATAGGGGGAATCACCAATATTTCAGATTTTAACTCAAAATTGCTTGAAGCAGTTATAAAGAATCATTGTTTACTTATTTAAATTCTATTAAAATCTTTTTTTATTATTATTAAATTTCTTATATGACATTGTTTTAAATTGTTCAGTTGGCGGCGGGCGTATCATGCACTCACGAAGCATCTCTTTATTTGAAATGACGTTGTCATCGATTTATTAGTTTGAATATTAATTTACTTACATGTAGGTCTCTCTGAACGTAATTATATAGAGAAAAACAATAATACAAAATGCTCTTGTACTATGTTTATGTATGATATTTTGATTTCTTGTATATATTTAGGTTTCAGATGTTTAATAAAGTAGATGATATGACTGAAAGAAAATTAAATGGAGATAACAGAGCACCAGCCATAGAATCGTGTAATGGTGATGATGAAATTTTGGATGTTCAAGTCTTTAAGAAAAATCCATTGTTTTCACCATTTTTCAATCATCTGGAAATGGAACAAAAAGAAATTGTTAAACAAGCTAGAGATTCCTTACGGATATTTAATGACGAAAGACAGTGTCCAGTAAGTATGTTTCTAAAATATCCTAACTCGCCAACGGCTGTAAATTTTGGTAGAGCCTTCGTCCATTTAACTGTAGCTTCACAAATATTAGAAGGTTATACAAAGGATAGAATAGACGATACGAAAGACTGTGATGCTCTTTCCCCAGCTTTTGAAAATATCGTTAGAGGCTACCTGCTTGAAAACAGTATGTTTGACCCATTTAGACCACCAGAAAAGACATCTGTTCTCGTTGACCAGTATCTAAAATTAAGACCCCAAGATATTTGTGCTGAGTATGTCAAAGTTATCAGTCTCATGAGAGGGTCATGCAATTCAAATAAAGGAGGAAATACACTTTTGTCCGATTTTGAATCAGGAGAACTACGCATTAAAACGTCAGAAAAATTTGCTGCAAAACTCAGTTCAAATCTAGATGCTCATCCATTACAACGCCAAGTTCAAACCAACGTATATTATTTTCTTGGTGCAATCTACGTTTCTACAAACCAGCCTGAGCGAGCGCTTGATTCCTTCAAGAAATGTTACGACTTAGACAATTCACACTTTGGTTCTCTCTATGGAATCGCATACCATTATATGATAAGTGATCTAGGGAAGGCTATTGAGTTGTTTTTGAAATATATAAGTATGGCACCGAAGTGTGATAAGCAGTATCCTAATGCTCATTATATGATTGTGTCTGCATATTGCATGCAAGGCAATTTAGAAGAAGGATTTCGGTACTGTTCTTTGGCAGAAGATGCGGAGAAAATACGTTTACCATTTCTTCCGCCTGTTTCCGTTCCACAGAAAAGCATGATGCACACTTTAAAGCAAATGCTTGCACAGAGGAAAGTATTGGACAATCAAAAATCGATCGAATGATAAAATGACTTTGTCTGACACACAAATAGAACACGTAAACATACGAACTTTTATGTTAAATGTATTAAGCTTCAATTAGAAATTAAATTGTGTTATGTGGAAGAGTAACAATAAGAAATAAGAAAACATCGATATGAAATATTTTGACTATATTACTCATACAGATATATATAATTTTTTTTTAGACAGTAGTCTTCAGATAGACGTATTAATAATCTACGTTAATTGCAAGATGAGCAATATATGATCGGTTCAATGTTTTCGTTGTTTGATTTATTCCCAAACTCAACTGTAGTCTTACTACTTTCGTGTGATTCGACACGTAGCACGAAGTATGCAAGGTTTTTACAATTTCATTTTTATGTGTTCCTCTAGAGGGCTTAGAAACTTAGGTCTTGTACAGAACAAATGAATGACAGACACAAAAAGGTAAACGTGAAGACTACAACATATTTAACATTCCTTATACCATTAACCATTCTAAATTTAAACTAAAAAATGTTAGCTACTGTTTTTATTTCTAATTTTGACTCATTTTGTTTTAAAATGTCACACTTAATGTGAAAAAAGTAGGTCGATATTGATATTCAAGAGTGAAGATTTGGTTTTTATCTCCACTTTTGTAAGCCTATAAAAGATGGGGAAATTGTTCTTGATTGTTTGTCGAGTATATGGAGTTAAAGGACCGATTTGCAGAAGTTTTAGTTAAATGTCTGAATTATTTGGACACATTTGAATCAAAGTGATCTCCTCACGTAAAACTGCATGTTTTCTTTAATGCTCGAAATAATGTGTTATTCTTACTATTGTTGTGTTTTCAAAATGATAAATCATGAAAAAGGGTCAATTTGTAGTTTCCAGTTTCTGTCACTAATTCTTATATATAATATTTTTGGTTGACGAAGACTTTCAAGTATTCTGAAATAATATAATGTAGACTTGTTCGTTTCTAAAATAAACGATTCGTTCACAGGAGTGTTACGGCATTCTTTTTGCGCTTTACAATTATATAACTTCCATGACCCACCTCGACACCGATTTGTACACATAATCGGATACAAGTTTGTAACATAGCGTCTGCGTCATTTAGTGAAACAAAAACAGGGAAAAAATGAACAGTTAGGCTTAAAACACGACCCTTTTCTGGATTTAGGATATCTATATCTTTAAAAGGAAGCGCAATACCAAAAATTTAAGATACAAGAGATAATCTTTCATTTTCTGTTGTTCATTATCCATTGTAAGTTTATATATATTAACTTGTTCGATTTGCTCGTGTAAATAACAACGTATTCGATTTTATCGAAAGAAATCTCTGTATTACTGAAAAATTATTACTCCACTCCAGGGTTTTCAATATCGCAAATTTACTAAATATTATCATGGATACAAGGACATCATTTGTAAATATAAATCAAGATGTATCTTATACTTTCAAGTTGTTCACATCTTATATTTTATGGGAATATTCTTTACCAAGCAAAATAAATGTTGACATATTTTGGTATTAATAATGATTCAATCATAGAGTCTTTTCGTTTGTAAATAAGAACATTTTACCAAAGTATTCTAAATAAAAGCAACAGTAGTATATATACAGCCTTAACCATATAAAACCCGTTGATGGCATGATACGGGTTATGTATTTCTATATAAAGTATGATTGTATTTTACCATACGGTAGGGATTGTGCTTGATTTTCATATGAGGAAGTCATTATCTTTCAATCAGTTTAATTGAGGTATGAAGCATGCATGTCATCAACAGTTTTTATGCCCCACCTACGATAGTAGAGGGGCATTATGTTTTCTGGTCTGTGGCTCCGTTCGTTCGTCTGTGCGTCCGTTCGTTCAGGTTAAAGTTTTGGGTCAAGGTATATTTTGATGAAGCTGAAGTCCAATCAACTTTAAACTTAGTACACTTGTTGCTTATGATATGATCCTTCTAATTTTAAAGCCAAATTAGACTTTTTACTTCTATTTCACGGTCCACTGAACATAGAAAATCAAAGTTGGAGTTTCAGGTTAAAGTTTTTGGTCAAGGTAGTTTTTGATGAAATTGAAGTCCAATCAACTTGAAACTTACTTCATACTGTATGTTCCCTATACATGTAGTATAATCTTTCTAATTTTAATGCCAAATTAGATTATTACCCAATTTCACGGTCCATGGAACATGCAAGAGGATAGTGCAAGTGCAAGTGGGACAATCGTGTACTTTGGACACATTCTTGTTGTTTATTATGACGTCATATTTTTAGGGACCATGTATAATTGACCCTTAGTGGTGGTATTATTTTTTTATTATTATTATTATTATTATAATTATCCGATACTGGCATAAAGCTAGATATCACTAATATCAGAATCTTCTCTAGAGTATGATGAAATAAAAATAAATTGTACTTTTGATAGTTGAAAAAAGTTTTATCGAGAGAAAATTGGAAAACATTAACTAATTTAGGCATACAAAACTGAAATCAGATCATGTGCACACCCAAAAAGACATAAAACAGGCACATTTTTGATTATCAATACTGTGTGAATGTTATAGATTTGTACCAGCTCTATCAAAAGAAGAGCAGAGAGGGACGACAGATACCAAGCGGACAGTCAAACTCATAAATCTAAAACAAGCTGACAACGCCATGGCTAACAATGAAAAAGACAAACAGAAACACAATAGTAAACATGCCACAACATAGAAAACTAAAGAAAAAACAACACGAACCCCACCAAAAACTAGGAGTGATCTCGGGTGCTCCGGAAGGGTAAGCAGATCCCGCTCCCCAAAACAATCATGCTTCAGGGTACGTTCGCCTGCTCCGAAAAAAGCTACAGTGGCTGCAAATAAGTTTTCAATTTTCACTGCCAAAAAAAACCAAAACAGGATGTTTACAGTGTTGTCTCCCCTCAAAACATGTATATCAAATCTATTGTGTAAATTATTTTAATCATCGAACCTGTTTTAATTGAAGCTTAATAAGTTATTTTTGCACTCAAATACATAAAAACATGATCCCTTTTCACCAATTATGTTGATGAAAAGGGACGTCCCTCCATGTCTATTTTTAGTCGGAAATAACCCTTAGGTTTTTGTATATACGAAACTGTTCATAGCATCTCAGTAACTGCTGTTCTTTGTTAATTTATGTGTCATTGTCATTTTGTCTAATTTTCTGTGCTACCTACTCTATCATCGAACTCGAACATATGTTTCACTCAGGTTTATTGTGCTTATTGCTGTGAGGGTTTTTTTCTGCATTAGCTTTAGTTATAGGGGAGTTGATATCTCATAGCATATGTTTGACCCTACTGCTTTTGTGGTCCTGTCTAAAGCCAGGAGCTTCTGGCCGTTGTGAGTCTTGTATGATGTTTTGAATTTAGGTTCTTTATATATTTTTGAGTTCATATAACTTTTAATTTGACTGAACTAGTGCACGTTTTTGTTAGGGGTACAGGTGAAGCATGCCATTGGGTGTTTGATGTGTTGGACACCAATTGAATGCCTTGTGCGGTTTTTAATCTTTGTTCGGGTTGTTTTCACTTTGACACTTTCCCCATTTCCTTTCACAATTTTTTAAAACATAAGTGTTTATGATTTTTATGTTTTTATGTTATAATGTCTGCCTTTATATTAATTTTGTATATCTGATCTTGCTTTTCTTTTAATTTGTCTTACAGGATTTTAAATTTGAACTCGGCCAAGATCATTTGTCGATAAGTATTTGGCATATATGTAGGACTCAAATCTATAGTGGGTTCTAAATCTATGGCAGATTCCTAATCTATGGGACAAATATAACGTTGATCATCCCAAATCTATGGGAGTTTTTTTACAATTCTTATCTATGGCAAGTTTCGTAATTTTCTAATTTTTTGCGGATTTTTTTTCATTTTTTTTTTTTTCGAATCTATGGCAGATTTAGTGCAAATGTAAAACAATGCAGTACTTATGCGATCAATGACTTGTCTTAAACAAGGGGAAATAAACGAGAACTAGGGTTTGTCTATAAACATTTGTGAAATAATGTGCCCCGTGAAAATAACCGTTTTGTAATCTGTGCATGATAACTGTTTAATTGTTAATTGCTATTATTTATAAGTATCGCAATATGCATTGTGTTTCAATGTAATATTAGTATTTAGTTCTATAATAATATTAAATCAATCCTAATTCTATCTTACTTTTGAGATATAGTTTTTCATATGTGACGTCATTTTTTAGCTGTTTCAGAAATTTCAAAAATTCAAATGTGACGTATTTTATGTGCCTTTTTGCAACTTCGTATGTGACGTCATTTTTGTATTTATTGCGTTGAGGCCTAGAATGAGTCGGGTGTGTCAATTTTGTGTTGGTCTTTGCATTATGTATTCGGGTTTTGTTTTCTGTAATAAGTTAATACTTTAGTTTCATTATGTATATCTTTTATATTCGTTTGATAAAATTTACTGTTTGCAATAGCATTTAGTGTCCTAAATAATAAGGATGTTCTTATCCCATTAAAACATACCCGTATTTGACACAACCTTTTTCAACTTTTGATCTTTAGTGCTGTACAACTTTGTACTTATTTTCACTTTCGATCTTTTATATTTGGGCGTTACTGGTGAGTCTTGTGTGGACAAGGCGCGTTTTTTGGCGTATTGAATTTTAAACCTGATGCTTTTTGTTATCTATTAATCATGTGTTTCTTTGTCTAATACGTTCTCCTTTTTATTTGTATTGTAGTCCTGTAATATTATGTTGTCATTTCAATGTTATAGTTAACATTGCCATTAAAGTGCGAGGTTTGGCATGCCACATAACCAGGTTCAACCCACCATATTTTCCTTTAAAAATGTCCTGTACCAATTCAGGAATACAGCTATTGTTATTATATTATAATTGTTCGTTTCTGTGTGTGTTACATTTTAACGTTACGTCGATTGTTTTCTCTTATTTTTAAGTGTAAATTCACATTGCAAAAAGACGTGTCACGGTACTTGTCTATCCCAAATTCATGTATTTGGTTTTGATGTTATATTTGTTATTCTAGTGGGATTTTGTCTGATGCTTGGTCCGTTTCTGTGTGTGTTACATTTTAGTGTTGTGTCGTTGTTCTCCGCTTATATTTAATGCGTTTCCCTCGGTTTTAGTTTGTAACCCCGCTAATTTTCTATAGTACATTAACCTGATTATTTCTATTGATGTATTGGGGTTTCTTGAGCTTATGCCCATGATATATCACCTCTCAGAGATGTTCATGATGATTTATTTAGTATTCTATATGTTCAGATCTTTAGTATTAACATGGCCAGTGGCGCGTAGGAAAGTCACAAGTCAAAGGGTTTTAATATTATTTTCTAAATCAAGATCCTGCAATGCTTGCTTGTAGTTAACTTTTTGTTTTTGCAATGGTTTTGATGTAACTTTAGGAAAAATAGGATCAGACTGGTTTTACAGATAGCGTGAACATTTAGAAACTACCTCTTTGTGATGAAGAGCCTTACTGCTGTAAATGGCATCAATCCCTTTTATAAGAAAGCTGAACTGGACAGAATTGTTTTTTAGACGGAAAAGAGCTACATGTACTTCACAAATTATACTGATCATTCTGTATATTAAAAGCAATTTATTTATGCATTCCTTGTCGAGTGTAAATAAGCTAAGAAAAAACAATAGTTGGTAAGTAATAGTGGATGACGAAAACGTAAAAAGAATGCCACCAAATCTCGACAGGAAGATCTAGATTTGGGCGACTATTTGTTTTTATATTCAGCCAATTTATTTTCACCGTTCTTTGTCTTTCTTCTTTAAAATGTTTGAAAAGTGCCATATTTGTCCAAATTAGATTTTGAAAGTTTACAGGTATCAAATAAAGGCATCAGTAGTATACCGCTGTTCAAAACTCATAAATCCATGGACAAAAAAACAAATTCGGTGTAACAAACTAAAACCGAGGAAAACGCATTAAATATAAGAGGAGAACAACGACACAACACTGAAATGTAACACACACAGAAACGGACCAAGCATCAGATAAAATCCCACGAGAATAACAAATATCACATCCAAACTAATACATGAATTTGGGATAGTCAATTACCGTGACACGTCTTATCACAATGTAAATTTACACTCAAAAATGAGAGAAAGCAAACGACGCAACGTCAAAATGTAACACATACAGAAACGGACAATAATATAACAACAGCCATCTTCCTGACTTGGTACAGGACATTTTTAAAAGGGGTTAAATATTGTGGGTTGAACCTGGTTTTGGTCATGCCAAACCTCGCACTTTAATGGCCATGTGAACTATAACACTGAAATGACAAGATAATATTACAGGACTACAATACAAATAAATAGGAGAACATATTAGACAAAGAAACACATGATTAATAGATTACAAAAAGCATCAGGTTTAAAATTCAATACGCCAAAAACGCGCCTCGTCCACACAAGACTAACCAGTGACGTCCAGATATAAAAGATCGAAAGTGAAAAAAGTACAAAGTACGACTCATCAGTGACGCTCTGATCAAAATAGTTAGAAAGCAAAACAATTGTAATGTTGAAGATCATCGATGATCCAAAATTCCCCATAATTGTGCTAAATACGGCTACAGTCATCTGCTTGGGGTAAGAACATCATAATCGTTTCGAATAAGTTGCTCCTAACAAATAATTAACTAAAGGAATAACCTGCCTGCCTCATGGATTAAATAAACCATACAAGAAATAAATAAACACATCTGAAAAAGACTCTCAACTCATTTCAAACTAATTAAAAATCTTAAATGTGAAAAAACAAGACAAATTAGATACAAAAGAATAGGGAAGGAAACAATTACCCAAATAAAGTTAAACAAGAACATTGACTTTCAAATACTCAGACCAAAATATGTTGAAGATAGGTTTTTAAATTTGATTTATTGCGATCTCGGAGCTTATTGGCAGTGGCGGATCTAGAAATTTGCATAAGTGGGGACCACTGCCTGGCATATGAGGGGCCCCGCTCTAGTCACACTTCAGTGATTCACTTTATAAGCAAAAAAAAGGGGGCCCCGGCACCCTGTCCCCCCCCCCCGCTAAATCCGCCTCTGATTGACAGTTTTTTTCAAACATCTGAATCTATAATTATACTGCTTTATAATAAGAAGAAGAGTATATTATACACTGTTATTGTCTTTTAGTAGTTTTTTGCATCGTTACAAAACCAAATGAAACATATACTTATTGCAAAAAAGTACACTAATTCCGTTTCTCAGTAACCCATTTTTAATCTGTTCTAATAATATCTGTTAATGTTCACAATTCCAAAATCAAATTTTTAAAAATTGATGAACTTCGAATTCCCTGTATTAAAGTGTACTTTTGGATTATCATCAATCTCAATTTTATGACGACATTTGTTTTTGGCTAAGATTCCATGATTGAATCTATACTGCCGACACTGTAGCTTAGTATTGTTTGTGACAACAAAAGTCAATTTCGTATTTTTTCTAATGATATTTATCGGTTTTCGGTTCTTCTTCATTGACTAAAATAACAAGCAATATCTTTCAAACTTTAAACTTAATAATATGTCGTGCGAGTTATTTATTTTCGAATTGTACAAGCGTCTATTTTTAAGGCTTTAACTTCTTCAAGTGGTGCGTCCAATAGGCCGCATCACGGCACTAGAGACATGTCTCTGAGTGCCCTTATCTTCTGAAACTGCACTCAGACCGTGACGGGACTATGTGTTTTGATAACATATCATCGGATAACGGAGATGTTCGATTGGGTTTTACAGAATAAAGAATGATGGACAAAAAATTGACAGAATAGAGAGTAATATAATTATATAAGGTGCTTGTATTTAAAGATATGAGAATAATTAACAAATGATGTGTCGGTTAGTGTATAGAAAGGTATATACTATGAAAATATTTTCATAGTATGTACCTTTCTATACACCATCCAATTTAGCACATATTTTCAACTTGAGTAAGCCTGTATTTGTCTATTGATATGTTTTGGCTGACTAGCTGTAGCTCATTTACATCGTTTTGTAAATCTACTCACTATTATCATTGTAAGATATTGACTTCAGAATAAAAAGATTGTAGTTGCTAGTGCAAGTATGTTTATTGGTATACTTGTATAAAGCTGTGTTTTACTATACATGATAAATTTCTAAACATATAGATAGTTTGCAGTGGCAGATCCCAAAAGAGGGTGGGGAAAAACGCTTATTTTGGGGATGATCAATACAAATCAATACAATACAAGAACATACAATTGAATCCCTCCCCCTTGATTTTGGGTTGGAACACCTTTAAAAATGGATGGATCTGCCCCTGGTATGTACCCAAAGGTAGTTTAGTGAATAGTTTACATGCATGAAATATCTGTCACTGGACATTAAGCAACCAATAATCAATCCAGTCATGACGATATATATCAAATTGCTTTTATTTCCCTATACAAGGTTTCATGGTTAACTCTATTTTTGTGTACAAAGTAATTACATGGAAGATAATATAAATGATTACAATTTTAGATGGCATTGTACTCTAATCAAGTTATAATGAACTACAATGTAAATTTGTTACTCTTTAATTAAAGTCATAAGAAACCTCAAATAAAAAAATAATAATGCATATGATTTTTTTATAACTCAATACATAGTTTTCATTATAAACTTATGTATATATACTTTTTTCTGAAGAAAATTCTTTAATTTATTCATATTTAGAAGAAGTTTACTTTATTTTCATTGCTTCCTTGCAGGAAGCAATTCCCTGACATTTTTTCCGTATGCAAAGTAACCTCAGTGTGACCCATCTCGTAAATATCCTGTGATCACAATACGCATGGATGTTCTTAAAATAAACTTTTATCTGAATTTACATGTGAACACGTGCTTAATTTCCATGGGTTTTTTTGAATTTTTTGTCGATTGTTGACAAACAGGTGACGCTCGTTAAACTTCGGCTTCAAAACACGAACTTTGATTACCTGCCATAATTTTACAACAACACTGACCGATTGAAAAAAAAGGACGATTATACGAAATGTACACGAAAAAAATGATAAATTCGTGCACAGAAGACTAAGTTTATGATGTTTGTATGCATTGGTTCAAGAATTAGAAGAACATTATTTTTCACCGGTCACTCGTTTCTAATGACTTTAATTTAAAGAAACTTTAAATTGTCAAAAACATATTTTGATCCAAAGATTAAATAGTGGGATGTTTAAAAATCAATTTGAAAACTAATTCCAAACTATTTAGTTTAATTTGGAGCACAATTTTTTTTCAAAATAACCAGTAGCAATTTGTATTTCAATATCTTGACCCTTGTGGTTATTCATGCGTAGTTACTCGGTACAAGGAAAAGCATTTATCTTACCTCCTATACATTTCTAGGAATATGATTGGTTAAAAGCGACCTCGTGGAGACCGTGTATATTCAATGTTAGGTTAGTAGGGAGGCGGGGCTTATTTCAATATTAGGTTAGTAGTGAATTTGCGACTTAGGCACTGTTTGATTATTTAAATTCTGTTTAATATTGTTATATCAAGGTTGTTTATTATAAATATTTATCGTTTACATTAGTATTTAGTGCATATCAATTGAAGAAGGTTCTTAAAATTGAACACCTGAACACTTTAATACAGAAATAAGGAGATGTGTTATGATAGCAAATAAGACAATTTTAGTCTAAATTCAACAGATTCAAAGATAGTCGGTAAGATAAATTCGTTACATAGTGTGCTAGTTACGGGGCGCCGAATTGGACTCTTGTGGTTTTGTTCCCAAAATTCAATTTTGTACAGACAAAAGCGACTTTTGTTCAACAAAAATGAGTTCAGTTTGACAAAATTTGTAACATACTACAAATTTGAAATTTTGTCATACAAAATTATCTTCCAGTGGACAAAAGTGACTTTTGTCATGAGAAAATTCATTTTTGTTACACAGACTTGACTTTTGTCACCTAATTTGAAAATTAGGGGACAAAAGTCAATTTTGAATGCAAATTAGTTTCGTTTGGATTCTGTGAACTAATTTGCACAAAAAATTGACTTTTGTTACACAAAATTGAAAAGTGAATTTTGATGTCACAAAAATGAATTTTGTCTTCACAAAATTGACTTTTGTGAGACAAAATTTAATTTTGTCTCACAAAAGTCAATTTTGTCTTAAAAAAACTCAATTTTGTCTCTAACAATTGACTTTTGAGTTTTTATTTCCTTATGAGGTAACAAAACTCAATTTTGTATGCAAATAAGTTTATATTTGCATACCTTTTTGACAAAATTGACTTTTGTCATGACAAAAATAAATTTGTCTACAAAAATGAATTTTGTAATGACAAAATCGAATTTTGTCTACAAAAATGAATTTTGTCATCACAAAATTGAAGTTTTCATAAAACAAGTCTGTATCACATAGTTTTGTAAGACAAAAATGATTTTGTTATGACATAATTGAATTTTGTAAAAAATCACAAGAGTCCCATTCGGCGCCCCGTACTAGTGACCTAATATGATATATACAGGGTAAGTAAATTCCATATGGAGTTCGAGCTTCGCTCTTATGTTAGGTCACTAACACACTATGTAACTACTAGTACTATGAAAGTTAGAAGACAAATTCAAGCAATTTGATTGAACGAAAAGTTGTAGGCATGTGCTAATAAATTGAGAATATCTAACTATACCTCAAATGAGTTTATTACTGAGTTGTTTTACCTGTCATTATTGAAGTGTGTTTATTTCGTCATTAACATGTTAATTTGTGAATTTTAATAAGAAAGTCATGGTAAATTTTATACGACCAAGGAACGAAAATGTGATTCAAATTGTAATAACACTTGAAAATCTAAACATCTTGACTTGTCTTTTAAATTCAAGTTATACCCTTTTTACAACATTTTATTGAATAGCTACATACACTGTATACAACTTAATTTTGTCATTTTCTATTAATGCAAGATCAAATATATACCTGTCTTGTTTTATTGCTAAAATAAATACCATTTAAAGACATAAGACATAAGACAAATATTGTTGAATTGTAAATTTTATTATTTATCATAAACGTCATTTGATCAATAATTGGAAAGTTAGTAAAAGATACCAAATTTATGATTTTTACACTGTGACCTTCATACTCGATTGTTAACCAACGCATAAAACAAATGGGATTGTGACATTGACATTTCTTTTTTTTTGTAATTCAAAAGACAGCATCATGAAAATAGCCAATAAGTTTACGCGCCATTTACCCTCATTTAGATTTTTATAAATTTATTGCATATAACGCTTGAGCAAAGGCCATCTTTAATCAATTCTTTTTCCTATAAAAATCATTTGAATAGGACACTCATTGAATTAATTGTCTCCCCTTACTCTAATTTGCTGACAAATTTTCTTTAGCAGCGAGTGACCTAAAGTTAACTATGATACCTTTCAATAGGAATCAAGCAATGGGACAGGGTAAGCGTGAAAGGGGAAATCTCGTCCAAAGGCAAGGTAAACAATCGTGAAAGGAATGAGGTATTCACTTATTTTGAAAGACTCAAATCAATTTACAATTGCATATAGAAGGCTAAAATTGGATAATGCGTTGTGAATTCGGTAAATGTCACTAGTCATGTATAACAGATAAAAAGCAAAACTTATATAGATTGAAAAATAAACTGGCTTCATACAGGAACTTCGTAGGAAGAAAGATAAGGAGTTAGCATTATCCTTTAACTCTACTTTCCGCTATAAAGATGACGTTCTTTCACTAAATAATTCAAAATTCGGTGAATATGTTGAACGGGTCTATCCCATCCAACTAGAGAAGAAGGATTTGACAATAAGCTCGAGGGTCAGTTGAAAACAAATCTTTACGACAAAAAAGATGATTTCAGCTTTCAAATTGTGAACTTTCTATTTTTAAGTAGCAACATTCCTGCAGCACCTGCATACGGTGTATACATCTCCAAATTGATACGATATTCCCGTAAAGTTTACAGACGCCATCACGAGTTGGTTGACCGTTATGAAATAATCGTTTCACGAATGATATCGATTATGTTCCTCACGTCGTAACTACAATTTCCCTCCCTTTCATGAATGCGACCTACCGAATTAGATTATGGATTTGTTATAACATAAGCAACACGACGGGTGCCACATGTGGTGCAGGATCTGCTTGCCTGAGAACACCCCTAGTTATTAATGGGGTTCGTATTGCTTATTTTTTAGTTTTCTCTGATGTGTCATGTGTTCTATTGTTAATCTGTTTGTCTTCTTTCATTTTTAGCCAGGCGTTGTCAGTTTATTTTGGATTTATGAGTTTGACTGTCCCCTTGGTATTTTTCGTCCTTCTTTTGTACAATAAATCGAATAGAAAATAGCTTAATTTTGAACCATTCATATGAATTGAAACAAATTAAATTTGTTCTTATGTTGACACCTCTATTCAAAATTCATTAAGGAACCTTTTTATTTAACTATTTGAAATCTACATTTATCGGTTTTACAAAAACTTCCTCAATTTTTTTCCTACACAATTTATTATTTTACTGGGAACAAGATATCATGGCTGATTACAAATACATGGTTGCTAAGGAAGTCAAACTATCAACACAAATTGTATATTTCGCAACGTTATCTGTCAAATTATATGTCACGATTTGTCGACTAAACTTGTGCAGGTATGATTACAACCAATAAATATTTTATTTTTCATTTGTTTTGTGTTACTAATTTCATGTGACTGTATATTTGTAACAAAATAAGTTTAAATGCCAAACGTTGTCATTTAAAATCATGTACTTATATTAGTACTTACATGTATTTGTGTTAAATGGAGTGGTGCTTCCAATCTTTATAAAGGTAAATAAATTATCTGTAGTATATCCGTATCTTATATATATTTACATTGTAAAATATGCAAATGCATTTAGTTATAACGCTATATATTTTACTTAATAAATTAGTACTTGTTTTTGTGACATAGAGTGGTAATTCCAATCTTTATTAAGGTAAATAGATTATTGTTTAGTATATATCCATACTTATCATTTGATTTTGTAGTCTGATTAGGGACTTTCCGTTTGTATTTTCCTCAGAGGTCAGTATTTTAGTTATTAATTGTACGTTTTGATAAAATTAAAAGGATTTTGTTGAAAAATTGGCCTAATGTGAAGGTAGTTTCCTGGGGGAAGTTGGTCTCATATTTTTCATTTCAATAGTAATATCCACAAATGAGTCAAACTATCTTATTTATAAGAAGACACACTTGCAAGTATATATGTACCTACTTCCTTAAATAATACAATAAATCATAAGACAATCAATTAACGGATTGGTGACGGTTTAACGTACAGTGGCAAATTAAATGCTATTTAAGAAAGGAACATGATTATGTGGTACATATACTCTGCTTTGAACTATACAATCACGAGACCACCGAGCCAGTTATATCAGAAACACATGTCATCAAAATAACATAAACTATGGAACGGAGCAATTTTTAATATTTTTTTCTAAATAATGATTAGTTGGTTTAAAATGACTGAAATTGAATTTGAAATCGGTTTTATGTCCGTCGTATAACAAGCATAATTAGATACACTATGAAACAGATAAAAGATAAGATCGGTGTGTACGTACGCAACAAGGCAACACAAAAAACCTAAATGTTAAATGAACTAATACTTGAAAAAAAAAATATACAAAAGACCCTTTAAAGAGGGAAACTGCTACAGAAGAAAAAATCCAGTGAGAAGATTATAAGTCAGCAGTTAATGCATTTTAAATCAATCAAGTGTATTGTTATAATTGAATGTTGTACACTATGTTCAAATTTTTAAAATATTAATTTTTTGTTGGATAGGTATTGCATTGTTTTAAATTATTTTGTTGAATGTTGTTTGTTGTAAACAAATTCCAATTTAAATTAGACAACTTAAAATACAATTGATTATCAATATTTCAATAAGCATTACCACTTAATTGTATATCTTACACAGTGAATCAGATGCGACAGATTGTTACACTAGCTGAAGCGGTAAACAGTTTCATTTGCATGCAATCGTAAAAATGGGATGCTGTATCTCAAAATCAACTGTACAACCAGTTACTGTAGATAAAAGTCAAAAGTAAGTTAAGGTATACAAGACGGTCAAACTATGATCTTTTAAAATAATAATTCAAAGTTAAAGGTATACAAGACGGTCAAGCTATGATCACTAAATCAATAAATCAAAGGTAAAGGTATACAAGACGGTCAAGCTATGATCACTAAATCAATAAATCAAAGGTAAAGGTATACAAGACGGTCAAGCTAACATCACTTAAAACACTTATTCAAAGATCAAGGTATACAGAACGGTCTAGCTTTGATAATTTGAAATAATCAATCAAAGTTAAAGGTATACAAAACGGTTAAGCTTTGATCACTTAAAGAAAAACAATAAAGCAAATGTAAACGTTTACAAGACGGTCAAGCTATAACCACTAACAACAATAAATCAAATGTAAACGTTTACAAGACGGTCAAGCTATAACCACTTAACCAATAAATCAAAGACAAAGGTACACAAGAGGGTCAAGTTATGATTACTAACAACAATAAATCAACGGTAAAAGTATCCAGGAAGGTCAAGCTCCTACCACTAACAACAGTTAATCAAAGGCAAAGGTACACAAGACGGTCAAGCTATGGTTACTAACAACAATAAATCAACGGTAAAAGTATACAGGACGGTCAAGCTCCTACCACTAACAACAGTTTATCAAAGGCAAAGGTACACAAGATGGTCAAACTGTGATAACCTAAAAGACAATAAATCAAAGGTGAAAGTATACAAGACGGTCAAGCTATGACCACTAACAAAAATAAATCGAAGGTTAATGTATACAATACGGTCAAGCTTTGATCAATAACAACAAAACACAAAAGATAAAAGTATACAAGACGGTCAAGCTATGATCACTTAACATTACAATAAAGGTAAATGTATACAGGTATACGCGAGGGTCAAGCTTTGATCACTAAAACAATAAATCAAAGGTAAAAGTATACATGTACAATACGGTAAAGCTATGATCACTGAAACAATAAATCATAGGTAAAGGTATGCGAAACGGTCAAGCTCTGATCACTAAAACAATAATGCAAATGTACAGGTATACAAGACGGTCAAATGATGACCACTAAAACAATAAATTTAAGGTTAAGGTATACAAGACGGTCAAGCTTTGATCACTTAAAACAATAATTTAAAGGTAAAGGTATACAAGACGGTTAAGCTTTGATCACTGAAACACTAAATCAAAGGTTAAAGTATACAAGACGGATACTCTATGATCAATACAAACAGTTAATCGAACTTAAATACGTTCAATAACAAAATTAATGAAGTGTTGCATTAATGCATTTACAAAACAATAAAACAAAGCTGACATGAACTACTTTTTGTATAATCAATGACTCAACACATTTTTAGTGCTTACACATGTATACATCCCCTTCTACTATACATTCCCCGCTTTATTTAGATGACAGATGCAAAGATATATGATACTCACACTTTATATTTATGTTACACGTCTAAAATTAAGTTAAACAAGGTTGGAAAAGCATTTTCGCTCGTTAAAATGCATATTGTTTTCTGTTTAGTGCGAATACAATCTGTTGAGACATCAACTGCAAGTTACCTGCAATGTGTCGTTGTTACTACATAAACTAGCCAGTCTGTTATGCTATATATATCTAGATACCTTAATATGCAAGTCAGATGACATTTTTCTGTATCAGCGTAATTTATATCATGGTGTATCGTTATTTTAAGACTGTATACACGGACAGTTAATTTTATTAACAATTTATCAAAAAGACACTCAAAAGTGTTTTTTACACACCTATTTACTACGAACTGGATGGAAACACGGCAAAGAATAATACTAGGTGATGTTACAGGAACAAGCCGCTATACATACACCAATTTACCGGAAATAGCAGAAAAGAAAACTCAAAAATATAATACCTGTTAATGTTACAGGAATGTGTATTATTGTGAAAGTATATCAACAAAGAAGTAGTAGAAGTTCAGAGAAAAACAATCAATTAACACACATGAAACTAACATTACATAAATAAAACAAAGCAAATATTTGAAATAAAAATTGCAAATCATCGCATAATATTACAGAAGATTAAACAAACATTAAAGAACACTTTCATTTTAGTTTCAGATATAAAAATGTGACTTATGATCTGAAAATCACATATAATGACCTGAAACCAATAGACGACCATGCATTGCAGGTATTTGTAAAGCAAAATAATGTCCTATGAAATATTGTCAAGATAATATTTCATGACTATGTACTATGAAATTCTGTCCTCATCTATACAATTACGTCTTGAGATAGACAAATTTTCATAGTGGAATTTGGTCTGTTTGATTAAAATAATTCCCAGATGAATAGTATGAAATTTTGCCCTGCTTAAGGGAAGTAATCATTTGTTTATATTAAGACAATATTTCATAGACTGATTATTATGAAATTTTGTGTTATGAAGGGGAGGTTATCATCATATATCATGATTATATATCAATTGACAATAAATAAAAAGAAAATAATAATAAATAGATACAGGTATAAATAGAAAAATAGTTTTGTCATCATGGATGGCAAGGAGTATAAAATACTTTTTGAGTTTCTCAGTCTAAAAGTTTTACTGGAAGGAATTTCAGAAAATCAGAAGATAGTAATTAGAAGAAAGTCTCGTTCCTTTTGTATACAGAACAATGAAATTTATTTCAAAAGTGTCGATAAGAAATCAAATGAAGTTATGAAAAGACTTGTGATTCCTAAAGACAAATTTTAAAGAGTGATGTATATATATAAATATATATATTAATAACCAAATTACAATTTTTTTTTTTATTATTATTCAAAAATCTGCATGCTGCATGTTTGTGTAATATAACCTTATTAATTTGAACAAGAATTTTTTATTATGACAGTATTCTATAGGGAAAATTAACATTATGCTGTTGACAAAATTTAATATAAGATATTGTTAGCAGACACGTTTTCATTATTATATATTGTCATTGACAAAATTTAAAAGTGAAATATTGTCTTAAGGCGGTGAGAAAATTTCATGGACAAGCACAATATTTCATAATTAAATATTGTCCTTGACAATATTTCATTATAAAATGGTGTCAAAAGACAATATTTCATTATAAAATGGTGTCAAAAGACAATATTTCATATGAAATTTTGTCCAACAGACAATATTTCATGGAGGACAATATTTTATGTTACATATTTATCTTAACTGAAGTTATAAAAGTATTTGGGCTGTTGGTTATGGATTGTGAAGAAGAGGTGGAATATAATTAATATTACATGTGTAGGGCATGCCTATTTTGATATAATGCTAGTGAAATATTACAAAAATATGTTCCACTTTTAAACATTACCTCTATATCTTCAACAGTAAAACATAGTGTTATTTACGGAATAACAATTACGGACGTGGCGTGAATAACACATAATATTACAAAAATATGTTCCACTTGTAAACATTACCTCTATATCTTCAACAGTAAAACATAGTGTTATTTACGGAATAACAATTACGGACGTGGCGTGAATAACACAAATGGTTATCATTTCGATATAATGTCAACTTTTATATCCCATGTATGTGTGCTTCGACCTCTGCCTACATTTTCACTACTGATTAAAAGGTATTCTGTAATCATGGAGGCAGTACATATATTATAAGTGGAGCGGGAAGCTGGCCAATCATTCGCTGATACCAAATTTGGTCAGTAGCTTCCTTACCGTCTACATTATGTTAATAAATCATTGACCTCAAGACTTTTTGACTCATTGATTTGTTTTTATTTTCATCTTTAATCAACAAAAGCAGAAACCGTATCACAACCTTTGAATCCTCGGAAAAAGAAAAATGTCCTAGATTTTGGAAATGTACATGTTTGAATTTTTATATTTTTTACATTGCATTAACGATGATTCAATCGAACAAATTTTATCTTTAGACGCCAAAGTCAGTTGAAAACTCCATCAACGAACTTGCTGACTACCTGGCAAAACCAGCTAAAAGTGAACTAGAGACCATTCGATCTTTTTATGTTTGGATCTGTAATAATATCAGGTAGGCATAACATGTAGTATATGACTATATAAAAGATAAACGGTAGATATAGTTTAAGTTTTGCGAGAAAAAAGCGCAATATGTATAATAATATATCCATTGAAAAATTATAATAGAATTTCCTATTTGTGAAAATAATTCGAGTTCCTTTATTTAGACCTAAGTCATGTGTACTGGTAATGTCTGATATAATAAATAATCAAAAAATGTATAAAAGTAAACCATTGTAGGCCAAGGTACGGCCTTCAGTACGGAGCCTTGTCTCACACCGAACAGCAAGCTATAAAGGGCCCAAAACTACTAGTGTTAAACCATTCAAACGAGAAAACCTGCAATCTTATCTATATAAAAACGAGAAGCATGGTTGAGCCTTTAGATAAATAACAAGTCCTAATTACATATAGACAAACAAAACCTGGAGAGATTTAGTATATTCAATGTGAAAATGACAATAAGAATGGTGGTCATAGTATGAACGTAGTCAGGAAGAGCGTGATGAGTACGACAGGGACGTGCTAGAATCGTACAATGGTCGTGATCAGCGTGGTATAGACGTAGTGGAAGCGAAGTTTGGTCCCGGTGAAAACTTGATGGTCGTAGTGAGGTCATAATAACGTCTCTCTGAGATCGTTGCGCAGTCTCTCCGAATAGAATCACGCTTTCGCTACGCTTTCGCTACGTTTTCGCTACGCTTTCGCTACGCTCTCGCTACGATAGTACAACAATCTTTGCGATCTTAGTGCGCTCTCACTGCGGTTCTACTACGATCTGACTTCGCCACGACCGCACCACGATTGTTTTGAACATGTTCACAGTTGGCCACGTTCATGACGATATTGAAGACTTCACAACGACCGTAATGTGACATAACTGCGATTTTCACGATCGTACTACGATCATCAAATTTTGATTTTTTTTCACAGATCGTAGTGCGATCGTGGCCTACTGGGACTGCAGTATTATATGAAACTCAAAAGAGGCACACGAGAAGGCTTATTCAAGAACTTATTTAAAGAGAATCGAAAACCCAAAATTCCGAAATGGTGTGCCAAATACGACAAATAAAATTTAGAATAAAAAAGGGGAATGTGTAAAAGAGACAACAACCGGGAGAAATAACAGAAACCCAAGGCCATATATTGGTCTTTCAAACAGCGCGGAAATACCGCAGGTGGACTTCAACTGGCTCCTAAACTAAAATATATACTAGTGCAGCAAAAATGAACGTCACACTAAACTCCACAAGTATATACTTTAAGTATGAACAAATTCCTTAGTGTTCCGTACCGTTCATCATTCTATAACATTGTAAAATTCATAAAAACAATTGAATTTTTAAATATATAATTGTGTAATACATATACATGTACTTCTAGCTACAACACAACAGCTTACTTTAGTGGGACATCTGCAGTCACCGAAGCTAGTGGTGTTTTAAAATCGAAAAGTAGTGTATGTGAAGGATATGCCAATCTCTTCCAAGCCCTCTGTGTGTGAGTACAGCATAACTACGCTTACGTAGTCACGGTATAGACAAGATATCAGCCGTAACACGATATCCAAATATGATAATGTTAACTTTATTTAAAAAAAAAATAACAGGGGTGTAAACCAATCACTAAATTATCATTTACATCGTCTGTTACCTCTATCATTTTTGAAAATAAGATATATATACGGATAATACGATAAATATAAAGAACAGTAACACACGTGCTATCCGAAGGTACATTTGACCGTTTTTAACTTACACATTGACGGGTCTCATTTGATACCATATATCTAAACAATATCGCCGATGAAATATTCACTTGCAAGTAAATAATTCGACCTCATTGAATCAGTATTCATGTTAACTTTAATTTAACCCCTTAGCTAGAAATTGTTCACGCATGAATTCGACGTGTTCGGTTATCAGAAGGGAAAGAAACAATAGATTGATTTATTGATCCAATCTACAACAACTCAATTCTTATGAATTAGACTATTTATTGGATTTACCGGATTTGTAATCATATAAGCAACACGACTGGTGCCGCATGTGAAGCAGGATCTGCTTACCCTTCCGGAGCACCTGAGATCACCCCTAGTGTTTGGTGGGGTTCGTGTTGTTTTTTCTTAAGTTTTCTATGTTGTGTCATGTGTACTATTGTTTTTCTGTTTGTCTTTTTCATTTTTAGCCATGGCGTTGTCAGTTTGTTTTAGATTTATGAGTTTGACTGTCCCTTTGGTATCTTTCGTCCCTCTTTTATGCATGTAAAAACGATGATTAACACATAATTCAACTTATAATATGAAATGAAACTGATCTAGAAAAATCCAATTATACGAGTTAGCTACCTTTCATAATAATATTTATGTTGATATTGGTCTTCGATGGTCACAAAGACGGACAATTAAATGGTGTTTAGCCTAAAATATACATGAAATGTTGATACATATTATCGAATCTTTATAAACCACATAAGAGCATTTGAATCAAATCAGTGAAAATGAATTTGACAGCTAGTAACCCTTTAGATAATCATTTTACATATAGCAGTTTTGCTTTCAGAGCTAAAAACATAAAGTGCAAAAAGATCAGTGGCTTCGCAAAGGGGTATGGTCATCAACTTGGAACCATCTTATCTTATCAAACCAACACAGATCATGCTTGGAATGTTGTTTTTGTTTCCGGAAAATGGAGATTTATAGAGACAACATGGGGATCTGGTCATATTGATGAAAATGGAGCTTTTGTAAAGAATTTTTCAAATTTCTTCTTTCTAACAAAGCCAGAACATTTCATAGAAGATCATTATCCTTACATCAATAATGATATTGAGGGAAGCAAAGAATGGCAACTTCTAAAACAAATATTTTCACTTGAAGATTTTTCAAAATCTTTGAAAACAACGAAATATGCAAGAGATTGGGGTGTTATATTTTCTTCTCATAGATATGAAGTTGTCAAAGTTGACAAGAAGGCTTCAATATCAATGGAATCGAAGCAAAACACTTTGTCAAAAGTGAGTGTAAATCTCTACAGTAGTAGTAGAAAACTTTGCAACGAATCTGTAGTAATGATAAAGGATAACTTTTCAAAATACACAGTCATCGTGAGGCCAAAGGAAATTGGAAAGTATACACTTAAAGTATTCGGTACGATTGATCAATCACAAAATGTCATGCCGCAACTGACAGAGTATATGATAGAATGCACGTCTACAGAAGACGAATTCGTGCCTTATCCAGAACATAATGGATTCTATGGACCATCTACTGATTTTAAACTGCGAGGCTTTGCTAGTTCCGAGTCGATTTCAGCATTTCAAATATGTCAAAATGGCGAATTTGAATTAACAATGAAGACGAATAAGACATTCAAGTGTTCCGCAGATATATTTGAAACAGACGGAAGCAGAAGCTCAGATTTTGTCATGGTTGAACAATCGAATAGTTCAGTTTGTGTAAAAGCACGTTTTGTAAGTAAGGGATACTACAAAATTACACTCTTTAGTGAGTTTGAAGGCAGCGACACATATAGTGTAGCGATGAATATTCTGGTTCTGAACAAAAAAGCAGCAAAAATTCCAACTCCATTTCCTCACACATACTCTACTACAGCTGAATACAATTGCCATCTTATTGAGCCTATTGCACGTAATATCCCTTCCAACTCAAATGTTCTTTTTGTAATGTCTTCTCCTGTGATTCAAGAACTCTTAATTGATGGCAAGGTGTATAAAAAAGAAAACGATCAATTATGGAACATTACTTTAAAAACGGGTGGCTCAGGTGTCGTTACTGTATCTGCAAAAACAGACAACAATGTAAACAGTTATTCCTACATATACCAATATGTGGTAGATTGAAGTACTCAAATATTCATTTATTTGAATTACATCTAAATACTAGAGTAAAATTATTTTTTAAAGGATCGTTGTTACTGCTTAATATGTACTTTTTCAATATCTAATGTGACGTCCATATATCGTTTTTAAACAAAGCCGTGTTTTATTTAGCACAAAATATATTTGACACATGCGCAAAAACTTACTATTTACATTCCTGTTTTTTTCATTTTTATATTGATATAATATATAAATATATTCTTGTGTCTTAAATATAAGTTTATGTACTCTCCTACGCCAATTATAAAATATAGTCAAATACAATGCCTTCCCATGCTAAAATGAGCATAGATCATGACATGAAGAAATTATTTCGTAAATAAATCTCAAACGGTGATTTCTTTTGTAATAAGACAATAAGTGTCATGCAGGGCACATGTTAATCTAATTATCAAGACAACATGTATTTTTTCTTTTTAAAATTATACGCATTAATGCAAACGAAGGTGTTTTGACTGCGAAACATCAAACATAAATCATCCAATCTAAAATTCGACTGGCGATCGAAAACAAACATTGAAACAACTATCCCTTTGTTCCCTGTTGCATAACACATCACAAGAATTCTTCGCTCCATTTGTATTTAGCTAATTATAAATGAAAGATTCATCAAAATTGTTGTATCATATAATATCACCAATATTTCGGTACAGATACGCAATTCATTTCAGGTAGTCGGTATTGGTAGCCTTTTCCGAAATCCCTCTGTCCATATCTTTAACTTGTAATTGGATGTGTATGATGGCTCGTTTCAAAGATAAGACATGTTGACATATGGGGTTAAACTTTCTGGGTACGAATTGAGGTATATTTCTCACTAAATAAGGGCATCTCGAAAATCGTTTAATGATGTGGCTTCTCCATGTAAACAATTCTTTTTCACAATTATTTCTTTGAAAAACTACATCGACGTCATCCGTATATATATGTTTGATTGAACATGAGTTTTGTCATGATGTATTTGTGACTAAAAATGTAACAGAATTATTTCTTATTTACATTTTGGGTGAACAATGTGATTTCTGTAATATCATAATTTAGTATACATGCACGAGAAGGATTGTGCCTGATATTCATATGATGAAGACATAATCTTTCAATCAGTTAAATTGAAGTCTGGAGCTGGAATGGCAGCAACTGCTTCTAGTCTGTTGTTATTTTTGTATTATTGTCATTTTGTTTATTTCCTTTGTTGACATCTCTAGACATCAGACTCGGACTTCTCTTGATCTGAATTTTAATGTGCGTATTGTTATTCCTTTACTTTTACTACATTGGCTATATGTACATGAATAGGGGGAATTTAATTCTCATAAACATGTTAAACCTCGCTTTTTTTGCGCCTGTCCCAAGTCAGGATCCTCTGATCTATTTGTCTAGGGGCCAGCTGATCCTGGTGCAGGAATTTCCCGCTGCATTAAAGACCTGTTGGTGACCTTCTGCCTTTTGTCTGTTCTATGGTCGGGTTGTTGTCTCTTTGACACATTCTCCATTTCCATTCTCATTTCAGAGTCTAATTGAATACATAAGATACATGTTCGATGAGAATGGAGAATTACTTCTAGTAAATGAATCATGTAATGACAACTTGTTCAAAGTGGATGGCTACGTACGTGATCGTCGAGATAAAAACAAACAAGGATGTAGTACATGTTATTTATCAATTCTCATTTTCCATCTCATCTTAGAGCTGAGAACAAATCTTGTAATTTAGAGAATTAAAGTTTAGCCGTTCCTGCCCTAAAACAACAAAAAGTACAGTTTAGAAGTTATAGAAATTTGTATGTAAATTCATTTTACACAGATCATAACAATAATTAAAATGCCACTCATAGAAAATGTCACTTCTTCAGAACAATTGAGCAATGCATACAATGAGTTTTAAGATACGTTCACAACTATCCTGAACAAACATGCACCGATTAAAACAAGACAACCATGGAACAACCATTATCATTCATGAATAGTGAACTATGATGAGTCGTATATCGCAAACACATGGTGTATACACAATTTACAAAGTGAATGGATTAAAACAGGAAGAAAAAAAAAGAAAACAACCTTGTTATAAAATGTCAAATATTGTGAGGTTGAACCAAACCATTACCTTTTGGACAATATAAATATACTAAAAGTTTTTTTCTAAAAAAAAGTCTCTCTTTAGAACAATTTTTTTTAATGTTAAACTAAAAAGATCATAAACAACACCAAAGAAGTTTTAGAACACTTTAATACATCCCCCCATAGAATTGGTAATGATGTGATATACAACGGGTCAGCTATTTTGTCAATTAATCAAGTAAAACTCATAATTGCACAAACAAAAATTGGAATAGCAAAAACACAACAACAGAAATATTAGCACTTATTAAAAAAAAACATTAAAAAGGTACACGTACCAGCAAAGGTAGTGGAATATTGTAAACCTATAATCGTGCCACAGTTAACAACAATGATAAATTATTTGTCTGTAGAAACAGTTGTATTTCCTGATAGACTAAAGCTGGTTCAAAAAGCTGGCTTACTATGCTAGAAACACCGGTGAACAAAAAAAAAATAACTTGACAATGACATTTATTAAAAAGTGTTTCTATCTTTTAAAATATATCCTTATTTATATGCATTTAAACGTGGCCATGAGTGTCAGACCACATTTTTAAGACGAGAAGAAGATTGGCGTACACTATTAGATAAAAAATCAGTTTATTGCTGCGGTTCTAATGGACCTTTCAAAGACATTTGATTCCTTACCGTTTGTAAATTCTGCTTTATAAATTATCAGCATGTGATGTCTCTTCTCATTCGATTTCATTTCTTTACACTTATTTATACCACCAATATACGATAAATAGTTTTGTAAGCAGTTACGCTGACATTCATAAGGGGATTAGTTCCCTATGGGTCTATCCTGGGCTCCGTCCTGTTCAATGTTTTTATCGATACGTTTGTAATATATTTTAATTTACGAATAAGGGAATTCTGTATAATCATGCAGATGACAATACTTTATTTTATTGTAATCCGGATTATGATGTTTCACTTTCTACTTTAGAATTAACATCCCTTTAACTTATTGAATGGTTCAAAAATATCAACGTGCAGGCAATTTGGAGTACATGCATGATGCCTAACTAATAATTGCTAACAAATAGTCCATAATATGATGATCTGTTGGCGAACAAAAGGGAATTTATCATGCTGTCCATGACACCTATGCAGTTTTCTTTTCATTCAAACTGAATTTAAAAAAAGTAATAAATTACTAGCTGCAAGTACAAAATAAGAATCATTATTGTGATTCTATTTTGGTTAAGGCTCAACTTTAAGGGGAAACGGGTTGTAGAAGATCATTATGTGTTTCAATTGCTATTTGCAATGTCAGATGTTTATAAGTAGAGTTAACATAGTTTAGAGATTTCCAATAGCTGCATTATTCGCTATATATATTCAATCCTTGTATTCAACGTTGCAAAACAGTGGACACAAGTATTAAATGTGCATTTTCATTGATTTAAGTGATTTGTTTAAATGAAATCTTCATACATGTACATTTATACGTATTCTGTTGCCTTTTACGCCTCCAAACAATAGTTATCTTTTCGATCAAACTTAATTTTTTTTTTTATTATTATTGTCTTGTGTTGGGTTTTTTTCATTTGATGTTGATCATATTTTTGCAAAAATGTCCATGCATGTTGTAAAATATCATTGCATTTCTCAATCTAAGATTTGAATAAAATTTAATACTATTTGTTGTAGATTTTGTCATTTTCCACCTGTTTATAGCAATGGTACACCGTGATCTGGTAATCAGACAAAAAAACGTAACACACCAGATTTAAACAACATTTCCGGACCTGGATTCCATTAAAAGTTGTATGCATTACTCATCTCAATGTTAATAAGTGTTATTTTGCAAGACCCCTATTGATCTTAAAACTATAATTGTAATTGGTAATGTTAGTGAACACCACTTCATCCAAGGCTTTAATCGAATAGCATGATATCTATCTTCAATACAAGACTAAAGTTTTTCGTGATGCACAATATAGGTGACTGCTCGATCTATTCTTCTGTTTACATAGATATATAACCCACTTGACACCGTACTATTTATCACTGAACAAACAAAAAACAAAGTCGAAATCTAAATTGGTACGTTTTTGTTTTTAAATCTTTAAATTGATCTCAAAAAATGTTTTTATATCAACAAATATTTACAGAAGTAAAATGCGAGTGTTTTGTACACATGTAGTTGTTAAGGATTTAAAACATATATAAATATAATTATATACATCGAGATTTCAAAAGATATAGCAGCTTTTAATTTGATCGTTTACTTCAATATAGAAAACTGCCAAGTAATGTAGACGACCTTTTCTAACTTAGGTAAGTCATAGTTATTTCACATTTATTTGTCTATATAAGGGACTACATCAAATGTTCAATGTAGGATAAAAACAACTTAATTCATATAGTTGTTTTCACTGACCACCCTACTCCTCTTAACTTAATTTAGGAAAAAATTGATTGATCAATAAGGATATATATAAAATCGATGTCTATTAAACAAAACTTGCAGCAATTTTGACCCCCAACACCCAAACTATTTGAATTTGGGTTTTTAATCCTTCATTGATTTTTTTATGTCGTCCCTAAATATGCATGATGACAATAATATTTGTTAAAAGGCTAAATACATGATAATGCAGAATTATAATGAAACAAAATATATGAATGTAAACTTTAAATATTTTGCAATTGATTTTAAATAATGTGATTATTCTCAACTATTTGGTTCAGTTAAATCCTATAAGGTACCATCACTGTTTCAGAGGTACTACATATTTAAGCTGTAGCCATGGGATGTGGTTCATCTTCGTCATCTGGTACAGATCAGTCAATCAACAAAGTTAAAACTAAGGAGGTTTTAGGAAATCACAATTCTATAACAGCTGTCAATAGATCACAAACTGTAAAGTCAACAAAAGTAAAGACATCGAACAACGACAAAACCAGAACAACGAGCAGTGATAAAGTAAAACCGTCAGCAAAATCTAATGATTTCAAACTTGACTTGGACGAATTCAAAGATATAGATGAACATGCCAGACAGGTACTTATACCATTTATCAACGTTACTGACACCTTGTGGTATTTACTTTTATTAAAAAAAATCTTGACTTTCGATGGTTAAGTCATGTTGGTGTCTTTTATTTTCCAAATTTTATTTCACTTTTATTTCATTTCCATTTGTAAAGAAAAAAAAAACCACAAAGACTTACAGTAAACACAGAGAATATATTAAAATGTGTTTCACATTAATAAAATGTTGTTGAGATTGAAGATTCCAGAATTTGTACAGATCAAGGAACATGAAAAAAAATCTTAGTTTCATCCAAGTTTTTAGTTTCCTTGTATAACGTTAATGATAATAATAGTTACTTGCTAATCATTTATCTTTTCTATGTGTATATGTTAGCGGCAATAAGTGAAATTAGGCATTAAGCTTAAATCCTAGGCAATAAGCTAACGCCGAGGCAGTAAGTGTATTGCCTAAATAATGTTAGACATTAGTCTTAAATCCTAGGATTTAAGCTTAAATCCTGAAAATTATGTGCCTAAAATATAAATGCGAATAAATAAAGTTGTGGAACTGTTAACAAAGAAAATTTACTTATCCAATTAAAAAAACTGGAAAATGGTGTGAGCCAAAAATATATCTTAATAATATTTACTTTTTATCAGTTCAAAGCAGCTCTACTAGTGAAGGGAAGGAAATTTCCAAAAAATATATTAGCTATTTTACAGAATTTCCCCCACCCCGCCCCCTTTTTTGATACAATCACATTTTTTTTTTAAACTTTTTTATTTTAGCCAAACACTTTTAGAATTAAACTTTTTTCTTAACCTGATTTGGGGATTTATATGACTGTAAACAATAATTGGTGAAGAAAAAATCTTATGGTGGTGCACTCCTTTTTTTGCTACGGCCCTTTGAAAGTATCCGATTTGGATGATTTCCCCATTTTTCATCAATTTATACCTATTTTTGGTCTTATATTGTCAAAAATTCACAGTCCAACATTTTTTTCTTCATTTTTTCAATAAAGATGAAGTGGACCAATCTGAATACATTTAAGAAAACTATAGGTGTTAATATAAGAAAGTTTTATCGTATTTTGAGGCTTTTCGTGTCAAATTTCCCATGCTGTCAATACCTTTTGTAAATTAGAGATTTTTTTAGTACTAAATGCATTTAGTTTCAGCTTCTTTGTTATAAATGATTGAAAAAAAAACATATCTAAGAAGTTTGAAAAGAAAAAAGTGATATGGGATGTACTTTTGTTCATGTTTCTGGTAGAATCATTGTTTGTACCCCTTACCCGTTTTCTCAAAATTTAGGCTAAACATACTGACTTGATTTGATAATGAAATTTGAAAATGTATTACTCAAAAACTTTTTATTATAGATACAAAATTTTTCACACAATTTAGTTTGATTATTACATTTTTTTTTTAAATTAATTGATATTTTCCTCTAGTATCACATGTTTTAGAAATAATTCCATAACGAGGTTTCAACAAGACAAAAACGTCAGAAGAATACATTCTTAATTTTGTTTTTTTTAAACTATTTAAATTACTTAATAGAATTTGAAGATCTGTCTAATGAATGTAATACATGTACTATTAGGAATATAATGAAGAAACTATTTATATAAAGAATAAATCACAGAATATACATAAATTCCAGAGTTACCTTATTGCCTAAAACTATGTTCGGCAATAGGTTGAATAATCATCATCAGATTTCAGGAAATAAGCTAAATGCCTGAAAATTTCAGGCAATAACTTAATGCCTAGGCGTTAGCTTATTGCCTAGGATTTAAGCTTAATGCCTAATTTCACTTATTGCCGCTAACATATACACTACATTACAGGATGTTGTTCAACGACCCTATATTTTGTCAATTATTAAAAACAAATTCATTCGCTAAACACCTCTATAAATAGTTTTTTAAATGTTATATCTTTTGACATATTGTAACAACAGTTTCTTTCTTTTCATAAACATTTAATTTAAGTTTTTATCATCAATAGTCATCTTTTAAACAAAATATGTTTTCTTTAAACCGTTCGTATTAATTTTCGTTATTGTGGTGTATCATACATTGCATATATATATATAATCTTCTATATCAAGTCCACATCAGTGCAAATACATATGCACACACATATTTCACCACGAATCATCGGATTGCTTAAATCCTATCTGATTTACACACTATATTCCTATTAACTCTTTTTAAAATGTCAGACAACTACCGAGTTTACTTACAACAGAAATAAAAGACATAAATACATATCTTCTTATTAAAATGACACCACGCTGAAGTATTTTAAAATGAATAAAGTGCGTCCATTATTCATTTTCCATACCTTATACCTCATTCAAAAGTTTATTAAGAGAGGAATAAAAGGTATATAGTCAATAGGTTCGGCAACGCATATTAGAGGCGTTACGAAGGACCTAAATATCGAAATAACCTATTTCTTAATGTGACGCGTATTTCGACATTGAAGTCTTTTGCTTCTCTTCTAATACGCGTTGCGGAACATATTGACTATATACCTTTATGTTTCTCTCATAAAAAGCTTTCAAATGATGTATAAGGTATATCTATAATTAGGGGCTGAAGGATTACAACAGTCCATTCCATTATTTAAAATATCTATTTCATCATAATATTCAAAATTGGCTATTTCTTAATTTTCACGCGTATTTTGGCATTTAGGTCCTCCGTCTCCCCTCTAATGGTCGTTGCTGCACAATTGACTTGTTATATCTATAATCAGAGGACAGCGTATCTAGTATTTTAATTTTGATATATATAGGATATATGTTTTGGTATTCAGGTCGTCCATACATTTAACCAGGGAATTTCTGTTAAATATAGTTAGGAAAACCCACTAGTTTATCCTCTGAAACTAAATATGTGAATAAAATTAAAGATTTAAGGTGGTTTTTTTTTCTGATATCAATTTTAATATATTTTAGATAACACCAAAAAGGACAAATATAGGAATAAAGTCAGTCAATTATTCAATTTTTATTTCACTTTTCACCGCTTCTACTTGAATAATGAGTTATAAACTATTTCATCATTCATTATTAATCACTTAATAAGTTTATATTGTATGGTGAATGGTGAACTAGTTCATTATTCATTATTGAATTTTGAATAATGAAAAATGAATAATGGACGTACTTCAGCGCGGTTAAAATGACCCCAGATATCAAGTCTCTCAATAGTCACGAATTGTTGATAATCTATATGCCAGAACGACTCAATTTTTTTATTGTGTCCTTTTTAGTTTCTGTAAATCTCATTAAGTTGTTGTATATTCGGTAAACCTTGAATGTTATCACATAACTTAATATCAAAACCAGTCGAATGTTTTTAGGACACTAAATCATGGTTGAGGTGTTCTCATACACTGTGTAAGAACAAGATCAAATGACGCAAACAAATTCACAAATATACATGTACATGTTCGTATAATATACTATATTATATGATGACGATGACGTCGTAAATTAAGATTTACTTAGTGATAAAAAAAATATAATATATACGTGAGATTGTATTTAAGATGGATTAGGACATGTTATAATTGTAAAATTCATATGAAGCACTCACCTAAATACAAAACCGTTTCCAATATACTTTAATACACAACTTTTTATATATCATAAAATATGCCGATTGTATTATAGTTAACACCAACTCATTTACTTTAAAATGTATCTTTAGACGCCAAAGTCTGTTGAAAACTCCATCAACGAACTTGCTAATTACCTGGCCAAACCTGCCAAAAGTGAACTAGAGACCATTCGAGCTTTTTATGTGTGGATCTGCAATAATATAAGGTAAGATAAGACTTGGTCCAGGAATGTTTACGATTATAGAATACAATTTACCCATGGACATACTATGGTAAAATTTCCAATTGTTAATAACAATCAAACGCCCGATAGTTGAGCCTAGGTGAGTTCTTCTGTTTAATAAAGGGAAGAAAGTGACAGTGATAAGAAAATAAAAATCACAAATATTGAATACACACAATCGAGAACGGTAACGAATATGATGCGTTTGTCGAGTGTAGTAAAAAGTAAAGTAAACGAAATACAAAACTCACTTACAATAAGGGGGGTAGCAGCTTTAAATCCGACTAATGGCGCTTGTTGTGGTACCAATTAAAAGTGAAATATTTTGTGTGGAAATGCCATAAGCGAGAAAAAAGAGACTGCAGTTATGACAGCTGTGATATTTATGTATATGGTCATCCGCGATAAATATTTCCACAGGTTAAATTATTCATGAAGGGTTGCTTTCAATATCGTAGCAGTTACATAGGGCTACGTTGATGTTTGACTACTGAACGTGTAGCTACTCTAACTGCTAAATAGATCTAGAAAGCAGATACGCTAGTTACACGTTCAGTAGTCAACAATCTACGTATCCCTATGTAGCTGAGCGCAAGCCTGGTGTCGATAAATTTCCGATAAGATTTGAAATTTGTAACCATATGCATATTGTCCAAACGCGAATGACTTTATGAAATCATTTTAGAAAAACATCGGTACTTCTACGCGCAAAATCCTTCCAGATAAATAACCTTTATCAGTCTGCTGTTGGGTAAAATGTTAAAATGAATCAATAAAGTATATAATAGTTATTTGTATATGCTACATGGTCTTTCAGTTACAATGCCACAGCTTACTTTGGTGGTGAATCGGCAGCTAGAGAGCCTATTGATGTTTTGAAATCAAAAAGCAGTGTGTGTGAAGGATACGCTAGGCTCTTCGAAGCACTCTGTTTGTGAGTACAGTAAAAATTTAAATATACTTTTATTAATCATGTGCTAGAGAGCTTGTTGATGCTTTAAAATCTTAAAGTAGTGTGTGTGTGAAGGACATGATAGGCTCTTCCAATTATGTATTCTACTAACAGGAACGACCAATAAACAAACTATCTTTTTATTTCAATTGTCCTTCTTTCGTCTCCTTACCTAAATATATACTACTGGAAAAAGTTTTATAATTGTTTCATTTTTTCTTAAATCACTAAGTATATTTTCTGAATTTTACCACAAACAAATGAAAATATTGTTAAACGTAGAAAAATAAAAAATATAAATTAAGTTGTCAGGTGTGAAAGGTTTTTAATTTCGAATCAGTAGAAGAAAATTTATTAAAAAATTGCTTGAATATTTCAAACAAATTTGAATTTATTTGTATATTTTTACACGTTGTTCCGTGGTTTTTCTCGGAGTATTTAGACTTCCTTTATTAAAAACAAACTGGCCATCCTGATATAGACACAAGTGGCGTTAAAACTGACAATCAATTAATTAATACATCAATCAATTAATCATGCAGTCAATCCCAATCTCTTTCTTATACGAAAATGTATCAAATAAATAGTCAATTGTATGTATAACATATTTTGTTTCAGAGCAAAGGACATCAAATGTCAAAAGATCAGTGGTTTCTCGAAAGGGTATGGTCATCAGCTTGGGACTATCTTATCTTATCAAACCAAGACAGATCATGCTTGGAATGTTGTTTTTGTTCTCGGGAAATGGAGATTTATAGAGACAACATGGGGAGCTGGTTCTCTTGATGATCAAAAAACATTCGTAAAGAAATTTTCAAATTTCTACTTTTTAACAAAACCAGAACACTTCATAGAAGATCATTTTCCTTACATCAATAATGATGCAGAGGGGAGCAAGGAATGGCAACTTTTAAAAAGACCGGTGTCTCTTGAAGAATTTTCAAAAACTTTAAAAACAACAAAATTTGCAAGGGAATGGGGTGTTATTTTTCCTTCTCATAAACATGAAGTTGTCAAAGTTGACAGAAAGGCTTCAATACCAATCGAATCGAAGCAAAACACTCTGGTTAGCGTCAAAGTAAACCTTTATAATAGCAACACCGAACTCTGCAACAATTCTGTGGTATTAGTGAAGGATAACGGTTCAAAATGCACAATAACTATCATGCCAAAAGAAATTGGAAAGTATACACTCAAGGTTTACGGTACAATTGACCAATCACAAACTGGTATGCCGAAACTGACAGAGTATATGATAGATTGCACGTCTACAGAAGACGAATTCATGCCTTATCCAGAACATAATAGATTCTATGGTCCGTCTAATGATTGCAATATTCGAGGCTTTGCAAATTATGACTCAATACCTGCTTTTCAAATCTGCAAAAACGGTGAATTTGAAATGAAAATAAAAACAAATAGGACTGTCAAAGTTTCTGCACAAATATACGAAACAGATGGAAGCAGAAGTTCAGATTTTATTATGATTGAACAATTGGACGATTCGGTTTGTGTCAAAGCACGTTTTATAAACAAGGGATACTATAAACTAACCATTTTCAGCGAGTTGGAAGGCAACGACAAATATAGTGAGGCAATGAATATTTTAGTTCTGAACAAAGTAGGCTCAAAATTCTCAACTCCATTCCCTAAAACATATTCTTCTACAAAGGAATACAAGTGCCATCTTATCGAGCCGCTTGTACGTAATATCCCGTCCAATTCGAATGTTCGTTTTGTTATGTCTTCTCCTATGATTGAACAAATCCTAATCGATGGCAAGGTTTATAGAAAAGAAAACAATGAAACATGGGACGTTACTGTTAAAACAGGGGACTCCGGTGAAGTAAAGGTATCCGCAAAAACGGACATAAACTCAAAAACCTCTACCTCCATATACCTATTTGTGGTAGATTCGGAATAAGATAAACTAATAGATTCCTTTATCTTATGATCATATATATATTTTACTTTTTATTTTATTTCTATTGCACAACTTCAAAATCAATATTACTCGGATAATAAATCATATAAGTATTATTGGAGTATGATTTGTAATTATAGAAGTACAATTTATTTTGCAATACTCATGAATTATGAATTTTAATCTTAGAAAATATAACCATTTCACATATGTTTTTAGAAAGGTAAAAGACAAAACACATGTAGGGTCACTGTCTGTTTTTGTTTTTTTCCCATAGCATAGCCGCATATAAAGAAATATCAATATGTTGTTTCTGTATCTATAATGTTATCCATCTTATATATGCAAGATCCAACACTCAACTTATATTATCTGTTATTATTATCTGTGTAGAACACTGAACCGCGTTGGTACTCGCAATTGCATTGGTCACGCTTGATTGGCGATGAAGTTGGATTTTCGTACTAATGAATTGCAACATAGGTATTGTGACGATTACTTGTTGTGTGTTTCGTGTGTATGTGTTCGTGTTGGATAAAATAAATGTTATCTGTATCTCAGTCTGCCTCCAGCTCTATACACCGTAAAGAAAATATACTACCTTTATGAGACTTTTTAGTGAATTTTATTGAGATCTTTCTCAAGCCTTGCAATTCTCTTCCGAATAAAAAAAAATTGACAGGATTGTCCTTACTATTTGCATACAGGAACAGTAACTGTATAACAAAATGTTTCACATATAAAAAAGAAGATTTGGTATAATTGCCAATAAGACAACTATCCACAAAAGACCAAAATAACACAGACATTAACAACTATAGGTCACCGTACGGCCTTCAACAATGAGCAAAGCCAACACTCAACTTATATTATCTGTTATTATTATCTGTGTAGAACACTGAACCGCGTTGGTATTCGCAATTGCAATGGTCACGCTTGATTGACGATGAAGTTCGATTTTCGTACTCATGAATTGCAACGTAGATATTGTGACGATTACTTGTTGTTTGTTTCGTGTGTATGTGTTCCAATACAGTCTGTAAGTACGTAGTTTACTACGCTCGTTTGACATTTAATCAATATATCATTGCTCTTTAAATCTATTGAAACAAAAATCTCAATATTTTTTTATAACATGTTTATCAATAATCAAATTAGTATTACGAAAATGTTCCATAACAAGTTCTTTAAACTTTGTGTGTACTCCGAAATTCCAATTTTTCAGTCTATTATTGCATATATTATTTGCCAACATAAAAACTTTTTTGTTTATTCTATTATCACACATTTTCGTAAATCTACTATAAGTTCTAAAAATACATGTCCATTGTTTTACAATACATTTTGTACATGGCATCCAGCCCATATCACCATATAGGGTTAAATTAGGTGTGTACTTTCCAACACCCATGAAAAAACGCATTGCCCTATTTTTTACAACATTTATACAAGAGTATTCTTTACTTCCCGTTATCGCAGCACCATATTCAATTACAGATATAACAAGAGTGTCAAAAAGTTTAGTAAAAGTAGAATATATAGGATATATGAAAATAATTAAACTATGAGTACTCATTGGCTGAATCATTATAATGGAATGGAACGTATATAAAAATGATGATATTTTGAACATTGCAATTTTTTTCAACAAGAAGACGACAAATATTCTTAATTGGACTATTGTGTTTACTTACAAAATAATTCTTGTTTAGATATATAAAGAAATTAAGAAGCGTTCGTGTTTATTTCTGAATCTAACAGGAAGAATTTTATTAAATATAAGTGATCCTCTTTACAGTTACTATACGGGCAGTCAAGCGCATAGACGTATTCCTTCTTCACAGTAAGTTTCCTAAATATGCTTCCTTGTGTGGAAATATTGTGTGGCAATCAGGATTTTTTCTAAATAAATGTGGACACAAAAATCTTACAAACTATTGTAAAAGATTCTTTACACTTTTTTTCCCATTGAATGACTTTTTACCTATCTACATACAGAAGGTCAATGCACTCAATATGAAATTTAAATACTTTTTGCGTTCTTTTCTGTTAGGGTCGTGTCTGCTTAATAATTTTTCGCTATGCTATATGAAACCATTTGCAGTACTAGTAATTTGTTTTAATTATACCATCGAAATTAAATAAGTTATATAGACGCGACACCATTTCAATGTTATTTGTTAAAGGAAACGTGTAAATGCAAAATATTATAACAAACCATCTGATTTTCGTTTTATTTGTTTTTATCTAAACATGTTTATCTAATTAACACATCTCAATCGTATATACGTTTATGTATGTAAAAAAATGCAGAACATGATGTCTCATTGACAAAATCCCCGTTTTCAATCTCGATGCTTGGCTCTATTAAACAAAATTTACAGTTATAAATTCACAAGTAGAAAATATATGTCACTTCGAGGATAAACGAGGCCAAATATGTGCATATCAATTACCCATAACATGATTGCGTGTTGCTTGCTTAACTGTAATTGTCAAAAATAACATGCATATTCAGGGAAAAAAACAAACAAATAACAATTGATTCAATAGGTAAAATATCCAAATTAAGGCGCCCGTACACATGTTTGATCCCACCACAATGTGACATTCTGTATATTCCTGTCCAAAGTAGGTAGCCTGTAATTCAGGGTTTATCGTTTGTTGTTGTGTATGTTGTGTGTCATTTTTGTTTTTTGTTCATAGTTTTGTACATAAATCATGCTGTCAGTTTTCTCCTCTGATTTGTTTCTTATTAGTCGTTTTGGAGCCTTTCATAGCTGACTTCTCGGTATGGGTTTTTCCTCTTTATCAAGGTCGTGTCATTTCGTGATAAGGAATGTATCTCCCTAATGCAAAGCTCTGATTCCTTCACGAATTTGACTATACTTTTTGGACCTTTTGGATTCTAGCTCTTCATCTTTTAGATAGGCTTTGGATTTCAAATATTTTGGCCACGAGCATCACTGAAGAGACATGTTTTGTCGAAATGCGCATCTGGTGCAACAAAATTGGTACCGTTGATTTTATTGGTTATTGGTGGAACGTTGTCTTATTGGCAATCAAACCACATTTTTATTTTTATGTATGTTAATAATGTTTGTTTTAATATTTTTAAACGTTGATATGAAATGCATAGTAAATTAAGTTCGTTGACAATTGCATTCTGAAAAATTGTTATGCAGAAATGCTAGAGGCTAGCAATGTAAAAAGTAAAAATAAATTGAACTGGTCATGTAAAATAAGAGATTTATTATGTAATTATGGCTTAAATCATGTCTGGTTGGCACTAAATGTTTTGAATGTAGATCTTTTTATAGCTGATTTCAAACAGCGTGTTACTGATAGGTTTATATCTGAAGCAATGTCATTTTTTGACGAGTCTTCTAAATGTCAGTTTTACAAATACATATATGACAGTCATGGTTTGCAGTTTTGTCTTAGTAGACCTGTTAATTTTAGATATAAACCATTAATAAGCAAGTATCGTATACATGCACATAATTTGAACATTGAAACTGGAAGGTTTTTTAATATAAACAGAAACGATAGAATATGTAATGTTTGCAACTGTGATTCTGTTGAAGATGAATATCATTTTATTTTGGAATGTATTGGATACGAAGACATTCGTATGAAGTATATCAAACCTTATTATTGGAGAAATCCATCAGTATTTAAACAATTGTTATCTGTTCGAAATATAAAAGAACTTACTAATTTTGGGAAGTATTTATGTATTGCCGAAAAAATCGTAATCGTTGAATGTGTATATCATACTTTGATTAACTTGAAGATTGTTAAATAGTGCTAATTAATATCATGCTCCTAATTTTGTTTTTTATTGTATTAATTGCATATAAATGAATTACCTGATTGTAATATTTTTGGCCCTATATTTAATGTAATATTTATTGTACTTGATACCTAGAAGCTGTATTGCTTTTGGAATAAAAAGAATATATAAAGTTAAAAATCAATCGAGTAAAACCATTTTATTTCAAATGATTTCCAATGAAAATTAAATAATTCGTCATAGTTGTCACTTCAGACTCTCTGTCTGTCTTCTAAAATACAAATGCAATATGTTCAGATTTGAATGGTAAAAACATTTCCCAAAACAAAAGCTTTCGGAAGAATAGGTATACAAATTCAGTAAAATGAAAGTATTTTAATAAATTCTGTTTTCAAAATAACGATTCAATTCTGGTTATTGTGATTATCTCGTCATTGGATCACAGCGTTGGTTGGTTGAATGGTTGATTGTTATATAATTTTCATTGATCACATCATTTAAAGATAAAACAAATGTGGAATGAATTATCTATTTAAGACCAATCGTAATTTTAATTTATGCCATGGGTTATCTGAAGACTGTGGGTCATCTGACCATTCTATCAGACAAACTCTATGCCAGATTGATGAAAACTCCGCAGGTACCTCTTGTACAGCAGTTCCAAGATTTAACACTGTTATTTGAACATGTTTGCATGCCATTTCATACTTTGCTCTCTCTATTTCGTATTGAGTCCATTCTCTGTCGAGTAACCCTGGAGTCAACACGAATATTACTTGTCGACATGACCCAATTGCTTCAGCGATGGATTCTATATAAGATTTTCCAGCAAGCAGATCACGATCTTCGATGCACAATTTAAGTCCCCATCGTCTTTCTATTTTATGCACCAAATCATACTTAACCCAGTCTTTGGCATCCTCAGAATAAGCAACGTATGCATCATAAGTAAATTTTAAATTCATTTTTGATTCGATGACAGTTTTAAATGTACGATAGATGTAGTATGCTATGCGCCACCGGAAGTTGAAGATTACAGCGAATATAAAAGCAATTACAGTAAATGTTACGAGTAAAGATATACCAAAACGTAACCATATTCCCGCATTACAGTCAGAATATAAATCGTGGTACTGGTCGTATACCTCAGAAGTGCCTTTTACTTCGCCATTTGATAATCTGCATGAATAGTTTTTGTTTGAGATATTCTGATCATCAGGGTCTAAGTGTACCTTAGTGTTAAATAACCAACTGATAAACTGTCTATTTTCACACGTACATGAAAACACGTTTCCAGCTAACAAAAGAATAATGTCTTGTTTTTCAGATAAAGAATCTAACCAATCAGAGATGGTTTTACTAATACTCACAAGATTATTATTCTGCAAGTTTAATTTTCTCAACTGTTTTATTTCCAATATGGCGACTGGAACTTCGTGCAATACGTTATTTGATAAGTCTAGTTCCGATAATTTTGTATTTTCGACAAAAGCATCCTGAGGTAATGTCCACAAACTATTATAAGATATATCGAGAATTTGTACTGATGGTATCAGTGTAAAAAGATATTTACTGATTGCCTGACTTTTTCCAAGTTCCACATGTCTGAAAAATGCCTCCTCAACATTGTTAAATGGTGGTACATACTTCTTATTTAAATACAAAGATGCATCTATTCCAGACATATTAAGCGATTTCAAATTATTCTCTCCTTCTATTTTTAGATCTGGGAATTTCTGAAACTGATAATATGACATGTCAAGTTTTTCTAATGACGACGCATTTCTCACCGTAAAACCATCGCCACAGCTTTGTCTAACGAAATGTGAAAATCTCAATATTTTTAATTTCGGAGGAAGGGAGATAATTGTTCTACCAGGTCCATTGATAAATCCTTCACTGAAACAACCAGTGGCCTCGTAATCGAATGATGTGTTACCATTAGGTATGCGCAAGTACGTCTCATTGCTAAATCTTATTGGGTTATACGAAAAATCAAACAGAACTATATTTTTTAAATTATGAATAAGAGTAAGAATTTCTTTCATTTTTCGCCCAATATGAAATGTGAACCTGTTCGCGGATAGTACTATATTTTCAAAACATGCTGGGTGGTCATACGAAAGTAATGAATTCTCACGAAAATCAACAATGCCATTATCAGCTAGATTCAATGTCTTAACACAAATAGTCCTCAGATATTTCATCATTTCACTTGTAATAACAAGTGTGTAAGGATATATGTCATTATCTAGAAGTTCATAGCTTACTCGTTGAAAGTTTATGACATCCATGTTGGTATTTTGAAAAGAGTGCAATAAATCTAATGCTCGTATTAAATGAATATGTGTATCCGCTAAATTAAGAACCTTTAAATGTTTAAAATATTGAAGAGAACCATAATGTACCTCCTGTCTAAGTATAAAATGGCATCTCATTAAGTGTAGTTCTCGTACCTTCATAGTGAAATGTTTGAACAAGTCCTTTGGCATTGCAGCTAACAAACAATAATCAAATCCCAACACTTCTAACTTTACTAGACTTTCAAATTCTGGTCCAAAAACGGGGTACGGAACAAGGTCCATATATAGAATTGTTAAATTGGATAGTAAAGAAAACGCAGCTCCTGGGTATGTATAATTAGTCCGAATTAGTTTTGCGTCTTTCATATTCCGACGAATGTCCAGCTTGTAGAGGTTACTTGAAAACATAAACATTTCTGGATGTACTTGGTTTGATATGTTTCTTATAACATTTCCCGAAATATCCAATACTGTTAGCTTAGTTAATGGATAAAAGACTTCCTTTTCAATACGATTTATATTGTTCTTACTAACAAGCAATTCTTTCAGATTCGAAAATTGTACAAATGAATTGTTTTCCAAGACGGTTAGTAAATTTTCACTCAAATCCAATACATCAATGTCTTCCGGTATATTTGTTGGTATTGTCATTAGTTGCAGATAACGACAGTCAGCTCTCTTATATCCTTCACTATAAACTATTTTACATGGCTTGGCTAACACTTTAACGAATAATAAAAATACAGCGCAAAATATATAAATCAGTTTCATTTTCGTGTGTTTCTCTTGTTTCTATTAAAGTATTTCATTCATGTAATTACAAATGATGCGCATATTATATTGGAGTGCTTCCTTGTTACAGTTCTTTTAATACATTTTTTAAAATTCATCACAATTCATTTTAACGCTTTTAGAAAGTATAGAACTTGAGTATAAATAACAATGACACGGAAATATAAGTTATAAACAAAACATAAATACCCATACTTTAAAGGACGACGCTTTTATTATTTCCTCACTGATTTTGTAAATTTTGCAAATCTTTAACATACATCTAAATACAATTATCTAGATTTCGTTCTGTCAGTACATAACTTGTATATAAAGATAGAAGTTCACAATGGAACTGGCCATGCTTAGGAGATTTGAATTAGTGAATATTTTATTATATACTTTCTCTATTTGTTGTGCTATTTTCACATTTCCTGACCGGTGCGATAAAATATTTCTCCTCACTAGTGAACAATCTGTTCTCGGCAAATGATTAGTCGAAATTGATTATGACGTCAAAATGTTATGTTTTCTTCTCAATTTTCCTATTGTGACGTCATGAAAAAAAGGCGATCTTGTCTCCTGACGTCGCATAGAAAGAGCACAATTTTCTGAAAATCTTTGAAAAAGAACGATAAAAAGCTTTAGAGAAACAGATTCCGACACTATAACTCGTGTATTACGATATTTCTCCACTCTCGACAATTAAATTTTATTATTTAAAGGGCTCGGCAAGCCTCGCGCTTTAAATAATTATAATATAACTAATCGCCGTATTTGAATATCACAAAATAAGACAACGCGTGACCGAACGACGCATGGATTAAACGAGTGCGCAGCACGAGTTTAATCCATAGCGGCGTTCGGTCACAAGTTGTCTTATTTTTGATATTCAAATACAACGATTAGTTATACTTTTTATTACATTGTCAAATTGCTTTTTTTTATAAAATTAATGTAGAAAAATGTAATTAAGGAACTATATGTTTTCCTACGCATGTTTCGTTTCGACGTTATTGACGTCTTGACAACGCCTATTGTTGTTTGACGTCATAGAGTGAAATAACCACGTTTATTTCACATGTGAAATTATCGGTTTTTATCTAACTGGGAAATCAATGTAATTCATTGAAACCAATGTAATAATAAAATTTAACTGTCTCGAGTGGAGAAATATCGTAATACACTTGTTGCAGTGTAAGAATCTATATTTCTCTAATTTTCATTCTATTTTCACATTTCCTGACCGGTGTGAGAAAAATATTTCTAATCTCTAGTGAAAAATCTAGGCAAATGATTGGTCGAAATGTTATTGCAACGTTAAATTTACTTTGTTTCTTCTGAATTTTTCTATTGTGACATCATGAAAAAAGGCGACCATGCCTGATGACGTCACATAAAAAGTACACAACTTTCTTCTACTCTTTGAAAAAGAAGGATAAAAATCATTAGAGAAACAGATTCCACCACTATAATTCGTTTATTATGATATTTCTTCACTCTCGACAGTTAAATTTAAACTATGTAAAAAGCTCGGCAAAGCCTCGAGCTTTAAATATTAAAATTTTATTGTCCCGAGTTGAGAAATATCATAACACACTTGTTGTAGTTGTGGAATCTATATATGTCGATGCTATCCAATTTCGAAGTTTATATCCCACTATCTTATAGTTATGAAGACAACAACGAAATTGAAATTTTATTCATATATTTATTAAAAATCAGTGATGAAAGATATATGATTACTATGTATTTTATTTAGTTCTTTCGTGTGTTCCCAAAGTCATAACATATACGGGAGCTATAGCATGTTACATATTAAAATGATTAAATTATATCATTCAAGAAAAAGAACATCCAAGAATAAAAACTTGATGACAACATTTTTTTATCATTAATTTCTTTACTTATTTCATAACTCATCAACCCACCCTTCACTGTGTACAGAGTTCTATGTCCCGAACACTTATTTCTCTAACTGTCTAACGTTTGTGCTATTTTCACATTCCTTGATCGGTGTGAGAAAAATAGTTGTTTTCACAAGTGAAAAATTTGTTCTCGGCAAATTATTGGTAGAGATTTGATTGTGACGTCAAGTGTTTTTGGTTTATTGCTGAAATTTCCTATTATGACGTATTATAAAAAGGCGACTATGCTTAATGACGTCACACAAATCTTTGTGAAGGAACTTCAAGGCTAAAATCATTAGAGAAACAGATTTCACCACTATAACTCGTGTATTACGATATTTCCCCATTCTCAACAGTTTAATTTGAATTATTTAAAAAGCCCGGTAAAGCCCCAATCACACTAGACCACGATCGCACTACGCTAACCACGATCTAAAATAAAATCAGATCGTGGTGAGGTCGCGGTATGAGCTGCATGAAAATGTACATTTTCGTTGCTTTCACGATGTTACTACATGTACGTCCTTATTACGCTTCTACAACGATCCCGCTACGATTATACCTCGTTCTCACCACACTTATTCTGCGACCTCGCTACGCTCATCAAGACCTTTCTACGCTCTTCACGTTCTCACTACGACCATACCATAATTAATGCGATCGCAACACGACCCTACCACGCTTCTACTGCGATTATAGCACGCTCGTCCCACGACCTTACTACGACCATACTACGCTCATACCGCGATCTTACTACGCTCTCAACAATAATGTCAGCACCAAACTCCATATGAATACTGTTTCATTCCTTATTTTTCTCATTTATAAGAATATTTTACGGAAACAGCACAGACAAGCCACCAAGATCCACCAGAACTCGTAGGAGTGGCGGAAAAGGTAAAGGTAGAGGTAGAGACAGAGGGGCCTCTGATACTAACCCTGATCCCGTAGAGGTGTCGAACCACCCAAACAAAACTACATTACAACCTAGTGCTGTTGCTGGTCCATCAAAAACAAATGAAGATGTTTCAATGGACGAAAGTGGGAATGACGCAGATGTGTCAGGCATGGCCGATCAGTTGGAGAAAAGGGACAAATTGCACACATATCTGACCTTAGAGGATGAACAAAACACGGTAGATTGGATGATTGAGGCGCGTTCAATTTTATACAATAAGAAGATGACAACGTATAAGGATATTGGCAAGAAAGAAAAGATATGGCTAGAAAAAGCAGAAGAACTAGGCAAGTCCGTCTTGGTGCTGAAAACTTGGTATTCCAGTATGAGAACTAGATACGGACGTTGAAAAAAACAAAATCCGGCGATAGTGACAAAGAATATACAGAGTGAGATGATAGGGCTCTTCTAAATAGCCCATCCGTCTTCTTAACTTTTGGACCAACTCGGTTAAGAAGTTCATCGAACATCACTGGGGGCATTCTTAAAAAATTGAAGAAGGAAGGTTCATTCTTAATTCTTAACTCGTTCATCTACTGATCATAATGACCAAACTGGTGTCTCCTCTCCGTTGCTTACCAAGAACGAAGCCAAAAGGACCTACGCCGTCTAAATGTTTTTCGAATCCTTCTTCTTCGCTCTCTCAATAACAACATCATGGCTTGGTCGTTAGGATTTTGTATCTGAGTTATTGATTGAAGAAGCATTACTACATGTACATGGTCTTGCGTTTCCATAGTTCAATTGAAAATGTTTCAAACAAAAATTGGAGAGCTTTAATTCATATATTTATGTGACAATGACAATGAACATGAAAAGAACTCGAAATAGTCGTAGTACGAACGTAGGCAGGTCGTAAGAAGAGGGTGATGAGGACGGCATGAGCGTGCTTGAATCGGACTATTGTCTTGAACAGCGTGGTGTAAACGTGGTATGGTCGTAGTGGGAGCGTAGTTGGGTCTCGGTAAGTATGTGATGATCGTAGAGAGGTCGTAATTTAACGTCGCTGTGGGATCGTAGCGTAGTCTCCTCGAATATAATCACGCTCTCGCTACGATGGTACAGTGACCTTTGCGATCTTATCACAACCTTACTGCGCTCTCACTACGCTTCTGCTACGACATTATTTCGCCACGACCGCACCACGCTTGTTTTGAACATGTTCAAAGTTAGCTACGCTCATCATAATCTCCAAGACCTTACCACGACCGTATTACGACCTCACTGCGATCTACACGATCGCACTACGCTCGTCAAAATTTGCATTTTTTACACAGATCGTAATGCAATTGTTGCCTAGTGGGACTGGGGTATAAGTCTTGCGTTTTAAATATTTAAAATTAACTGTCTCGAGTGGAGAAATATCTTATCACACTTGTTGCAGTGGTGGAATCGATATCTCTCCCATTGCTGAACACGGCAATTATCAATACATGTATGATAATCCTGAATCATAATAGAATATGCGTCCTTGGTATCTTTAATCCTATATCACCCTTTTCTCACATTCTTAATATCATTAATAAAAAAAAAATGAGATGTGATATGAGTGCCTCCAAGACATTATCAGTTAGCAATATATGCCATTTTCAGGCCTTTGACAATGAGAAAAACACATACCGATATCCTCTATCGTATAGCAAGTTAGAAAACATCCCGATGTAACAATTAAATTGAGCAATTAAAACCAGAAATGAACGACAGGATGTATGTACATGTGTACCAGTCCTGAATGTTTGCAAATTCACTTAAGGTAGATCATAAGTAAATGTTTTTTGAGACAGAATTTTCTTATAATTTGCTAAAATGAAGATTTTTCTATGTTTTTTTCAAAAATATAATAAAAAGTATAATGGGTCACCGTGCTATTTTTCAATCTATGAGTCGTTGAAAATTGCCTTAATTTGGTTAGTTCATGGAAAAACACATAAGTGTGCATAACAAAAGTTCTGTGAGATAGAATTTTGAAATAAATTGGGAGAAGATAGTTTTCGTAATATGCTTTAAGAAAATAAAAAGAAAACATGGTGTCATCGAACTTGTTTTCTTGCCACAAGTAAAAATAAAAAAAATCCCTATTAGCCTAGTATAAATTTTGTACTAAAAGAGTTATCTCTCCTTAAATGGCACCTTTGCAAAAAATGATTTTAAAAACCAAAAAGAAGTTCATCGAACATCACTGGGGGCATTCTTAAAAAATTGAAGAAGGAAGGTTCATTCTTAATTCTTAACTCGTTCATCTACTGATCATAATGACCAAACTGGTGTCTCCTCTCCGTTGCTTACCAAGAACGAAGCCAAAAGGACCTACGCCGTCTAAATGTTTTTCGAATCCTTCTTCTTCGCTCTCTCAATAACAACATCATGGCTTGGTCCCTATTAGCCTAGTATAAATTTTGTACTAAAAGAGTTATCTCTCCTTAAATGGCACCTTTGCAAAAAATGATTTTAAAAACCAAAAAGGTTGATATTTGTTAAAATATTTTGGATAATACAATAAATTAACAAGTTTTCTTTATATAAATAAACAGTCTAACCATAAAATTGCAAATCTGATTCCAAATTTGTTGATTTGGTCAAATAACTAGACCGATTTTGTACTGTGATTGTACAGTCCAAGATGGCGGTATACCATCAATCTACGTTAAAGCATGCAATAATCACACAATCAATCTGATGTATGTACAAAATATTAAACGGAAAACAAATACGATTCCTAGCCACAAACCGCAACTGCGGAATTACATGCTCCTTAAAGTGTATGCTGTTTGAAAGGCAACTTATGTTGAACATCTTACTTCTATCTTTGCAGCAAAATGCATATTAGGATGTTTACGCATGGTCTCAACAAATAAATCGTGAAAATAAGTCATTGAAAATCTAACCAAAAAAAAAATGAATTTTACATCAATTTGACTTCAGCACTATTGCAGAAGATTATTTGGCAACTTCAGCCATGTTTCATTTACTTTGACTATGTTGCAGAGACTTCTGGATAAAGTTTTTTCATTTTAATTTTAACATTTTAACTATAAAAAATGCATATAAACATGAAAGATAGGCATATATTTTTTTCAGCGAAGGATGGTATTATTAATGAATATCCCAAAATTGATCGACACCTAGGGAATATGGAACATCGTGTCAACTTCTTTATAAGCGTATACTTGGTTTATTATAAACATATATCTCATCTTTACAAACAAATGAAATTAGCATATTGTACCATCGAACTGATCAGGATTAACTTGTGGTTCTATCTTTTTAAAATGAATTGCGTCATACTATCATATGTTGTTTCATATGAAAAAAGAATCGCGTTTTTTTAAGGAAAATATCGCATAAGAAAAGTGTTTTCATAATAAAAGCATATCGCTATTCTATCAGGAAAAAATGTCTCACTTTAAAGAGAAAATATAGCACCATATTAAGTGTGATTATGAAGTAGAATGCGATTAATTAAGTAAAATGGCCTAACCATTTGCATTTTGTACACGACAAGATTACAAATAAATAGCCTTTATTGCAAATGCATATTTACTTGACTGTATAAATCTAAGACAACATATGTTCAAATACCTACCATGATGTATATACGTTTGTCATGTCGAATGCTTCTATGTTTTAAACAGAATAAACGAGTATTTTCAGTTGAACTTTATTTTATTCCTATAAATGTCAAGATTCATCTGATATTTTTCCATAATGCATCTCGTTAACGACAAAAAATATCGCTACTCCACATAAGAAACTTCTCTCTCTCTCTCTCTCTCTCTCTCTCTCTCTCTCTCTCTCTCTCTCTCTCTCTCTCTCTCTCTCTCTCTCTCTCTCTCTCTCTCTCTCTCTCTCTCTCTCTCTCTCTCGATCCATCGATCGATTTGCGCTCTTTACATAGACTGTATTGTGTTTGATTAAATCTTTATATTCTAAATGAAACATATAGCTATATGTTAAGTTGGTAGGTCAGTTGACTATCGACTTTTAAACTAGTACGACGGAAACGTTTTAATAGAATAAATAAGTATTGTAATAAATAGATAAACAACTCAGTTTGTTATATTGTATTTATAGCAGTAATATGATCTGTTGTTGAGTTTGTCCCTCAAACTCTAAGCTACATGTACAGAGTAAACCTCTCTATTTTAGTTGCAATGCCTGTACACTATCAGCGTGTGTTTAACTTGTAAGATGCTTATGGAACTGTTGTGTTGCATGTTTATATATACTGGTATAAACTATTGTTTTACATATTTGATTTATGTGTATGTTTTGTTTTACTGTTGTTCTGTCGGTTTTAAAAGCTTTAAATTAACATTTTGAAAATGTATAAATACTAGTTACAATGTACTTTGATAATTCTTTTTAGAATGGCATCAACATAAAAAAAATTAGGTTTACTTTTACAATGTGGAATGTATATTGTATTATCGCTATTTTGTGCATTTTTCCTTTGATCTTTTTTTGTGATAATTTTCATATCATGCTTCTCGCTTGAGATGGACAAATTATCGCTAGAAACTAAGGAAGCCACGTGGCGTTTCTAACGAAATTGACATTGAAATTCAAATTGACATTGAAATTAACAACGTCGTCATGGGTAAAATAGCGATAAAAAGATTATCATTGGTCATCTCAACTCGATTGCATTTCTCACTTTCGCTGTTCCAGCTCAAGCGAGAAAATCAATCTCGTTGAGATAATCAACGATAATCTATAATTATTGATGATGAGACGTTAATAAATTATTATTGTATTGTTATTGTGAATTATTTACCTGTATACAAAACTATTAAATGCTGTAGAAACGTGAACACACCTGTACTATAATCAATTATTGAACATACAAACATTAAAATAAGTAGTTTGTTGTCTAATTTCAATTAATTGATAAGGATTTGCACTAAAAAAAATATAACACAATATTGAAAGGTCAATTTTAGATAGAGCGAATTTTCATTTGAACTTAGTGGACTTTGTTGTAATTACCAGTGATTGAGTCTCTTTTTTTATACATGTAACTCAGGTATGTCGACTTTATTTCACATTTATTCGCGTATTAGGTCATGCCAATATTCTAGCTAAGACCTGAGACTACTATAACACATACTATAACACATGTGTTATAGTACTAGTCTCAGCTAAGTCTAAAAAAAACAAAACACATGACTTAAAATTGACGCATTAAAATATTCACAAAATATTATTTTACTATTGGGGTTTATAAAAAGTGCAAATAGAAGTGTTTTATTCTCAACTATTGGGTCCGGTTCAATCATATAGTGTTCTTCTTATGACTTGCGTGCCATAAATGTTTCACAGGTTCTGGAGATTTAAGCTGAAGCCATGGGTTGTAGTTCATCATCGTCATCTGGTACGGGAAACTCGATCGAAGAAGTTAAAACCCAAGAGCAGGTTTCACACCAGAAAAATGGAGTAGATAACAATCCCACAGAAGCTGTCGACAGATCTCAGAGTGTACAGGCATCACCACTGAAGACGACAAACAATTACCAAACAATACCACACAAACAAACCACGTGCAATGATAAAGAAAAACCCTCAGCAAAATCTGATAATTTCAAACTTGACTTTGACGAATTCAAAGATATAGATGAACATGCCAGACAGGTATTTATAACCATTATATAATACATTGTACCAGCGGGTGGAAATTAATTTTGCCCCCATCCCCTTTTAAAAAGAGAAGAAAGAACAAGTTGGCCATCGATAGTTAATCCCATTCATCAAAGTAACTCCATTCTATCTAGACGTTTTCATTGGGGTTCTTTGTTTTGTTTTACCAGCATTTGATATACGGACCAATCAAAATATGTGCATTAGACGTAACAGAGCAAGAAATTATACTTTAAGTTAATTTATAATTGATCAACATACAGAAATGTTTCTATCTGTTGTAGAAATATCTCCTAGAATTGTGTTTATTTAAACGTGTTTATAAATAATTAGTCCTTTTCGACCCGTTTTGGAGTTGGAACAGGGTTGTTGTTGGGTTGCTTTGCACATTTAGCGTGACACGATCGATTATTCAAATGCTTACTAGATTAAAAAAAGAAAAGCTTATTTTATTGTGAAAAAGTTATATAGCGTATATCGGTATGTTCGCGCGTTTTCAGTTATTGCCGCTTTTGAACACGGTTGCTGCATATTTATAGAAATTCGAAAATTTAACCCCACGAACATTGTTCTGCATGCTCGAATATTTATTGGTATTTGGTTGTTTCGTACATGATACAGATTCTTGTGTTTTTTCGACAGATCACACACAAGGGATAAAATCAATGAAAATCTTTTTTTTCAATAATTGATTTGAATTGTCCAATCTTAAGTTAACATGTCACGCCTTTTAACAAATTGAACAAAGCAATTAGTGACAGTCATGTTAAAACATGTTAATTAGCTAGCGGCGATCTACTGATTGGTGTCGTGACCCGAACATTGTGTATTAAAGATCCAGATTCAATATTTTTATTAAAGTCTCACTACTTGTAATACATTTACAGTATATACATCTAGTATTTACACAATATAAATCAGAAAATACATACACAAATATAAAATACAAGTACCATTCTATAAAGCATAATTATTACGACTGTAAAACAATTTCTATAAAAAAACTAGTTAAATGTGAGTATTAAAATAATTTCATTTAAGATTTCAAGATTTTATTAAGAATATAAAAAGGTATGTCTTCTACTTAAAATATCTAAGCAGGTTTTGGCAACCATATTATTTGTAAAATCTAAAAAAAGAGTGTAATGGTAATGACAAATCTTGGTATCGTCTTAAACAATCTGTAGGATGACCAATTATTGATACTCAGAAAAATACAACAGTTTTGTAAGATATTAGCGGTCTTGCTAAATGTAACAAACACGGGTTTTGAAAATGCATTCGTTTTAGACGGATGCTTTCTCCTGTGCTTTACATTTAAATCTCTATAGCTCTTTAAACTTTAAAGCAAATCTTTAGATTGCATTTTGATATGCTTGCTTTCTGACAGAAAAGGAGTAGGGCCAAGAAGGGTCAAAAATGGCCCTGTCTTAGAAATTCACGAAATTAAGGCAGAATGATCCCTTACTAGGGTAGTTTATAAATTGATAACCACCAGACTTGTAACTCTGTCTGTATAATTTTCCTGAGCGTCAGAAAAGACCACGGTGAAATCCAATTTTAATAATTTGTGCGTAACGTCAAAATTGTTTTTCTTGACGTTCTTATACTAATAATCATTTTACCACATGTATTATTTTGCAAAGTATTTCTTGAATCTCATACACATAGTTCGTTCTTTATATATATAAACAGAAACTTACTAAAAGCCGGAGATTAAAGTGGCAAACAATGCTCCAGTTACATTAAGTACAATTGCACCGAAAACTCGTTTTCGTCTTTGATATTCACGAAAAAGAAATTGCAGACTATCAAAATTCTATAGCATAGATTAAATTCAAAGTTATATATAGTTTCCAAACACATTATAGCATATTAGTCTTATATTTGGCAGAAGGCACATTCATTGAAAACTGTAAACTATCTTGGCGAGTGGAGTACAGCCGATTAAACATCTTTAAAAATGTTTAACGATTGTTGTCTCATTGGAAATCATGCCATGTCATCTTTTACATTAATATGAATATAAAACCCGTGATTTCGATGAAACTCAAAACATTTTATTTCCTGGAAAAAAATTAAGAATGAAAACAATTCATATAGACAATACATATAATTCCATATGATATAATCATATAGCACATACTATACAAATGTACCACACGTGCACGCATAAGCACCACGCTCGTTCTGAAGGATTTACATGCCTACTCTCAATTCAGCTTTTAGAATAAAAATACGTATGAACGGCAATTTCATTCAACACTGCTCTGTATACACCAACGGCCACTGACACACACAATATTTATAATTTATAGTTTTACTGTCTCTAATTGTACCTTAAGCGCGTGAATATATGTACAATGTACAACTCTAAAATTAATAAGAATATATTTCAATTGTTCAGTGGATACGTTTCATATTTTCCCAAATGTTTTTTTTTTTATCTAGTAAATGTTTTTAAAAAAGGCTATACAAAAAGAATTGACGAAATGCTCCATCTTAGTTGTCAAAAGCGGATAAGTTCATTTACGGATATACTTGTTAACTATAGAGTTGAATGAAATGAAATAAATGATATTAAAGTATAAATGTAAGCGGTGTCAATTAAAGTTATTTATTATTAAAAACTGTAAATTACTACTATCGGTAGATAAAATCTATTATTGTGTCTATATTTTGTTTTCTTTAATGTTGTATGAAATGTCTGATGAATAGGTTATATTCATCAATGAAATACTTCATAACTTTTTTAAAAGTTTGCTTAATTGAAAAAAACAACAACATTACAATATATTTAAATAGAGTTCACCATGTTCAAATACATTAGCAAGTGGAATACTAAGATAAAGTCAAGGAGACAGAGACCTAACAAGGATTGATACAGTATTCTATTCTTCAACGACACTCTCCTCACTATCACTTTCGTCTACAGCTTGTGGAATAGATGCTGCATCTTCTAAATATGCTCCCCAATTCTGGACTCCATAAGATATATCCTGATTGTGCCTTGCATAACCAAGATACCAGAGTATTGATGCAATATGCGCACACACTCCCACAACACGTGCTCCTGCTCTGCATTTACAGTACCATGCGGTAATTTCAGCAGATGTGTATTCTATCCACAAAATGTAGGTTTTAGAAGAAACATGACGGCTCTGAAGTTTCACACGTATCAAATGTTCATCCTCTTTATGTATAAGAATTTGACAATTGCCCTCCAAGTGTTCCTGAATGTAGCTAGTGCTAAGTTTTAGTTGATATACACCGCACGTTATGTTTCTCAGATCTTCTTCATCAAGAAGTGGAAAATCGTCTAAAGTATGATTATCTGGCTCTTTCCAAATTGTCTTACGTCTCTCCAAATTTTCGTCTTCTACCCTCTGTTTCAGTATATTTACTCTTTTCGACAGATACAACATTTTTGCAGCCAATGCATCTTCATTGTCACATCCTTTTTAAACAAGAAAATATCAATTACAATACAAGTTAATAGTTTCACAATTTTTTAATCAAATATAAAAAAAAGTGTGTTGTGATTTCCAATACAACTATTTTTAATTTAACCAAATGACACAAAAATTACCAACTCTTAGTCGCAATATGGAGAGTTGTCTCATTGGCACTCATGCCACATCTTCCTATGTCTATATGTAAAAGAACAATAAAAATTGTTGCTTTATACATGCATTATCATGTGGTATTATTTATCATTTGTCTTATAAATTTTGTTTAGATTGCTTGTTTGGTTTATTTGCTTTCTAATGAATAGTAAGGGAAGGGTGAATAATACTTTTCAGAGAAAGTTTGTTTTCTCCTTACGTTTTCTTACAAATACATTTTTTTAACTGAGTGGAAAATGACAGCTCTCACAGTGCAAATTTCTAGTGACAAAAATGTGTCTTTAAAATATCACAAATTCGGGTCGATCACTTTTTATGATTTGATGATATACATATACTTATCACAGTTACCAATACGAGCTATCTTAGTGAGAATGTTTACCTGGAGACAACGGCGGTAAATATTTATTTGATATTCCACATACAATGCAAACATAATCTCCGATATATGGAACTTGTTTATTTGGTAAAACATGGCTCAGATACTTCCATCTCTTGATTCTTGCATTAGAAGATTCTACTACCCAACGGACCTAAAATGAGATAGTAATTTAGGGCTATTTTCCTAAAGCATGTAGATCAAAGGTTTGGTTGGCTTGCTTTGTATAACTGTTTGCCCAAACATTGTAATAAAGTTTTACAATTTAATAAATACATAGGTAGGGCTTTAGTTTATTTATTGTTAATGGTTGCTTGACTAAACATTTATACGATAAAAGCAAGCAATCTAACCAAACCTCTGAACTACACGCATTAGAAAAATAGCTCTAAACATCAAGTCTGCAATTTATAATTGTTTGCAATTAAAACTATGTTTGTCAATGTCAATTATGTTATATATATTGTCATTTTTGCAAACAGTAACAGCAATACCGTCACGTATGCAGAATATAAAACGTTTATGGAAGGTGTGCTACCTCAAGTTTTTTCGTTATTGGTTTGTTTAATTGATATTTATGTGCAAACAAACTAGTCATAGGGGGGAATTCGCAGTCCTATAATTCATTTTTTTTATTAGTGGCACAATAGTAATAGTCTTAGCAGTAACTATGTGCATATGTGAGTTGGGTGTGATTGGTTTGAATAAGAGCATTTTCTGTGTAGCGATGAAAATATTTTAACATGATACTATATAAAGTGACACAGTTTCAAAATTTGTTTTGAGAGTGATAATACAGTATGTTTGCTGTAGGTGTACAAACCTTAGTAACTAATCTGCTTGCATTGGCTTCATCTGTTGTCATCTGTTTTTGGCCTTTCGTTAAAAAGCTTGGCATCTGTGCCTTTATCCCTAAATCATCAAGCAGCTCCAATGAGTCCCTGAACCCTCTATCAACTACAAATATATAATTTTCTTGTACCCATTCTTTGATATCTTCTACATTTGTGTTAAACATATGTTTGAGGATTGCCGCATCATTATTTTTGCAGTCGGCCATGTATGGTCCAAGAACAGTCACGAAGTATCCTGTAGTAGTAACAACTACCATTGGTTTAACAAGAGGTCGTCCCTTGTGTAAACTATATGACCGTCTTTGAAAATGAAAATTTCCGCTCTTCTGAAAATACATATAGGTTCCATCAAGCACTAAGATAGCCTGTGTGTTTGTTCCATCCCCAAATAAAGTCTGAGCTAGTGGTCGTGTGTGCAGATAAACAACATCATCATGGCTGACGTGTTTAAAACCCAAATTTTCAGAACTAAAGCTTGTCTGACACATGAAATGGCTCGGCGTAAACTTGATCTTGATATGTTGAAAATGGTAGATAGTACTTTATTTGAAATTCCAGATTTTAATTTAAAAAGGAAAATTCCAAGAGAAGTTCTTGTGCTTCGTGTAGGTGTATTTCTTACTATATTTTTGATGTAGGAATAAAGATCATTAAAGTTGTCCTTATTTATGCCGGTTAAATTGATAAAGTCAGAGTCAGATAACACTTTATCTGTGTCAAAGTCAATTCTTGATTGTTCATTTTGTAAGGCTGTATATCGTAACTTCTTCAAAAGATCCATAATTGTAGATCTGTTAAGGATGACATTATCATTTGTACAGTTTATTTTACTTATTGCATCTTCTGTAAAATTGTATTCCGTCAAATGTCCCGGACAACAGCGACATCCTGCAGGAATTATAACCTCTTTTTTAAGAAATGCAGAAAATCTTGCTTGTGATGGAACAACAATTAGCTTTGGTCCAGGCTTTTTGCATATGAAACAGTATGACTGGCTTTTTGATGTAGAAGGTATTGAAAGAGATACTGATGGTGGACTGGATAAAACAGTAGATCTACGTTTTGCTGGTGGAACATAATCTTCATCGTCAGATAATATATGCTGTTCAACAGAGGATTGTCTGGTTTCCTTAACATAGTATGTGTGCCTACACGTATTGCATATTTTGTCTTCCTGCTTATGTGTTATCAAAAAATTCTTCTTCAAATACTTTGCTACGGATTTATTGATTGCTCTTCTTTCGTGTGGTTTAGTCCTTTTATTGCATAGAACGCACGGGTAATTCTTTGGACCGCTTCCAGGCATTCTGAAGTGAAATACAGAAATGAATCTTAGTACGCGAACCACGATTGCAGTTTAGAACAGAAGATTTGATACATGTGATAATGAACAGCAACCCAACAATATAAAACAGAGCAACAATTGTATAATTTATCTAATTTTTATTATTGTGTATAAACATATGTATTCAGGAATGAAGCTTGAACATACAATGTGTAATAAAATAATTCAGTTCCGAATCCTAAGTCACCAACACTAGCTCATCTGGTTCATTCAGTTATGCTCAAAATGAACTATACAAAAAATCCCTGAAAGCTCATTTCAAATTAAGGAAAGATCTTTTATCACTTAATCCTGATGTAAAAACAAGTATTCATGTTTTTGACCACACTGTAAAACCTATTTTATTATATGGTAGCGAAATATGGGGGATGTTTAATTCTCTTTCCTCTAAATGTAAGAAGGAAGATATATCTTTTGAAAAATTATATTCAGGTTTACCCTGTGAGAAACTTCATATAAAATTTTGTAAATTTATACTTGGGGTACACAAGAAAACAACAAATGCTGCAGTGTTATCTGAACTTGGAAGATTTCCAATATATTTTAATATTATAAAAGGAATGTTATTGTACTGGTATAGATTAGAGAATTTAGGTGATAATTTTCCTCTATTAAAAGAGGCATATACACAATCAAAGACACTACATCACATGAATATAACATCATGGTATGGTTCAATAAATGTTGTTTTTAAAATACTTGGTATTGACTATACAAATGCCATAAATGCTCCATTTTGTGAATCCTTATACAAATTTAAGAAATATATACAAACCAAGCTATCAATATTGTTTATTAGCTGTTGGAAAAAACAAATAGATAAATTTTCAGACAGTAAACTGAAAACCTACCTTTTATATAAAACAAATTTTGGTTTTGAAAAATATCTAACATTGATCAAGAATTTTGAACTTAGAAGAAGTTTTACTAAATTACGTGTATCTTCTCATAGATTACAAATAGAATTAGGTAGATATCAGGGTATTCCCCGAATTAACAGAATATGTAATAAATGTTCTTCCAATACTGTCGAAGATGAGGCTCATTTTCTATTTGATTGTAACAAATTTGAGGATGATAGAAATTGTATGTTAGCTAGTATTGCACAATATAATTCTTATTTTAATCATATGAACAGTCAAAGCAAAATTATCTGGTTATTTAGTGTAGAAAATGTTGAGTTACTTAAAACAATATGTAATTTTATATACAAACATCTTCCTTAGTGAAGATTAGTTAAAGGAGATCTATGTGTGTATATACATTTGATTGGACATAGAAAATTATATTCATCTGAATATCACAAACATACTAGCCGATTAAAAAAATTAAAAAAATTGTTAAGATATATTATTTATTCAAATGTTCTCTTATATCCTTGAGGCATCGTCCCCTGGTATCAACAGCATTCAAGTTACCTATGATGCTTCCTTGTTTGCTTTTGATACAGGTAGGAAAGAGACATTTACACACATTTTACATGCCTATGGCCCATAAGGTATCGCCCCCTGGTGTCAGCTGCCTTTAGGAAACCATAATGCTTTCCTATTTGCTGCTGACACAGGATGAGTCATGGACATGTTTAATTTCTACTTTCTTTTTGGCTAATTATTATATATTTAATTGATCCAACTTTTTGTGTACTATACATATGTGGATATCTATTTTTCTTTTTTTCTTTTTGGGCTACTTGTTTGTTATCTATATCAACCACACTTGCAATAAAATGCATTAGTATTAAAAAAAAACATACTATAGATTCTTTATCTACGTATTTTTTAAGAACTTAAATAGTTCTCGTTTAACTTTTTTTTTTTTTTCTCATTGTTTGTATTGTATTATGAAAAAAAAATTATTGATGTTGTAATGTTTATGCCCTTTGGGGCCCATAATTGGAAAATAAAATATCTTATCTTATCTTATCTTATCTAGTAGTCAGACTACAAACAGTATTTATAGATCATCATATTTAATCATTTATGTTGGACTGAATATGCAGGTATCTTAACTTGCTTAATTTTTATTACACATCAGAAAGGCAAGTTCTATATAAGAATAATTTGTTGGATAACAATTTCTTCTTTAAATAAAATCAAATGACAAATAGAAACGTTTCAAAAAAATGTTATCAATCAATCAGTAAGACTAGAAAATAATTAAAAAAAAAATATCAGTGGAATCATTCAAACAATCACAGGAATGAAAGTAATGCATTAGGTTTAATGATATTATATAAAAAAAAAAGGGAAAAAAAGAAGAAAAAAAACTTTATGCACCAGAGGGCCGCGAACCCCTGCTAAGAATATCATGCTAGTCTAAAGCGTAACACTCTAACCATTACACCACGTCGTCGTCCATGCCAATGGATGAAAACAAGTGGTACATAAATTTAAGTCTGTACTGAAGCTAGTCGTCTGCTTTTGTTTATTTTGTTTTTAACATCAGTAATGAGTAAAGATAATAATATTACTGCTCTAGCCTAGTTAAAAAGTTATTTTTAAGACGGTTTTCGTAGAATTAATTCGGCCTTAATTAAAAGCTGCCCCATTTTTTTTTATAACAAAGCAGACCAATCTTAACTTGACATAACATTTCAAAATCTTTTTTAAGTGTTAAAATAACGTTGAAAGTGAACTCTTAATCAATTTTTCATCTACTTGTCATTTTATTTTCCTCAACTTTGTCCTGTGTTTCAATAGAAAAAAATGTAACTGCGGGAAAAAAATCTCCGTTGGCAGTTGACGAAGCTAGACTACGGAACTTTTTATTCCAATTTTTATTTGTTATTTAAATCTGTAAATTAATTTTAACTTACCTCAATACGTAATCTCCATACTTCAGTTGCAAGAAAAGATTCACATAATAGTCTGCAGTATATGTCAGAGAAAGCAAAAATGCCGATCATGTCACCGTCCGGCAAAACTGCGTTATCCATATTTCTTTAGGTAAGTGCAACAAACATGCGCAATGTAATTCCAAAACACACACACACAAAAACCCCAGAAAAATGATAGAATTTATTAAAAATAATATAAAAAGAAGATGGACTATATAAATTGTTTCTATTTTAATATAAGTTCGTGGTACATTCATTAGTTAGTTCGCCAAAAAATCTACCGTACCTCGGAAATAACAGTGTCGAATCCGGATTTGCTTGTTTGCAAAAGTTTATTTTTCGACTTGGCCACAGGCCTCGACCACGCTAAAAATTTTTGCAAACGATTTCAAAGTGTCAAACAATTAAAATGAGATTAGAATTACTTTGGTCGAGGCCTGTGGCCAATGCGGAATTGAACCAAGAAGTGTGAAATTCTTCGAAAATTTCGATGTTTTGAGCGTTCCGGTGTTACGTCACATTAGTGACGTCATGAAAATATTTTTTTTTTACAAAATAACAAACAACGGTAAATATGTTTTAACTACAATATATCCATCTTGTTTATATTTATTTTTTGGTAATTTCACAGGGCCAATATTGGCACTTCGTGGCCATACTCCTTTAGCAGCTCCAAGAACTAACTTTTTCGATGGAAACAAATGACACTGACATTCTCATTTCCACAGTAGACTTTGTCTTAACAGTTGTTAAATTATTTGGCGTCTTAATATTTACTTTCAGAATCAGTTTATATTATATGTATCGTTTTCGTTTGTTTGTCCTGTCTTCCATCGAGGTTTTCCCCTTGCACTTGTGGTATGCTGTGTTTGAAGTACTAGCAAGAGGTATCGTGATAAGGTCACGACATGCAGAAAAAAACATATCTTATGAGAAGAGTAAGAGAAGAAAATATTTCAATAGCAGTATTTGTGAAGATTTTGATAAGATAAATAATTTCAGTTTAAAGGAAGTCCATTTACATGTGTTTTATGGTAAATCGTAGCCATTCACGTATATAAAGCAAATTTCCTTTTTTCTTAATAATAATATGAAGTAGTACAGTACTTGAAGTGAGCCAGAACACTGCATCCAATTACCCCATATGTACTCGGTTTTATATATATAGATTAGACCGTTGGTTTTCCCGTTTGAATGGTTTTACATTACTAATTTTTGAGGCCATTTATAGCTTGCTGTTAGGTGTGAACCAAGGCTCCGTATTGAAGGCAATACCTTGACCTATAATGGTCATTTTTATAAATTGTTATTTGGATGGAGGTTTGTCTCATTGGCACTCATACCACATCTTCCTATATCTACACTGTATGTATATCATTTACCCTTTCCTTGTAATTTAGCATAGCTAAGGGGTAATAGAAAATACATATTTGAAATCAGTAAGATGAAATACATTTTTTATGATAATTTTGTGATTTCTTTTTTTTTTTTTTTTTTTTACTTTTATCAAAAGAAGGGGGTCGGAGGGGTCCTGATCCCGAAATCCCGGATTTAAAAACACGAAATCCCGTTGTCCAGAATTAAAAGAAATTTAAATTCCGATATCCCGAAATTCGAAAAAAGAATTCCCGGATCCCAAAATGATCAATCCCGAAATCCCGAGCCTTAAAATACACCCGATCCTGGAGTTCCGATGAAGATCATACCCTCTCAAAACGTTGTTTGATGTATAATTGAATCGGTTTAAAACGTACTTGTATGACGGACTATAAAAACTACAAAATAGGGCTATATACGAGTCGGAAAGTTTACACCGATACCGGGAATGACAGGTGAAATGGCATAGATTCCAGTCTCTATCGAAAATCATTGTAAGATGATTAAGCGTTGGTACCGTATTGTAAATATGCACTCGGAAATAATACCATCACAGATATATGCATGGGACTGTCGTTTTTCACGAGATCATACGAAACCATGCTACAACAGTGCAGTCGATTTTGAATGAAAGTGGACTTGATTATTTATATACTAAGTAACTCGGAATGTACGGATGGATTAAGAACCAAGTTTATTATTAATTTTGTACAAGACATTTTCATGCAAAAGTACCAGATCACATGGTAAAAAGCCGTAGAGGTTATGCCAAAACTCCGCACGTATTGAGACTTGAACACCACACGTAGTGTTTATTTGTTCCTAAAATCAATCTATATCCACACTCAGTATTTAGATCTTGGCATATGGTATTCAGTTATGATAAAACATTTGAAATACTTCATTTGAGCGTTTGTTAATTACTTTGCTTACAGGCACCAAGATCTGCCGAAGAGTCGATAGAAACATTAGCCAAATATCTTGCCAAACCAGCAAAGGATGATACAGAAGTTGTACGAGCGCTTTATGTGTGGGTTTGTGAAAACATAAGGTACATATAGTTTTTCATAATTCTTTTCTAGAAAGGCACCAGGAAAGACGACATTATCTTCAACTTTGGTGCTTTTAAAACAATGGATTTGTTATGGTCGATACGTCATTACTTTTTTGCATTACATTTTTTTTCAGTCAAGATTTATTCTGGTAAAATGAAATTCCAATTTTCGGCTTTGTAATAATATATTTGTAGCTATGAAAAGAATCAAGCAAATTAAACGGGTGACAAACTTATTAGAAACATAAATGTTACTTTCAAAACCCATAACATAGACTATCAATTATATTCCACATTTTAACGTATTCTTTTTGAAAGAGCCGCAGATGTTCTACTATTTCAATAATTTGTAATCAAAATTAATTATGTCTGCCTATCCTTTATTGTCAGCTAACAGTGTCTATAAACCCTCGGAAAAAAATATATGTTTCATATCAATATATCAAGAAAACCGGTAGCACGAAAATAAATGAATACACAGTACGCAAACCAAGAGAGAGAAAAAAAACCCAACAAATTATCGAATCACATACGCCAAACAGAAAGAGACCATCTAATTCCATACAGCGTTATCGTTTGGTATATATAATATAACCTTTCTCTGCTCTACACAAAGAAGCGAAGCATGACGTCATCACTGTTTCGGAGTAAGCTTGACCAAATGTAACGACAGGGATCGCTTCAGCCTTGAAGTCATATAACTTTGGAGTCAGTTTTTTGTACTCATACTCCAAAATCAACCAATCGAGCACTGAGAAAAGTTTTATGAATTTAACCCCTGGTGACGAAAGTGCAAAGTAACCTATTATTTTGATATGAGGTGTTCATAGATTGCAAAATGTTGTGCAAAAGCCACTGAGATATCTAAAAATAACACTGATATGTTTCATGAAAAAAACTTGATTATAATGATTTTTTTTTGGTATGAAAAAGTAAATACGTAATTTCTTTATATTTCTATTTACCAGGTATGACACTGATGCCTACTTCGGAGGGACCTTGTCATCTCTAGCCACTAAGGGTGGTGATGTTTTAAAGAGTAAACATGTTACTTCTTTATATTTCTATTTACCAGGTACGACACCGATGCCTACTTTGGAGGGACCTTGTCATCTCTAGCCACTAAGGGTTGTGATGTTTTAAAGAGTAAACATGTTACTTCTTTATATTTCTATTTACCAGGTACGACACCGATGCCTACTTTGGAAGGACCTTGTCATCTCTAGCCACTAAGGGTGGTGATGTTTTAAAGAGTAAACATGTTACTTCTTTATATTTCTATTTACCAGGTATGACACTGATGCCTACTTTGGCGGGACCTTGTCATCTCTAGCCACTAAGGGTGGTGATGTTTTAAAGAGTAAACATGTTACTTCTTTATATTTCTATTTACCAGGTACGACACCGATGCCTACTTTGGCGGGACCTTGTCATCTCTAGCCACTAAGGGTGGTGATGTTTTAAAGAGTAACCATGTTATTTCTTTATATTTCTATTTACCAGGTATGACACTGATGCCTACTTTGGAAGGACCTTGTCATCTCTAGCCACTAAGGGTGGTGATGTTTTAAAGAGTAACCATGTTATTTCTTTATATTTCTATTTACCAGGTACGACACCGATGCCTACTTCGGAGGGACCTTGTCATCTCTAGCCACTAAGGGTGGTGATGTTTTAAAGAGTAAACATGTTACTTCTTTATATTTCTATTTACCAGGTATGACACTGATGCCTACTTCGGAGGGACCTTGTCATCTCTAGCCACTAAGGGTGGTGATGTTTTAAAGAGTAACCATGTTACTTCTTTATATTTCTATTTACCAGGTATGACACTGATGCCTACTTCGGAGGGACCTTGTCATCTCTAGCCACTAAGGGTGTTGATGTTTTAAAGAGTAAATATGTTACTTCTTTATATTTCTATTTACCAGGTATGACACCGATGCCTACTTTTGGGGGACCTTGTCATCTCTAGCCACTAAGGGGGGTGATGTTTTAAAGAGTAAACATGTTACTTCTTTATATTTATATTTACCAGGTATGACACCGATGCCTACTTTGGAGGGACCTTGTCATCTCTAGCCACTAAGGGTGGTGATGTTTTAAAGAGTAAACATGTTATTTCTTTATATTTCTATTTACCAGGTATGACACTGATGCCTACTTCGGAGGGACCTTGTCATCTCTAGCCACTAAGGGGTGGTGATGTTTTAAAGAGTAACCATGTTACTTCTTTATATTTATATTTACCAGGTATGACATTGATGCCTACTTCGGAGGGACCTTGTCATCTCTAGCCACTAAGGGTGGTGATGTTTTAAAGAGTAACCATGTAACTTCTTTATATTTATATTTACCAGGTATGACACTGATGCCTACTTTGGGGGACCTTGTCATCTCTAGCCACTAAGGGTGGTGATGTTTTAAAGAGTAAACATGTTATTTCTTTATATTTCTATTTACCAGGTATGACACTGATGCCTACTTCGGAGGGACCTTGTCATCTCTAGCCACTAAGGGTGGTGATGTTTTAAAGAGTAACCATGTTACTTCTTTATATTTATATTTACCAGGTATGACACCGATGCCTACTTTGGAGGGACCTTGTCATCTCTAGCCACTAAGGGTGGTGATGTTTTAAAGAGTAAACAATGGATTTGTTATGGTCGATACGTCATTACTTTTTTGCATTACATTTTTTTTCAGTCAAGATTTATTCTGGTAAAATGAAATTCCAATTTTCGGCTTTGTAATAATATATTTGTAGCTATGAAAAGAATCAAGCAAATTAAACGGGTGACAAACTTATTAGAAACATAAATGTTACTTTCAAAACCCATAACATAGACTATCAATTATATTCCACATTTTAACGTATTCTTTTTGAAAGAGCCGCAGATGTTCTACTATTTCAATAATTTGTAATCAAAATTAATTATGTCTGCCTATCCTTTATTGTCAGCTAACAGTGTCTATAAACCCTCGGAAAAAAATATATGTTTCATATCAATATATCAAGAAAACCGGTAGCACGAAAATAAATGAATACACAGTACGCAAACCAAGAGAGAGAAAAAAAAACCAACAAATTATCGAATCACATACGCCAAACAGAAAGAGACCATCTAATTCCATACAGCGTTATCGTTTGGTATATATAATATAACCTTTCTCTGCTCTACACAAAGAAGCGAAGCATGACGTCATCACTGTTTCGGAGTAAGCTTGACCAAATGTAACGACAGGGATCGCTTCAGCCTTGAAGTCATATAACTTTGGAGTCAGTTTTTTGTACTCATACTCCAAAATCAACCAATCGAGCACTGAGAAAAGTTTTATGAATTTAACCCCTGGTGACGAAAGTGCAAAGTAACCTATTATTTTGATATGAGGTGTTCATAGATTGCAAAATGTTGTGCAAAAGCCACTGAGATATCTAAAAATAACACTGATATGTTTCATGAAAAAAACTTGATTATAATGTTTTTTTTTTGGTATGAAAAAGTAAATACGTAATTTCTTTATATTTCTATTTACCAGGTATGACACTGATGCCTACTTCGGAGGGACCTTGTCATCTCTAGCCACTAAGGGTGGTGATGTTTTAAAGAGTAAACATGTTACTTCTTTATATTTCTATTTACCAGGTACGACACCGATGCCTACTTTGGAGGGACCTTGTCATCTCTAGCCACTAAGGGTTGTGATGTTTTAAAGAGTAAACATGTTACTTCTTTATATTTCTATTTACCAGGTACGACACCGATGCCTACTTTGGAAGGACCTTGTCATCTCTAGCCACTAAGGGTGGTGATGTTTTAAAGAGTAAACATGTTACTTCTTTATATTTCTATTTACCAGGTATGACACTGATGCCTACTTCGGAGGGACCTTGTCATCTCTAGCCACTAAGGGTGGTGATGTTTTAAAGAGTAACCATGTTACTTCTTTATATTTATATTTACCAGGTATGACACCGATGCCTACTTTGGAGGGACCTTGTCATCTCTAGCCACTAAGGGTGGTGATGTTTTAAAGAGTAAACATGTTACTTCTTTATATTTCTATTTACCAGGTATGACACTGATGCCTACTTTGGGGGACCTTGTCATCTCTAGCCACTAAGGGTGGTGATGTTTTAAAGAGTAACCATGTTACTTCTTTATATTTATATTTACCAGGTATGACATTGATGCCTACTTCGGAGGGACCTTGTCATCTCTAGCCACTAAGGGTGGTGATGTTTTAAAGAGTAAACATGTTACTTCTTTATATTTCTATTTACCAGGTATGACACTGATGCCTACTTCGGAGGGACCTTGTCATCTCTAGCCACTAAGGGTGGTGATGTTTTAAAGAGTAACCATGTTACTTCTTTATATTTCTATTTACCAGGTATGACACTGATGCCTACTTCGGAGGGACCTTGTCATCTCTAGCCACTAAGGGTGGTGATGTTTTAAAGAGTAACCATGTTACTTCTTTATATTTATATTTACCAGGTATGACATTGATGCCTACTTCGGAGGGACCTTGTCATCTCTAGCCACTAAGGGTGGTGATGTTTTAAAGAGTAAACATGTTACTTCTTTATATTTATATTTACCAGGTATGACACCGATGCCTACTTTGGAGGGACCTTGTCATCTCTAGCCACTAAGGGTGGTGATGTTTTAAAGAGTAAACATGTTATTTCTTTATATTTCTATTTACCAGGTATGACACTGATGCCTACTTCGGAGGGACCTTGTCATCTCTAGCCACTAAGGGGTGGTGATGTTTTAAAGAGTAACCATGTTACTTCTTTATATTTATATTTACCAGGTATGACATTGATGCCTACTTCGGAGGGACCTTGTCATCTCTAGCCACTAAGGGTGGTGATGTTTTAAAGAGTAACCATGTTACTTCTTTATATTTATATTTACCAGGTATGACACTGATGCCTACTTTGGGGGACCTTGTCATCTCTAGCCACTAAGGGTGGTGATGTTTTAAAGAGTAAACATGTTATTTCTTTATATTTCTATTTACCAGGTATGACACTGATGCCTACTTCGGAGGGACCTTGTCATCTCTAGCCACTAAGGGTGGTGATGTTTTAAAGAGTAACCATGTTACTTCTTTATATTTATATTTACCAGGTATGACACCGATGCCTACTTTGGAGGGACCTTGTCATCTCTAGCCACTAAGGGTGGTGATGTTTTAAAGAGTAAACATGTTACTTCTTTATATTTCTATTTACCAGGTATGACACTGATGCCTACTTTGGGGGACCTTGTCATCTCTAGCCACTAAGGGTGGTGATGTTTTAAAGAGTAACCATGTTACTTCTTTATATTTATATTTACCAGGTATGACATTGATGCCTACTTCGGAGGGACCTTGTCATCTCTAGCCACTAAGGGTGGTGATGTTTTAAAGAGTAAACATGTTACTTCTTTATATTTCTATTTACCAGGTATGACACTGATGCCTACTTCGGAGGGACCCTGTCATCTCTAGCCACTAAGGGTGGTGATGTTTTAAAGAGTAACCATGTTACTTCTTTATATTTCTATTTACCAGGTATGACACTGATGCCTACTTCGGAGGGACCTTGTCATCTCTAGCCACTAAGGGTGTTGATGTTTTAAAGAGTAAATATGTTACTTCTTTATATTTCTATTTACCAGGTATGACACCGATGCCTACTTTTGGGGGACCTTGTCATCTCTAGCCACTAAGGGGGGTGATGTTTTAAAGAGTAAACATGTTACTTCTTTATATTTCTATTTACCAGGTATGACACTGATGCCTACTTTGGGGGACCTTGTCATCTCTAGCCACTAAGGGTGGTGATGTTTTAAAGAGTAAACATGTTACTTCTTTATATTTCTATTTACCAGGTATGACACTGATGCCTACTTTGGAAGGACCTTGTCATCTCTAGCCACTAAGGGTGGTGATGTTTTAAAGAGTAACCATGTTATTTCTTTATATTTCTATTTACCAGGTATGACATTGATGCCTACTTCGGAGGGACCTTGTCATCTCTAGCCACTAAGGGTGGTGATGTTTTAAAGAGTAACCATGTTACTTCTTTATATTTATATTTACCAGGTATGACACCGATGCCTACTTCGGAGGGACCTTGTCATCTCTAGCCACTAAGGGTGGTGATGTTTTAAAGAGTAAACATGTTATTTCTTTATATTTCTATTTACCAGGTATGACACTGATGCCTACTTCGGAGGGACCCTGTCATCTCTAGCCACTAAGGGTGGTGATGTTTTAAAGAGTAACCATGTTACTTCTTTATATTTCTATTTACCAGGTATGACACTGATGCCTACTTCGGAGGGACCCTGTCATCTCTAGCCACTAAGGGTGGTGATGTTTTAAAGAGTAAACATGTTATTTCTTTATATTTCTATTTACCAGGTATGACACTGATGCCTACTTCGGAGGGACCTTGTTATCTCTAGCCACTAAGGGTGGTGATGTTTTAAAGAGTAAACATGTTACTTCTTTATATTTCTATTTACCAGGTATGACACTGATGCCTTCTTTGGGGGGACCTTGTCATCTCTAGCCACTAAGGGTGGTGATGTTTTAAAGAGTAAACATGTTATTACTTTATATTTCTATTTACTAGGTATGCCACTGATGCCTACTTCGGAGGGACCTTGTCATCTCTAGCCACTAAGGGTGGTGATGTTTTAAAGAGTAACCATGTTACTTCTTTATATTTATATTTACCAGGTATGACATTGATGCCTACTTCGGAGGGACCTTGTCATCTCTAGCCACTAAGGGTGGTGATGTTTTAAAGAGTAAACATGTTTCTTCTTTATATTTCTATTTACCAGGTATGACACCGATGCCTACTTCGGAGGGACCTTGTCATCTCTAGCCACTAAGGGTGGTGATGTTTTAAAGAGTAAACATGTTACTTCTTTATATTTCTATTTACCAGGTATGACACCGATGCCTACTTCGGAGGGACCTTGTCATCTCTAGCCACTAAGGGTGGTGATGTTTTAAAGAGTAAACATGTTATTTCTTTATATTTCTATTTACCAGGTATGACACTGATGCCTACTTCGGAGGGACCCTGTCATCTCTAGCCACTAAGGGTGCTGATGTTTTAAAGAGTAAACATGTTACTTCTTTATATTTCTATTTACCAGGTATGACACTGATGCCTACTTTGGAAGGACCTTGTCATCTGTAGCCACTAAGGGTGTTGATGTTTTAAAGAGTAAACATGTTACTTCTTTATATTTCTATTTACCAGGTATGACACCGATGCCTACTTCGGAGGGACCTTGTCATCTCTAGCCACTAAGGGTGGTGATGTTTTAAAGAGTAAAACCAGCGTTTGTTCAGGATATGCAAACGTGTTTGAATCATTGTGCCAGTAAGTAGCTTTAGTTAGAGAGGTTGTATATACCAATTGAACATAAACATTTGTATTAATTTTCTAGAATGTATTGCATTGCATAGGAAACTACATACCACAACGACTGAAATTGATAATAAATTGTACTAAAATGTTAATGACTTACGAGAATTTGCAGGTTGTTGAGACCTACTGTTCATTTTTCATTGCAAACATAAATCAAAACATGAAACTTCTTTCAACAGATATAGTAAACAATTATTTTCTCCTAATATGAATAACCGACAAAACAATACCAAACAACTTTTCCTCTTTTAGACAATCCATGCATATGAAAATAAACACATTATGTTCCGGATAATTTTAATTTACTAAGCGGCAGTTATTTCTGAGATTACTATATCATAAACTTACCAACGGTAGTAAACCAAAATCACCTAGTCTAGTTAATACCGTAAAGAGATGCAAACCTCATCCATAACCAAAATCGACCCGATCCCGCTGAAAAAACATACAACCAACAAAAACAAACAACAACGAAAACATAATCCACAATGTCTTATTTGAGACTGCAGAAACTTTTTCGGGACGTCGGTATCGCGGGATTGATCCTTTCGGGATTATGGAATATTTTTTTTTCGAATTTTGGGTCCTCGGGATTTCGGCATCAGGAACCTTCTAACCCCACCTCTTTTTCCCTCCCTCTTATTTGTTATAGGCACATAATAAAAATGCTTAACCAGTAAGTCGTGAGTACAAATCTCCTTATGTGTCTATCTTTTGGACACATTTTGTTGATTAATAAATTTGTATATACGTGTCAACGTGGTTTCTTTTGAAGAGTTGTCTCATTGGCAATCATACCACGTCTTCTTTGTTATATGTATGCGTCAACGTATTTGAAAAATTTGATACGTGTTAATAGACTGACCTCTTTTAGTATACCCACCTGTACGAACGTATGGGACAGTCAGCGTTGCGTGCGTTCTTAATTCCGTCCAACAACCCGTCTCGTGTAAGTTAAAGTTTTGAGTTCATGTAGATTTTTATGCTGAAGCGTAACACCTATATCTATCATGAAAAAACTCTTTTTATCATAGGGTAAATTAGGCTGTTAACATATACTTCGAAGTTCTAATCAGGTAAACGTTTAGGTCATTTATCGGGATTTGCCGTCACTTTACTTTGTAACTTACCACACTTGTTAATTATAAATTGCACTTTATGATTATATATCTAACGGGATAATGCAAGCAGGCATGGTGTCTTATGGACACACATTTTTGTTTGATATCTTCGAAGGAAGTGTTCAACATAACACTAACTATATAAACATGATGAACACAAGTCTAGTAGAGAAAAAAATAAACAGTACAAAAAATATTATCATTTTATGTTCTTTGGATTTCAGAGCACTAGGCATAACTTGTAAAAATATCAGCGGGTACTCAAAAGGATATAGTCATAAACCTGGCGACACTATAACATATAACCAGAAAACCAATCATGCATGGAACGTTGTTCAGCTGAATGGAGTGTGGCGATTCATAGAAACTACATGGGGTGCAGGTCACGTAACTAAAGAAAAGAAATTTGTAAAGAATTTCAGTAACTTTTTCTTTCTCACTCCACCTGAAAGTTTTATTTACGATCATTTTCCGTACTTGAACAACAATATTGAAGATAGTAAGAAGTGGCAGCTTCTTGAAACTCCAATCTCAATAGAGGAATATTCAAGGAGACTTAAACCGTTTAAAAAAGCCAGAGAATATGGCGTCAAATTTACATCTCATCCATACGAAACAATCATCGTCAACAATTCACCATGTACAATAATAGTTGAGACAACAGGTTATCCATTCCAGAATTGCTGGTATAATTTAAATGATGATAAAGGTACAGCGATCAATGCCGGGGCTATTATGGTGTGTGAAAATAACAAATCATGTAAGACCACTTTACGCCCTCCGCAAAAAGGAAAGTATACGCTCGCATTACATGCAGCAATAAACGATACAAATATTTCAATAGCCAAGTATATAATTGATTGTTTTGCTGTTGAACCAAACTGGAAACCTTTTCCAAACAACACTGGTTACTATGGCCCGAAGCCTGATTTCATTGATAGAGCATTTGAAAGGTCCTGTATCAACCCGTTCTATGAATGTAAAAATGGAAAATTGGATCTCTTATTGAAGACAATATCAACACCTGATGTACTAGTTCAATTACACGATGCCGAAAATGTCGACCAAAAGGATTACCTGATTGTAGAGAAAAATGACTCCTCCATCAATATAAAGTTACGGTTATTAAATACGGGGTATTATAAACTTCAACTGTTTAGCAAAGTCGACCAGTCCTACACTTTGGCATATACAGTACTCATACTAAACATTGCAGAATCGAACGTGAAATCAAAGTTTCCAATTACCTACTTAAGTACTATAAATTATAAGTGTCAGCTAATTCAACCATTAGTTAGAGAACTGCCGGCAAATTCTGAAATTTGCTTTGAGTTTACCTCTCCAGCTTTTGAAAGCATTCTAGTAAATAAGAAAAAAATCCTCCAAGATAGCAAAGAGAAATGGAAAGTTACAGTTCACACAGGCGAATCTGGAGAATTACGATTGTCAGGAAAACCTGCGGATACAGATGACAACTCATACAAGACAATTTATACATTTGTAATAAAACCATAATATTCTTTGTACAATGTAGTATTTTCATTCGATTTTTTAAATAAGTAACAGTTATTTGTTATTTGAACAGTTGTAAGTTATCGTGCGACATTTAAGTTTGAGCAAAATACAAGTATTCAGTCATTTCCAATCAAAATGGGGTGCGTCTAGAGAGATTCGTACTCTCTGCACGTTACGAACGGTTACAACATCTTTTCTCAAGTGGTTCGTCGATTGCATAATTTCATTCTCGATCCAATATACCCTTTTTACGAGTGGCGATCTTTTGCTGACTTTCATCTTGAACGGACTCTATTACAATATTATTGAGCATGGATGTTTGGAAGCTAAGTAAATATAATAACCGAAATAATTTAAGACAAGCAGACAGACAGAATATTTTATTATAGTTTCACATACCAATACAGAACAATATCATACATCATAATATTAGTATGGCAATACAAATAAAATGTAAATCTAAGTTAAAATATCGATATTCAGCCATGACTTACTATTGCTTTAAAACTAATTCGAACATTCATTACAAATGAATGAATAAAACTTTTACAATACATTAAAAAAAACAAAAAAAAAGCAAACTCAGTTATACACAACATTTTCTGCGATTAAGCATAGAATATAAAGATTTTGCTTAAAGGGTTGTATACTTAATAGTTATCCCACAAGGACGCGGTGTGTCAGTGTAAGATCACCCCGATGGCCGCGGTGCATTACGTTTGCGCGCATAACCATTACATTTGCGCGCAAAAATCATTTCGTTTGCGCGCAGCTTTTGATTACAATTGCGCGCATTTTTTGACAGGTAAAATACAGGTAATAATACTTTTTTATTTATATTTTTTTGAATTTTTTACAAGAATAAGTACTCATTCCGTTAGTCTTAGTCCTCTGCTCACCAACGATGAGATGGAAGTGGGATTTCGAGCAAGTCCGTTTTATTATGCACAAGCGCTAAATCCTAGAAATATGTACAGATAAAATAGTTTAAAATACTAAAACATAGCTTATCTTAAAGGTAAAAGTATGTATAAATTCATAAGTACATGTCTGTACGTGCCGAAACTCCATGTCTATGCCTTCGTGTAACTTTACAAACTAACTTAAATTATTCACTTATTTAAAAAAAAAAGATCACTATTCGTTGAAACACTTTTCACTTTAAACATTCGCAATGAACTTACATGTATGCTTTAAGCTATACTACGGAGTTTATAATGATCACTTTCAGTATAATTTGTTAGAATTCAATATGAAAAGTATATAATTTGAATTAAGAAATATTTTCAAAATTCATATTTTATAGTCATATTTATTATGAAAATAAAAAAAAATATATAGTGAATTATAATTTAGTTTAATTTTTATTTATATTTTTACCTGAGTTTACCTGTAAAATGAATGCGCGCAAAATTAATGTTATCAAAAGCTGCGCGCAAACGTAAAACATTTTAATCCCCAAATGCGCGCAAACGTAGTGCACCCATTGGCCGGAGGCCAGAGGGTGATCCGTAACACTGACATGACAAGTCCGACTGGGATACCTATTTTACATCAAAGCTGTTTTAGATTAGACGAAAACCCATTTACAATTCCTAAAATCTAGTTTAGAATGCCACACAATCATAACAATATACTTTATAAATTACTATATGGTGTATACCCTTTTTGACCCCCAAACACGATGAGTAGATATCAAACAATGTCAGCTCGTCCCACACTATATCGCCACTTATAAACATATCGTCCCACTCTTGTTTATCGACTTGCCCCACTTTGAAAAAGTGTAAAATCGAAATAAACAATCAGTCTGAAAACTCAATAATTAACGAAAAGGGTAAAAACCCCACTGAATAAAGGTCTGACAACTCGCCCCACTTATAAAAAGATCTTGCTTCCTTTAAGTATGTCAAATTACTATTATTTTGTATCCAGTTGTCCTGGTGTAGTGGTATGTGTCGTGGCTACATATGCTAAAGGTCTTGAGTTCGAATCCCAGCATATACACTGGAATTTTTCTACGTGAATTTTGTTAGATAGTCTTTCCGTATGATTAGTTATAAGTTCTATAGTGGATTTGACATTCTCGCCAGAATGTTACAGAACAATGGAAAGCATGCAAAAACAAGAAACTCAAACTGGGGTGATCTGGCCAGAGGCCCCTCACTTGGGACAGGCGCAAAAATGGAGATATTTTGGCTTTTTGTAACGACCTGTCTCTATAGCTAAAGGTAGAGACCCACTTCTAAAATTAGATAAAATACGTCTATGTTGTCTATCATTTACATTTCTGAGATATGAAATTGTTTCTAATACATTTTTATAAAGTCTATAAGTACGTAATTCGTTACCATTTGGTTCATTTCTATCTTGATACAATTTTCCAACCCATTCTTCTTTTCAATTTCATAAAATTTTGTTTTAATATCATACACTTTATGTCTGTTGGAATATTGGCTATTAATGATATCATATAAACAAAGTTTATGAGCTATTTCAAAACATTTCTTGTCCCACGATCGAGAGATATTCATACCCTGCATATCGACCTTGTGTGCAATTCTATAGTCATACGTATATCGCACTCTAAAAAATAGACGGCTAATTTTGTTGATTTAAAACCCATATCACCTAAAGCCGCTATATTTGACGCATTTGATGAACTTCCCATAAAAAGTCTTCATGCCTTGTTCTGAATTGTTTGAACTTCCCTCCAGTTGTGGTGTCCCCATAATCGGACTCAATGAAATGGCACGGGATCAATAAGAGTTTTATAAAGTTTTGTATAAACATCAAATGACATCCCTCCACATGATAAAAAAATAGTGTATACACCAAATCGGAGGACTTACCTTGTTTGATTGGATACCAAAGCTTCATAAAATTCCGTACAAACCACGGAATATTGCTGGCTCATCTTCATGTTCCACTAAAGAATTGTCCATTAGATTGACTAAAATTCTGTCCGCAGTGAAAGAGGGGCTAAAGAAATACTGTGAAACTGTTTACTCGCGTACTGGTATTAATCATATGTGGATTCTAAAAAATTCTTAAGAACTTCTAGACAATTTTAAATCTCGGTCTTTTTCGGAAATTAGTTCCATCAAAACTTTTGATTTTTCAACCCTGTATACCACCATTCCCCATGTGAAATTGAAAAATCGCCCAAAAGAAATAATCCACAATGCCTTTCAACATAAAAATGGCAGCATACGCTATAGATTTATTACTTTGGAATTTCATAAAGCATATTTCGTTAATAGTGACAAACAAAAAGGTAAAACATACTACACAGAAGAACAAGTGGTCAGTATGCTGGAGTTTCTCATCGACAACATATTTGTTGAGTTTGGAAGTAGACTTTTCCAACAAATTGTCTGCATTCCTATGGGAACAAGCTGTGTGCCTCTTCTTGTCGACCTCTTCTTATTTTCATATGAATCGGAGTTCCTCCAGACACTTGCCAAAAACAAGAGGTTCAAAGAAGCCAAATTATTTAATTTAACTTTCAAATATATTGATGATGTTCTTTCCATAAACCATCCGAACTTTTCTGATTGGGTTCCATTAATATATCCCCCAGAACTAGAGATTAAAGAAACAACAGACACGGCTTCCTCCGCCTCATTTTTAGACTTATATCTCGAATTTGACTTACACAGTCATCTCAGTACCAGAATTTATGACAAACGAGACGATTTTAATTTTGAAATTATAAATTTCACCCATCTTAGTAGCAATATACCAACTTCACCTGCATATGGGATATATATTTCCCAACTTCTTCGATATTCAAGAGCTTGCAGCTCCTACTCAGACTTTGTAAAACGTCATCAGTGTCTGAGTAGAAAGTTGATGAACCAGGGGTATGTCAAAGATCGTCTCGTCCTTTTTCTAAAAAAGTTCATCGGAAGGTACCAATACCTAGTTAATAAATATTCCGTATCAACTCTCAAATAATACACGATGGTCTTGATGTATAGGTTCTGCGTACTGATGTTGCTTATCATCTTAACAACGTGTTTTGGTGTTCTTTCATTTGTCTTTGCTCTATTATTAATATTACTTTTACTGTTGAACGGTTTTATGTGATATCCGTTTGACGTGGCTCGGTACTTATACATCTCGTCAACGTGTTTGTATGGGCTTTCATTTTTTTGTGGTTTGTTTTGTATATGCGACTTTTTGTATTTCTTTTGTTTTAATAACGTGACTCTGTACTTTAAAAGACCCCGTCAGTATGATATTGTTCTATTATATGTCATTATGATATATTTCTATTATGAAGTACTATATACGTTGAACCACAAACGTCAAAATCTTTCAATAGCGTAGTGGTATCAACTGTATTTGGATTCGTATAAATTCTATATATAACTTTTGGACTAGTTAAAATCTCGGTCTATTTCTGAAATTTATTCTTACATACTTATGATTTTTTTAACCCTGTATGCTAACATTGCCTATGTAAATTTTAAAATTGTTTGTATGCACATTGAACGACAAGTTTATGTGACGTATAAAAAGTTCTGACGTCAGACACTCAAATCAATCAATGTATTCGTAGATAGTAGATGTGTTTGTGTTCTGTTGAATTATTCCTATAAAAAATGTTATACAATGATGACTGATGTACCCATATTTAGACTATTTTATTTATTGTGTCTGTTTAATTAACACATCGATGTAAATATAACGGAATTTGATGAGACTGTTATTAATGTGAGAAGGTTAGCGCTATAGAACCAAGTTTAATCCCCCATTTTCTACATTTGAAAATGCCTGTACCAAGTCAGGAATATGACAGTTATTGCCCATTCATTTTTGATGCGTTTTGTTATTTTATAATGGACTTTCTGAATTGATTTTCCTCTAAGTTCAGTATTTTTGTGATTTTACTTTTTTTTCAAACCAAAATTAACAGGACAAATATCAGTCAAATAACATCATAGCTTCACTGCGCTTTTAGTAGCATTATATAAAGATTGTATAACCTTTAGAAATAACCCATGTATGCCTATACTCATTAATTTATGCCACAACATATCACGGTTCACATTGCCAAAGGCCTTTTGCAGCTAAAAACAAACAAATGTGTCTTTCTTTTAAAGTTTTCTGTTCTTTATAATAGATTGTTACACATAGAGATGATCTAAGCAACTTCTAGTTTTTTTTTCGGAAACCGTATTGTTCTTTCACTAAAATGTAATTTTGTTAGATCCAAAAATTAAGTCTGTTATTTGATATATCTGCATATTTGTTGCATGGTAGGGATATAATTGAAATAGGACGGTATTCTAACGGGTTCAACGGATCCATTTTGGGTTTCGGAATCGGAGTAATTATGCTTGTGAGCCATTTTTCCGGCACTTGTCCTTCGGTAAAAGAGAATTTAACATGAAACAAGTCAATGTAATTATCATTCCGCAATATTTTACGGGGTATTTAAGAGGTGAATGACCTAAAGGAATATCCAAATAGAAAAATCCGTTTAAGGGGAATTTTGCCCGAAGGAGTTGAAATCCGAGTTTCTTTATAATTTATATATATATATATATGGCCTATGATAATTGATTCATTGTCGTTTGCCAATGACAAATATTTCATGTATGTTCGAGAGATACTAAATTTAAAATAAATACATTAGGTATGTCCTGGAATAATGTCAGATTATTACATGGCATTTTTCATATCGCGTGTATTATCAGCCCTAGGTTCAATATCAACCCAAGAGCCGCATGGCTTGAGGGCTGATATTGACCGAAGGTTGATAGTACATGCGATATGAAAAATGACATGTTATGATCCTTTATGCTTCAAAAATGGAGAAAAAGAACAGAGTCATATATTGATCCTTTTACGTTGCTCCCAACTAGAAGTTCAAAGAGTGAAAAATTCACGGACGTCGGACTCCATTTAGTACATTTGATATGAAATCTTTATAGCATATGCCTCAACAGAGAGGAAACGCATTTTACATAAAATACGGACGAATCGACAAAAATATACATACTGAAAACTGTTTGGAAAAGTCAACTTTTGTAAAGTGACTTTCTAAATTTTGTTTGAAACTTTTAAAAATGCATTTATAAAAATAACTTCTTTGTTATTTTTTTAATTTTTTTTAAATTAGTTTACACAATACACTTTCCAGTATCCGAATAATTGTTTTGCACACTACTTTGTTATGTTTTTTTTTAATAGAAAATATAGCATTGAGGTGTATTTTCCGAGTATCACCGGAATGCCATGCGATAACGTTACGGAATGGTATGTGATAACAATTGAAGCATATGATAAACTTTTCATATCAGCCCGCTAAGCACCAATTCGATAAAATATGGAATTCACGTTAATTTAATTCTTATATCAGACAGTAAAAATCATATGTTATGTAACATGTCAAAAATTATATTAGATATTTTTGAGTTATCTCTCATTGTATAAAGTTCAGCATTTGAAATTTTGTAACATGTCAAATTTTACATAAGAAATTCTTGAGTTATCTCTCTTTGTATAGAGTTAAGCAAACGAAGTGAAATTTGGAAATTAAATAAAATTGGAAAAAAGAGCATTTATATATTTTATGAAATCATATTTATGATACAGTTTGATTATTTGTCCAAATCTTATTTAAAGGTATTTCAAAATATTATTTACTTCATTCTAGTAATTAGTGTACAGGTAAAAACTGTTCACTACATTGTATATTTTTACTATTGATAAATAACTGATCGACAGGTGTCTCAGTTTTGTGAACAAGAATATTTGAAGATTTAAGGTTGGTGTATTTTAGATACTTATTTTTATTGTGAATATGACTGTTTGATATAAAAGAGTTTTATGAAATACAAAAAAAACAAAAATATGATTTGTAAATGTAAATAACATTCTATATTTTTATCTGAAGTTTGCAAATGCAAATATGATTCGAAATTTTGTTTAAACATTTGAACTTGAAATATAGTTTTATTGAGCTAATTGATAGGGATTGTTGAGAAATATATATACTATGGAAGATGTGTTTTACATTTTTAATATAAAAGGTTCTGATAAAGTAAATATTGTTGTTCTTCTTCTTCTCTAAGTAAATTCCTCCGCATCTTATTTTTATCTAATACTGTATAAAAACATGGAGCAGACTAGATTGGAATATATGTGTTCCGGACCATATGAGTATTTAGACCATACAGGTATGGTCATGACCATATGGGTATATACTCATATGGTCGGGGTTATTAACACTCTGTTACAATTTACTTTTAATACTTCTAAACTCCATCATTAAAAGACGCTATCATATATTCATTAGGTAATTTTATTATAATATTATAAGAAAACTATCAGCTAAATAAAAATTAGAAGTTTCACACAGTTAATATTTCTTACTTGTCAAAACTATAATAAACACATTTTATGCCGATGGTCATTACCGATTTGTTATTACGAGTGAATGGCAATATGTCGACTAAAAAAATAAATTCTAAAAATTTGTAATGAACTGTTTCACAAGAAGTCACTGGAAAGTATGATAGTTTATTTAATTTATCTTGTGAGTATATTGTATTGCAGTCATGCTGCGATATTGCAGTTCTAGAGCCTTAAAAAAAACCACCGTAGACATATCGGAATGGTCCAAGACCTCGGTATCAATGTACGCAGATTCAAAAAGGTTAGCTTTTCACTCGCAAACAAAAGTTGAAATGAAAAGGATCGTGCACAACCAAGACTTGCAAATGCAAAAAAAGATATGATACCGTGTGGAAGTAAATGTCACCCAAGACTATATGCAAGAATGTAATTAGCGATGGAAACTAACTATGGTATCAATATTTAATTTTGAAGTAGTATTTAAATTATAAAAAATAATACATTGTCATCTAAACATCATTGTTTATTTAAGATAAAGTTTTTGTTTTATTGAAACTTTAATAATGTAATTTAAAAAAAAATACCTATATGGTCCCAATACTCATATGGTCCGGCCCGTTAATAACCAAACGAGTATTATACTCATATGGTCCGACCATACGCGTATGGTCGGACCATATGAGTATACGCATATGGTCAAGACCATACGCGTATGGTCCACATACTCATATGGTCCGGAATATATACAATCCTTGAAATAATATTGTTGTCCTAAAACCATGTATTAATGTAAAATCTATCATAAACATATTTACACCTGCTATTTTATGTACATTAAGCATATAATAATGTTAATCAAATTATCTTAAAACGCACAGATTAAAAAGGAGTGAAATAGATTTACTAGTAAAAGTTTGACCCTTCAGGGTTTTTTGCCTATTATAGTAAATGTTTAAAAATAATTTTTCGTAAATTTTTGTAATCAAAAATCTTCTCTGAAATAACAAAAATTTTTTTTTTTATCTACAATCATCATCAGGGTATCTAGTCACCAAAATGAGTCCGATGACCCCGCGTGCGAACCAAGGTGGTCGACATGGCTAAAAATAGTACATAAGGTAAAATGACCTTTTTGGCTCATATCTCAGAAACGAAAGCATTTAGAGCAAATCTGAAATGGATATATTTGTTTGATTGGTCAAGGTATATCAGCCCTTGACTAATCAGGCAATCACTTGTTGGGTTGCTGCCCCTGACTTGGTAATTTAAAGAAAATTTTGCAGGATCTGGTTAATATCTGGAATATTATTATAGATAAAGATAAACTGTAAACAGCAATAATGTACAGCAAAGTAAGACCTACAAATAAGTTAGCATGATCAAAATGGTCAATTGCCCCCTAAAGGAGTTATTGCCCTTTATAGTCAATTTTTAACAATTTTCATAAATTTTGTATTATTTGTAAATTATTACAAAATTATTTAACTACTGGGCCAAATTCATTATAATAGATTGAGGTAATTGCAAGCAGCAAGAATGTTCAGTAAAGAAGATCTACAAACACATCACTTTTACCAAAACACAATATTATCATGAATCCATCTGTGTCCTTCGTTTATGATATGCACAGGTGAGCGACACAGGCTCTTTAGAGCCTCTAGATTGGTATTGATTTAATAAGTCAAGTCCTTTCCCATTGGTTTGTCCTTTTGTTTAGCTGTTTAGGTTTGACTATTAATTACACCAAGTTCAACCAACTATTTTTTCTGTGAATGTTTTGTACCAAGTCTGAAAAATTGCAGCTGTTATAAAATAGTTTGTTTCTGTGTATATTGGCGTTTGTTTGTGTTGCACGTCAGTGTTCCTGTTGTTCCTTTTTGTAGTTGATGTGTTTTCCGTGATGTTATTTTGTCACCCAGATTGGTTTTTCTTCGATCGATGGATGACATTTGAACATCGGTATACTACTATTACCTTTCTTATATCAAAGATCGTGAAAAGATAACACATTGAAACATTTTCTAATCGGTGATTTGGTCGAGTAAATTTGGTAAGCATGATTATAAAACAATAAATCTATGAATATATCGAGATGAACATAACAAGTTTCTAAAAATACTGTATGTATGCTAAAAATTATCAAGTTCGCATTATTTGCTTAGAGGTCGTGCATCTTCTAAGTTTACATACGCGGACATGTCGTTCAACTTGAAAATGTCAACAAAAAAGTTTTAAGAGGTTTAAATGTAAAAATAAGCATATTTTACATCATTTATATTTATACGTTATATTTGAATAGACATCTTATCGCATATTTACTATTTATAGATTATGTATTCCCAACTTACCTGCCCATAAAAAATCTAGGATTTTAAATACTTTCGCTTTATGGAAACAATAAGTTATCATCTTTTGGATGAACAATTCAACATATGACCAACAAACAAGGTATTTCGAACCATTAGTTTCATTGATAACTAAATGCGCATGTTAAAATACAGTTGAAAGTTTAAAAAAAGTACATGTTGTGTTTATTCTCACAGAAAACTCATGAATATTGATTAATATCTGATATGCATTCTAAAAACTGCAAATATAAGCAAATCGTGAGTATCTAAAAAAAGGATCCTACGATTATGTATGAGGTGCCTGCGATCATCCTCTGTAATTAGTGGGGTACGTGTTGTTCGGTCTGTAGATTGTTTTTAGTTGTTCTATGGACGTGCTTGTCTGTTTGACTATTTATGATTGGCATGTGACGTCGTCAGTTTTTAGTAGATTTATGAAAGTCCTCGTATTATCCGTTTTTTTTAAAAATAAATACTATCAGCAAAATTTTGTAAGGATCAGAACACTTATATCATCAAAAGAGAGTAGTAAAAAATTATTGACTCAAAGTAAGCACTGCAAAGTGCAAATAAAGATATACATAAAACATCACATAAAAGATAATGAATTGTGTATAAGTTAAGAATTATAATTATGAATACTTGCACAATACGCGTATGGCCATGAACATATGAGTATACTCATATATGGACCATATAGGTATTATTACAATTATATGCTTTCAAAATCGTTGTTAAAACAATAATGGCTACATGAAAATGTATTATTTACAATTCAAGGCTACATAAACATTTAAAAATATAAATGCCAAATTAGTTTTCATAGCTTATTGTATTCTTGCATGTATGCGCAGGTTACCATTTACTTCCACACGGTACCATAGCTTTTCTTTGGTCCTGGGTCGTTCCGAAGTGTCTAAGAAGCTCTAGATATCCAATACCGTAACATGACTTAAGTACATCATATCAACAGATAACTTAAATAAACTTGCCGGTGACGTCATTCATTTTTTAAAAAACAGTAATATATTGTAACAGATATTTTTGGTTATCTATCCAATTCGACATTTTACCATCCATTGGTAATAACATATCTGATTCGGTAATGACTATATGAATAACATTTGTAACCTATCGTTTTTACTAGTGATGAACTTTATTGTGTGAAATTGCTTATTTTATTCAGTTAATCATGTTCTATTTATTTTTAATAGATCTATACTAAAAAGACCTTTGGTATTGTCTTGTTTTTAAATGACGTGATAACTAGGAGGTGATATGAAGAGTTAAGTTTTAAAAATAAACCTGCTAATTTCCCCGCCCATATGAGTATAAACCAATATGGTCATGACCATACGCGTATGGTGCAATACTCATATGGTCCGGAACATATACAAGATGTTCTTGCATTACATGGCATAACTTTTATGACAAATATTGGTGCCAGTATTCAGGAAGATATAATCAAAGTGTATTATAGAGTTCCATACCTTTGTTACAGAACCAAAAAAACATCACATTTTAGATTGAAATCGTGAAGGAAAATGCAACAAAGTTTTTTCTATCTTTTCTGTACATTTAAAGGCAAAAAGAGTATCAGATGGTTCTCTATAACAGACTGCACATGTACAATTTATAAAAATGAAACGCCTTGAATAGTAAAGCTAAGTATATTTCAAAGTTACAACTTGTAGCATTCCATTTAATATACACTGGACGAGACGCGCGTCTGGTGTATAAAATTATAAACCTGGTGCATTTGATAATTTTTACACCACTGGGTCGATGCCACTGCTGGTGGGCGTTTCGTCCCCGAGGATATCACCAGCCCAGTATTCAGCACTACGGTGTTGACATAAATATCAATTATACATGTATGGAAATTTTCTGTCTACAAAAGTTCGAAAAACTAAATATTTTCTTATCCCAGGAGTAGAATACCTTTGCCGTATTTGGCACACCTCTTTGGAATTTTGGGTCCTCAGTGCTCTCCAACTTTGTACTTGTTTGGAGTTTTAACTGTTTTGATATGCGCGTCACTGATCTAGACGAAACGCGCGTCGGGCGTATTGAATCATAAGCCTGGTACATTTGATAACTTTAATAAACCCGTTATCATTAACTGTTGTGGAAAAAACTACGACGGAAAAAATGAACAGACGTGAGAAATAAGTCGTTAGATAAGGATTGATATGTTTCCGTAGTCAGTTTATCCTCTTGATAAATACATGTAACATTAAACATCTCGTTCAATGATATCCTGGCTTTATTTGGCTTGTTTTCATATACCAATTTCATATACATATTTATATATATATATCAAAGATCATAACATGAGATCACATTGAAACAAATGTTGGTTTTGTCGAGTAATTTGGTAAGCATTATTATTAAACAGTTAAGCATTACATATAAAAATAATAAATTTATCAAGGCTAACATGATTTATTATCGTCATTAATAGTTACTTGTAATATTGTGTGTGCGCGAAAGGATTAAAATTATTTATCTTAAACACAAACTGCCATGTCGTTTAGTCTTTATAACAATGTTAACAAAAATGTCCCAGATATAAGCGGTTAACTTTATAATTAGAAAATTTGACATGCTTTATATCTATATCTATATGTATATATATACAATATTTAAATACATATCTTACCACATATTTACTATTTAAAGATTATGTATTTCCCACTTACCTGTTATTCAAACTGATAAATAAACGGTAACTTTCGTTTCTGGATATTGTAATATTTAACTTATTTCGGAAGGAACATTCATCACTAAACAAGGTATTTCGAATCTTTAATTTCATTGATAACTAATAGCATTTGTTATATTACTGTTGTAAAAGAGGGACGAAAGATACCAAAGGGACAGTCAAACTCGTAAATCTAAAACAAACTGACAACGCCATGGCTAAAAATGAAAAAGACAAACAGAAAAACAATTATAGTACACATGACACAACATAGTAACTAAAGAATAAACAACACGAACCTCACCAAAACCTAGGGGTGATCTCAGGTGCTCCGGAAGGGTAAACAGATCCTGCTCCACATGCTGCACCCGTCGTGTTGCTAATGTGATTACAAATCCGGTAAATAGTCTAATTCGGTAGGTCAAATTCATGAAAGGGAAGGGGATTGTAGTTACGACGTAAGGAACATATCCGATATCATTTGTGAAACGGCTATTCCATAACGGTCAACCAACTCGTGATGGCGTCCGTAAAATTTGTAAGGTATACGCACAATTAATTTAGTTTTGTTTTGATTAAGAAACTGCACATAAAGACATGTATAAACATTATTTGAAATTGAAATATAAAGTTCAAAGGAACATACTACGCTTACCCCTCCGACAAACCCAATATCTTCAACTGTTTTTGGTAGGGTTTGTGTTGCTTAGTCTCTCGGAGTTTTATGTAGTATTTTGTGGACTTGTTTACTATTTGTCTTTGCTTTGTCACAGGGTTGTTAGTGTTTCTTCGATATTTGATCACCAGCCCTGTAGTCAACATTTTTCTGTAGACATGAAGATCACGAATGTGTTCATTTAAAAAAATATCCTGTTTACAAAACTTTTCTTATCCCAGGCATAGATTACCTTAGCACGTTTTTGCAATACTTTTTGGATATTTGGATCATCGATGCTCTTCAACTTTGTGCTTGTTTTGCTTTATAAATATTAAGATATGAGCGTAACTGACAAGTCTTATGGAGACGAAACACGCGTCTGCCGTACTAAATTACAATCATGGTACTTTGATAACTATTCTCCGATATTTGAGTTGTGAAAGATACTTGAATTTACTACGCTTCTTTTATGATATGATAATTTAAGAAGACGTCAGATATCAGGATAGTTGGTATTACAAATATCTTCGAGCCTGCATTGTCAAGTTCAAAACATAAACATCCGTGCAAATTTATATCAAAGATTATAAATCAAGTACAGTAAAGCATGTGATCACAAAAAGTAGTTACGTAATCTAGTACACATAGAACAAGATAACACCTGGTTAAAAATAAAAAAAATCAAACATGTCGTTTAACTAGACTACCAGTATGTATTTAAAGGTAAAATTAGTTGTATATGTTCAAAACTATTTCATACTATTTATATTTTTATACACGGTATATATACATTATCATTCTTTAAATAAGCATTCTAATCAAATTGATAGTAAAAGTCTTTTTTAATCCGAATTTCAGTTTGACAAAGAGATCAACATAATGGGTAATACCTTTCAAAATTTTCTTTAAAATACAGTTCAAATATCAAATGTGTACTGATTAGATCGTATATTTGAATAACATTGTCCATCTACGTGCTCTCTTCAATATAAACTAATTACAGCATGCAGGACTTGACCATACATATTTAAATTCTCTATAGATAAAATATTGTACCAGAAATTTGATTTGAGGACAAAATGGGTGGTGTTGCATCGAGAAATGAAAACGTAGACACCGAAACACAACCAAAAGTCAAAACATTAGACGATTTGAACAAAGTAAAAGACAACAACAATAGAAAGAAATTTCCTGATCCCAAACCACCAAAACGATGTAAGAAAGATATTCTACCTGATGTGTCAAAACTGAAGCATATTGACGATCATGTGATGAAGGTATGACTTTCTTTAGTTATCAAAATTAATATGTGATCATTATCAATTTTCACATCGAAACGTTTTTATTTTGTCATCTAAAGTTGCAGATTTGATGGGTTCTTCAACACCATTATCAATGACTTGATACAAGCTGGCATATCACATTTTTCTTCTAAGGAAACCAGTCAATTTTCTTTGGACATCAAACTAAACTTGATAATTTTGTATGTTACACACTGGTAATAACAGAGGGAAAAAGATTAATGACGAGTAATTTAATTGAAAACATTAAGTTTCGTTCATTATCTCTTGATCAATGACGAGGAGGTTTTTATATAAAAAAAAAGTACATACATAACATGTGTATTTGATCAATTACTTAAACATGAACACGTATATGTATTGCAAATACGAATAATCTTTATTATATATAAATGAAGTCATCGCAATTTTAAGTGATTATAGATTTTAACTTTTTCAATTTGAAAATTAATTCGGACAGACTTGAATGTGATACATATTTCATGGGAAAATGAAAAGCTTTAATACTAGAGAGAATTTACTACAATAATATATGCTACAATACACAACTTTAAATAATCGTATTCATAATGTTCATTGAAATGTGATATACTAGTATAAAAATTAATCAATACACACACATTATAAATCATGAATCATAAATTTAAAATTAAATACTTACAATACATGACATTATGCGTACGTTTTATACGTAATATATATTCCCTGTAAGTAATTGAAAACATTCTTAACTGAGAACGACGACGAAAATTCCCAAGGTATTTTCTGGTGTATTTTTGCTCCTATTTCTTTTTAAACTTGGAATTTCAAACAAGTTTGACTCAACATAATAGATATTCGTAATTTTCAAAAGTTACCAATGACCTTTATTGATCAACCTCAAAACTACAATATTCAATCCTAGTAAAGGCCAAACTTACATGAAGTTAGTTTTCTTTGAATTTTCTACCGATTTGTTTGTTCGTTGCTCTTGAAGTCTACGGTCTATCAGATTTTCAAACACATCGGATGATAAGACCAACTTATGACTAGCATTTAATAGATACTAGTAATGTAAAGCAAAAACAAAGCTAATGATTATAAAATGATCGATATGACTATAGATATTAAACATTATCACCATTCTAATCATTTACGAATATTTGTTTTTCATTATGATTAATATGTAATAATAAAAAAGGATTAAAAAGGATCCAAAATTAAGTTACAGATCTATAAAGATAAAAACCAGGACATATCTGCACTTCCGACACGCTCATAAATACAACTTACACCTATATTGTGTCCTAAGACAGTCAAAAGATCATTTTGAAAAAAAAAACAATTAATCTCTCAACATTTGAATAATAGTTATGATATAGCTTTACCAGTGTCGAAAACACAAGTCCTGAAGGTATTCCTGTTACGTTTGTGTTAAGCGTAGCTTATAATCACTGGACTTGCATGTTTAATCGTCTTTAAGACTAAATGTAATTTAGGGGATATTATTTATTAAAAAGAAGATGTAGTATGAGTGCCAACGATAATGCTTTATGTCCTATGGGGATCATGAAGGCTAGATCCATAAGCCTAAATATCCTATGCAGATTTTTGAAACTATATGTCCTACGTGGATCCTTTCGGCTAGATGATTTTGTTCTAAGAAGATTTTCATTGTCGTTCACATGAGGGTTTGACACTTGTATGTGTCAAACTTATATCTGTACATGTTGAACAATATTAATCTACATTGCTTAATAAGTTTGCAAAGTTTTACAGTGCACTACGAAGAACAAGCGAGTAATGATAATGTCAATGTCAAGGAACTTATATTAATTGATTCAAATAGAATTGAGAATGGAAATGGGGAAATGTGTCAAAGAGATAACAACCCGACCATAGAAAAACAATAACAGAAGGTCACCAACAGGTCCTCAATGTTGCGAAAAAATCCCGCACCCAGAGGCGTCCTGCAGCTGGCCCCTAAACACATATATACTATTTCAGTGATAATGCTTTCGATTCATTTATTTAATTGATAGACTCCAAGATATGCAGAACGATCCATTGAAAAACTTACAGAGTACTTAATTAAACCAGCAACAAACGATATAGAAAAAGTGAGAGCATTCTATAAATGGGTTACCGAAAATATCAGGTAAAAATATTAATCATTGAAAAAAATATGTCAAAGTAAATTAATTGACGTTTTTATTTCTTACGTATACAGTTTTTCATACACAAAAGTCAGAAAGTATGTTAAACTATTGAAGTAAAATCTATGTTAACGAAAATAGTCTATTTAAAATCTGCCAAAATTAAACGATCGACTTTGATTCATACTTTGTATTGATATATAAAATATTAGCAGCCAAAATTTTATTTAAATAACTAGTAAATGTATATAGTTTTCTTCAGTTATGATACAGACTCCTATTTTGGAAGGAAGCGAAATGTCTCCAATGATCCTACGTCATTGTTGTCCTGTAAAAGTAGTGTGTGTGATGGTTATGCTTCTATATTCCAGTTACTATGCGAGTAAGTATAGATCTGTAATGTATTCATTAACATGAAAATAAAATGAAAAAACAAATACTGAACTCTGAGAAAAAATCAAAAAAGGCAAGTTCCTTATCAAATGGCAAAATCAAAAGCTCGAACAAATCACACGAATGAATACCCACTGGCATATCATATTCCGGACTTGGTACAGACATTTTCGTATGTGAAAAATGGTGGATTCAACCTCAATCTAAAGCTAGCTTAAACCTCTCATTTATATGACGGTCGTTTAAAATTTCATTATACTGACAACGATGTGTGAACAAAACAAACTGACATAATAAGTAAAAATGTCAAAAATATTGATACAGTAGTCCACACTGTGTTATAATCCAAATTACTATGAAAGCAAACATTATGTAACAGCATGTATTTATCATTCACCTTGTAATATACAGGAATTTAATATTTGTCTTCTTACAATCAATATCTGTATAATCTTGTCAATAATAATTATATGTCATGAAACTAATGAAAAGACAGGTCTGTAGGTTTGACACATTCATTTTTGATAGCAGCAATGATAAGTTTCATTTTTCATCTAACAAGGACTGTTACAGAAATTTAATGAACAATGTCATGTTTTTCATCTCGCAATTGAAATAATATAAGGCTTTCATTTCATTGATTATATTTTTCACCGCAGTCATTGATATTTTGTGCCATTATACTGAATTGCATTTTCGTTGAAACCTGCAACTTTTTATGATTGAAAGATTACTTTATTTATATTTATAAGTCATGCTGGAATACCGGTAATGAAAATCAGTGGTCATTCTAAAGGATACAGCTACAAACCAGGTTTTAACTTTTCTAAAGACACCCCGTCTAACCATGCTTGGAATGCTGTCTATGTCTGTGGAGAATGGCGTTTTATCGAGACAACATGGGGAGCTGGAACCGTCGGGGACAACAAACATTTCAAAAAGAATTTCACAGAGTTTTACTTCCTCACAGATCCCAAACACTTCATTGCTGACCATTATCCATGTTTTGATAACGACGATGTAGAGAGCGCAAAATGGCAGCTTTTGAAGAAACCTTTCACGCTAGAAACATTTAATAAGAGAATAAAACCCTCCCGACACGCCCGAGAATGGGACATAAGATTTACGTCTCACAAAATGAATGTGTTAGAAATGAACAAAACTATTGATATAAAATTTCGTACAAAATCTACGAACTTGGACGACGTTAACGTCAAGCTGTTTGATTCGAAGGGATGTAACAGAGAACAGTATGTCGGAATAAGAAAGCAAAACAAAACATTTTCTGTAACTGTGACACCACCTTCTAATGGGAAGTATACGTTGGAAGTATATGGTACAGTCGGGGCTGATTCTAACACTTTAGAATGTCTTATAACTTATGTGATAAAATGTCAGACTGTAGAGAGTGCCATCAGTCCCTTTCCAAAATTTGATAGTTTCTACGGACCCGTCGAAAACTGGAAGGAAAGGGGTTTAAAAAATGTCGGAAAAATACCAACATCGATAACCTCCAAAAATGGAGAAGTATGTGTACCAATCAAAATCAAAGATGGCACAAAGGTCATGGCAACATTAAAGAACAGTGATGACGTCAAACTTGTTCAGTATACGCTTTTAGAAATGGACAAGCATTTGAAACTGCGAGCTAGATTACCCAAGAAAGGATATTATCGTTTGACTGTTTTTAGTCAGTTTAATTCAGAAAGCAGTTATACACCAGCCGTGAATATCCTTATTCAAAACTTAAGAGAACCAGATATAACGAGTCCTTTCCCACAAACATACCCAGAGACATTAAAATTTAAGAGTTGTCTCGTAGAACCAACTATGCGTGATCTTCCCGCCAACAAGGAAGTGCGGTTCCGTTTTAGTTCATCTGTTATGTCAGAAGCAGCTATAGCAAGGGAACATATTGCAAGAAAGACTTCGAATACATGGGATACAACGATTAAAACGCCTCCTTTTGGTGAAGTTCGTATCAGTGGTAAAATGAACAATGACGAAACATCTTGGGTTGTTTATAGCTTCATAGTGAAATGAATTTAAAAAAAACCCAGTAAGAATTTAAATATCTTGCAACAAGTTAAAGTTGCAAGGATCAATTGAGTACTATGCAATTATTGATTTTACATTAGCACCAGTTATATCATGTATATTGTAATTTAATTTTACAAAACAAATGATCTCACTTGTAATAATCATTCATATACATCATTGTACATTGATGCAATATCATCTGCTTGTTAAGTCATTGAAATATAATCAGAATAACCGGCATTTTTTTAAACAAATACCTGTATTTTCAATGTTTTATTGTCCTTATCATTTGTATTATTTCGTGTTTTCTCATATTTAGATATGGATGTTCTAGTATTGCAGTACAGGGGCAATTAACGACTATACCGGGTTTATAATAACATAAACAACACGACGGGTGCCACATGTGGAGCAGGATTTGATTACCCTTCCGGAGCACGTGAGATCACCCTTGTTTTTAGAGGGGTTCGTGTTGTCAGTATTTGGTTTTCTATGTTGTTTCTTGTGTACTATTATTTGCCTTTTAGTCTTTTTCTTCATTTTAAGCCATGGCGTTGTAAGTTTATTTTTCGATATATCAGTTTGATTTTTTTGCTGGTATATTTTTGTTTACAAATATAACATGTAATTTGAATGTTTTCAACAAAAATGTGTAGCAAAATTTTGTGAAATGGAATCAATATTCAGAAAAATCTATACATCTCCATTGAACGTGCGAGTTCCTCGTGAAAAGTCAATGTCGTAAAACACCCTCGTAGTAGTAGTATCTTCAAATATAAAGGAACGTCCTTTGCCGGATATCGCTATATAATTTTGAATTCTTACCTGCCAGAAGTGCGATTGTCCGGCTTTTACAAAGTCGAGGAGTACCTCAGATAAACACGAATTTCTAAACTTACCACATACATGATCGCTTTACTTCTGTCATATACAGGTTTACAAATTTTGGCAAAAATCTAATCAACTTAGATTGTTTACCAAATCAATGTGAACTTGACGAATAAAAGAGTATATAATGTTAGAAAAGTGATGAGAGAAATATCAAAAGTATAATGCAAACTGTAAAATGTATAATAAATTTGGATTATATTCGAGTTTGACTTTGAAGAGACCAGTGTTTAATTCAAAATCTTAAACTTACTTGTTTCTTGCTCATCAGTTTTGTCTTTAAAGTTTTACTCTACCTATTATAGTCTTGTTTGAGTGGTAAATTCGTCTTGCTTTAGCATATACGTTCTTGTTATCACTGTGATAAAGAACCTCGGCAGAAATGTTTGGAATCAAAAGTACTGTGGATTCATTAATTTTCGTGGGTACTAACTTACGTGGATTGAACAAAACTTACACTTCCGTGGATATTTGATTTCGTGGTTCTGCCAAAGTCTTCCTACAAGCCTATGTAAAATTTGTAATTAGTTGAACATTTAAATTCGTGGTTCACCTCTACCCACGAAATCCACGACAATTTGTATCCAACAAAAAACATGAATCCACAGTATATCTGATACGGTTACGGACCGCATACAAACAGAAACAAGCAATATTTCTGTTTATCTATGTGTAATTTACTAATTGAAGAATATAAATACGCATACAACTATTGGCAATTGTGAAATGTAATAATTTCTACAGTTGATCTAGATAACTAGATAAAAAAAAATACATGAATATGACTACTAGAGCGAACTTGACCGTGAACATGTTTATTTTTTCGTGAAATTGTGCATATTTCATAAAAAGAAAGATAAAAACATTGAAATAGCAAGATAAGTTGCTTATTTGTATTTCTTCACTTTTGGAAAAGAAGTTATGGAACTTTTTTTTCTGTTAAAGTCATAAGAAACGAGTGACCGGTGAAAAATTATGTTCTTCCAATTCTTGAACCAATGCATACACACATCATAAACTTAGTCTTCTGTGCACGAATTTATCATTTTTTTCGTGTAAATTTCGTATAATCGTCAATTTTTTTTTCAATCGGTCAGTGTTGTTGTGAAAATATGGCAAGTAATTAAAGTTCGTGTTTTGAAGCCGAAGTTTAACGATGGTCACCTGTTTGTCAACAATCGACAAAAAATAAACAAAAAAGCATGGAAAGAGAGCACGTGTTTAACAGGTGTATTCAGATAATAGTTTATTTTAAGGACATCCATGCGTATTGTGATCACCGGAGTTTTACGAGATGGGTTACACTGAGGTCACTTTGCATACGGAAAATGTGTCGGGGGAATTGGTTGCTGGAAGCAAGCAATTAAAATAAAGTAAACTTCTTCTAAATATGAATAAATTAAAAAAAATTCTTCAGAAAAAAGTATATGTACATAAGTTTTATAATGAAAACTATCCATTGAGTTATAAAAAACATATGCATTATTTTTTTTTATTTGAGGTTTCTTATGACTTTACGAAAGAGCAATAGAAAGAAAAATAAAACAACAACAATACCTCAGAGGAAATTTAAAAAATTGAAAGTTACAACTCAAATTACAGACAAGAGCGCAAACACATCAAATGAATGGATAACAACTGCCATATTCATGACTTGGTATAGGCGTTTTCTTATGTCGAATTAAACCTGGAGTTACAGCTAGCTTAACTTCTCAATTTAATGACAGTCGCATGAAATTTCTTCAAATGGACAACGATATGAAAATAAAACAGACACCCATTACAGGTAAAATGTCAAAAACAGGAATACAGCAGTCAGCATTGTGTTATAATCGTATTTACTATAAAAACAATCCAATATTTAACAAAGAAACACAAAGAAGACATATAAACAAAGCACGTTAGCAAACAATTAAAGACTAGAATACAAGAATGTACCATTGCACAATCGTGACACAATGACAGGGGGTTTAAGTACAGAGTCATGTCAAATGAATATTACCCAAAATAGACTAAACACTAAAATTAATATTCATAAAAAAAAAAAAATAACACGTTAATAAGATGATAAACAACGTCACTTAGTACCTATTATCTATATTCAAGATCATCGTGTATAACTTGTGAAGTTAATGCGGAATATTTATCAACAAGGTCTTGGTACCTTCCGATGACGTGACTACGGTATAGTACGCTATAATAGATAGTAATAACTAGTCGTTACCCATTTTAGAGTCAATTACGGTTGAGGTAAAATATTTTAACTTTTAGGTGTTTTTCAACCAACCATTGTTTCGTTCAGATAAATAACATATTTATTCATAAAAGGAAAGATAGTTAGATCTAGAACAAGAAACTTTTGAATATCAGCTAAGGATTTTTTCTATTAGAATGAATACATCGTCGCGTGAAATTTATGACAGTGGGTTCCCCATTAAGTAATAGTGGTAACAAGATTAAAGTTTAAAAGCTCAATATCATAAATATATGACTGACACATAAAAGGTATATAAGAATCAAATTTACATACATGAGGAGTAACAATGACAAGCAACCTAGATAAATAAAAGATTCTCCTTGTTCGAGATAGAACATTTTTAAGAAGGGGAAAAGGTTAATTGTCAGACCACACGTTTAACGAAAAGAAACTGGATATTCGTCATAATGTCCACTTAATGTTGTTAAACATTAAACATTTGTAAGTGATTATTTCGGTTGTATAAGAAAGAGTAGCGTACGCTTTAGATACTATATACAACGTCAGTGAATTACAAAGAATGCTCTTTTCAATTTTTCACGGCATTAAATTAGGTTTATGAAAAGGAGATAATTTTCTCCCACATTCATCCTATTTGTTTAGTTGGTCTAGTGTATCTCAATGTTTGTTTTTATGTAGTGTTTTGTGGACTTGATGATTTTTCGACAACATATGTCCTTTCTGAACATGTTTTTTTCATATTTTTTAATTCTTGTTTCTGATTGTACCTTGGTAGCTTGGTATCTTTTATCTTTCTGTTTCTACGACTTTACTATTATACTATAATTAACAAAACCACTAATGTCTGACAATGATCCTATATTGATGCTTCACAATTATTTAGAAAACAAATGATTTACTTTTGGTAACTATTTACAATACTGTGGTTGTAAATATATTATGTCCGGTATTTCGTTTAACAATAAACTGTTACAAATTAGAGTTGATTTAGATCAACTAACAGTATAATCAGTGTTCAAAGATTTTTAAAAGCTCTCGATTTTAAAATTGTTTACATAATTTTAACGGTTAATTAGATGACAAATTTCATCTTGAAGTCCGCAATGATCACGATAGCAAAGAATCTGAGGCAGTTGCAAATACATCTGTACCGAAAGGAAGTAGAACCCAGGGAAGTCAAATATAACTAAGAAAACAGCTAAATAAGTGAGTGGACTTGCATCATAACCTAACCTTTATCAAGCTATCTGACAAAACTCCCATACATATATCATTGGTCTATATATTATGTCAAAAGTCCCCACATCGCTTTTCAGTTTCCAAGTATCCATTGCTTGTTATATATAATTACATGTAAATGGCATATTACGGAACTTTAATTAAACCCATCAGTTTACAAACATAGATCAAAGTGAAACTAGATAGATGTTTACACTTTGTATTTTCAGAACTAATGTCACTTAAAAGCAATCCATTGATAGTTAATAAGAACTATTGTAAAATCTCCATATAAATAAAGAAATATAAATAAATAAAAAAAAGTATTGACTATTATATCAATACGTACGTTTAATATGATGGTAGTCGAGTGAAGTATATTCAATGTATCAAATCAGACTAAAATGAATGCCGGTTTGCTGATGGTTACTTTATACATTCTACTTTACAGTAAGTTATAGATGGTTTTGCAATTTTTAAGTTATATTTAGGCCCTTCTCAGATACATTTAATATTTAAGTTTCAAATAAACTCTTTTTTTTACGCATGTTAGTATATTTTGTGATCATATCATTGCTTTTGCTAGTTTTCGGTTATAATTTGAAACAAAAATGACGGAGCACATTTTTATAGTTTTTGTACAAACTTATAATGCGTGACGTACTTACTTTACCCTACTTCAACAAGGAAAACAAACATTACTTGTTGTTATGATTGGACATTTATACAAAGTAAGAGGACGGGGATAAAGAGGGACGAAATATACCAGAGGGACAGTCAAACTCATAGATTGATTATAAATTGACAACGCCATGGCCATTTGTAAACTTTCAAATTTGACTACCACACTTACCATGCTTACGATGAAGGGACAACAAGTCGTAAACATTTGAGCATATTATATTTACATGTTCAGACTGGCTTTGATTTTGACGCCTTCAAAATAAACGCAGGAATAAGTCTACAAACCAGAAAATTAAGAAATAATGATATATCAACATCATTCTAATTATTAATTATACATATAATATATCGTCATCAAATCTGGCAGTAGAAATGAAGAAAGTTTTTTTTTTGTAATTCATTGCAAAAAGTTAATTTAGAAAAAACTATCACATATTTGTTTTTTAGCCATAAAATATCTAGTAAAGTTACTTTGGCTTTAACCATCGTATTACTATTATTGGGTTCTCAATTTATAAATCCTACTATGTATCTGAACAAAAAAAGAAAAGAAAAGAATTGTTTTGTCTGTTCATTAGAGAATTTACAAAAATAATGTATTATTCAAAGAAGTTAGAAAAAGTTCATGTCTTAGTTAACGTTCAGAAAAAATTATTAGATTGATGTTTTATTCATTTTTATAATAGAATTGAAAATTATATTTATTCGTCACAAGGAGCTTGGACTTGTTGAAGACGATGTAACAAGCAATGGATGGACATAGAGAAATTTTAAAAAGAAAAAAAAGTTTTATTTTTTCTAACAAACAACGAATTTCGATGTTAAGCAATTCTTGTTTTTTGCTTTTTTTCATTTTTGTAATCATTATTGCATAGTTTTGCAAACATTCGTTTTCATTCTGTATTGAGCAAGGTAGTTTTTCAGTTATGATCTGACCAGCAAATTCCTTTCCAAGACTTCGCCCCTCCCCAGAACATGAAATAGTATTTCTGTAATCTGAGTTTTAGAAAGGCTTTGTAAATTAATTATCAAATCTAATCTAATTCATAAATGGGATTCTATAGATGTTACCATAGTTTGTCTAGATTTATTGTAAATTTTACGGATCACATTATTTCATCTTCTGTTTTAATCCTCCGCTAAATACGAACATATTTCAATGTTTATACTCAAAAAAAGAAGTTACTGAAACTTGTATTAACATTTTTTTCTGTAATTAATAACATGTTGAAAATGTCCAGAAGAAGTAGCAATATCCTTTAACTTATTGAACAATTTAGGATGGGTACATATTTATTCAAGCATGTATGCGATATGGGTTTAACTCATTAGTAGAAATTTGGATCTTTTCTTTAGTCTTTTGTAATTTTTTCTACAGCCTTGATTACGTTAAACATACAAAACGTTTTGATAAACATATGTTTTACGGAATGCTATGTAATAAGTGATCATCTTCACAAATGGTGGATCAGTTATATGCTGATAAACTTGAACAATTGCAAGTAGCTGAACAGATATTACTTGATGCCGACATTATAGCAAATAGATTGATTGGAAAACACTACAAGAACCCCCCAAAAAAGCACATTGAGTTTTTAATGCTCCTCTCTACCTTTGTTGTTTAATCGTTATCATGACAGTTTACCGCTTTTTATTACATGAGACAAAGCAATTATAATATTAGAATAATCATAAAAAAAGAAGATGTGGTATGTTGCCAATGAGACAACTATCAACAAGAGACCAAAATGACACAGACATTAACAACTATAGGTCACCGTACGGCCTTCAACAATGAGCAAAGCCCATACCACATAGTCAGCTATAAAAGGCCCGATATGACAATGTAAAAAAATTCAAACAAGAAAACTAACGGCCTTGTTTGTATAAAAAAAATAACGAAAAAAAAATATGTAACACATAAACAAACGACAACCACTGAATTACAGGCTCCTGAATTTTGACAGGCACATACATAAATCATGTGGCGGGGTTGTATTTTCAGAACTAATGTCCTTAAAAGCAATCCATTGATAGTTAATAAGAACTATTGTAAAATCTCCATCTAAATAAAGAAATATAAATAAATAAAAAAAAGTATTGACTATTATACCAATACGTACGTTTAATATGATGGTAGTCGAGTGAAGTATATCCAAATCATCTCCCTAACCTGGGACAGTGGTATAACAGTACAACATAAGAACGAACTATAAAAATAAGTAAATAACCTTGTTTCAGATTTTCGATAACTAGTACAAAAATGAAGTAATTCGTATCCGTCATATTTTGACAGATTGAGCCAATTCTGAGTACTGGCCCATTAGAGCAGCTCACAGTTAGGAAAAAAAGAATATTGGCACTCATAATTTTTGACCACCCTTGTTTCTTTGCTTTCTAGATGATAAGGCATTGTGTTTGTGATTGTGTCATGTATGTGCATATGTACTGACACAGCAGCTTCTATATATATTTGATTTCCAAAAACATATTCTCTTATTGATGACACAATGGTAACAATCTGCATTCATTTGAGACAAAATATTAAAAAAAGTGGGTCGATAGAATAACAAAAGTCCTCAAATCCGGTTTCAATTATAACTTCAATATTTATGAGTGATACTTTTCCCGTAACCATTGGCATTTTTATTATGATGTAAAATACAAATCATTTTCCGTAAAATCGAATTGTGAAGTTCGAGCATAAAATATAATATTTGTTGAAAAACAGTACTTGACTTGAATTTCAAGACATATGGCCGGTAAGGATGATAAAATCCAGGCTGTCAACTAGACAATTGCCCCTTAATGCATGAAAACTAAATCTTGATGTTCATCTCAAAATATTTCATTCTTTTGCTTTTCTAAAAGTCAATTTCATGGCACAAAAACTTATATATTTGACGTTTGAGCGGATGACTGTTGCTCATCGGAGGTGTAAAACCAGATCCATGAAACCTCACCGGAAGATTGCATTTATGTTGAAGTTGAAGCTATTATGATTTTTTTGGAAATGCTATTCTTTTTGTTCTACACGCTTTTGAGGTTAGTTTTTTTCTCTCAACGTTTATGAAAGAGACCGACTGTGTTATCAACTTTCTTTAAAGTTTTCAATCCACTGAGAGAGAAAAATGCACAGGAATATGGCTCATATGTTGAAGATGTACATTTATTATAGATATATGTTAAAGATGTTGTTCTTAAGTTCCCATAGTATCTATAACTGTTTTAATGACCTGTACAATTAAGAAACATTCTGTACAGCCTGGTGACTTCTGTACTTGATTCTTTTTGTAATATAAATCCAGCAAGACATTTAGTCTATGTTCTTCTCATATCATTTGTGTCTATTTTCATTTATTTTGTTTTGTTTGCTAAATAGCACCTATGCATTAACTAATTTACTGTTCTTGTTTTAATCTCAGTGTCTCTGATTTTGTAAACAAAGTTATCGTAATTATATATGTTTTGATGTACCTTCCTTCAAGTAAGGTATAATATTTAGATCATAAAGGTTTCTTCTATATTAAGGACGTTTACACTTTAAACATGTTCTATTCATTAAGATATGAAAAGAATAGAGCAACAGGCACAGCCTATAAAAGCTCTGCCTATATTACATGTACACGGTTATAATTCAATTATTACAACTGTATTAAATATAACGCAATATAGTTGAACATGCATGCTACTTTTGAGCTCGAACGAGAAAATATATTTTAACACGTGACTAAAAACTAACTTTTGCATTATTTCACAGACAATATAAGCGAAGCATTTAAGGGTCCATCTTTTGTGAGTAACTGGGAGTCTTTATCAGCAGGCGATCCTACTACAGATATACGTCATAATCTTGGACAGTATCCATTGAAAGTTGATGTCCAGATTTTGGTAACTAAAGAAGGAGTCGATTATATCTTCACCGGTTCTGGAGCAGCACAGAGGGACGATGACAATGATTTCTATTTTGGTGGAGTCATTTATATCTATAACACAGAGATTGTGAAAATAATAGTACCGAAAGCATCAACATATGCAGGCATTGCTTACACAGGTGAAGTATTTTTCAATTTAGAAATCATATATTAAGTTTAACGTAACCCTGCAGTACAGCACAAAACCTGTTGTTTCACAAAAAAAGATTACAAGTTCGTTATATGTGTCTAAATGCGTAGGTCTTTTCGCGTAGATTTTTTTAATTTGTGTGAACTATCCAACACTAAACGTACTTGATGTCCCTGATGAACCTATATATGAAGTAAGCCTGTAAGTAATAAAAAGATAGACTAGACGTCAACATACAGTTTTTAACCAAAAAAACTGGTGCACATAAAAGAGTCTATACAAAGTCTTAATAAATCACGCTACCAAGATTGCCTTTAATACATGTATAGACTTGAGCTCTAAGAAATGGGAAAATAAAACTCATGTAATGTACTTCAGTATACAGTACTATGAAATAAATCAAGAATACATTGCCTGAAAAAAAATATGGAGTGATTGAATGTAAACCTTTGATAATCTCAACATAAAAATAACATAAAATGTTTTCCCACACGGTTATGATAGCTGGTAGCGTAATGCAAAGCAGATGGGATTTTAACCTCTAAACTGGCAGTTTCAATCCTATTATCTTCCAAATTGAATTCAATATCAGTCACTTTTGATTCAAATATGGAGCCATTATTTTGTTTGAACATAAGACAATAACACATCAAGCATCATTGCTATACATAACATAGTTGGGTGATTGAAAGCACACTGGCGTTCTTTTTCCTTTAAATATTGATGCCTTTATAAGCAGGAGGTGTACATGTACTTAAGAGTTTATAATTTTGCTAATATTCAAGACAAAACATTGGTGTCATACTCTTCAAAACAAATCTATTGCTAATATCATGAATATGTCCACTGTAAAAGGTAAGTATGATATAGTATTTCTAAAATCACCTTGTATTGTATTGAGTCGAAACACTGACTACTGGTAAACTAGTTCAGTTTATATTTTCCTGTCTTCTAATGTTCTGGTCTCTCTTACATTTTGACCTTATTGTTTATCATGATGACAAGGTAAAGAGTTCTATGTGTTTTTGCGGCAAAGTCAAACAAACATGTGTGGCGCGAAACAACCTTGGTAAGTTTCGTACAATAGCGAACAAATGAATTTGTTATTCTCTTGTTCAACAAAATGATCATCCTTTTGTTATCTGTAACCTGAATGTTATGATGATTTTTTTTAATTTATAACATGATCTATAGAGACAAAGGAGTAGGTTTGTGTAAACATAAGCAGTTTAAAAACCATCACATTTACATATCTTTGTACTGAGGTTTCGTGAACCGTATGTTGTTCGACGCAGGAGTCGGTATTAAAAACATTAAGACTAACAATTTAGTATACTTCCGATCAATCGTTTTTTTTTGTGAAATCGACTTCTGAATATTTTCGTACTAGTTTTGTCAGAGGAATCGAAAGTTGAGGTAAAATGAATGTGTTATCGATGATTTCGTTTATTATTTGCCTTTCATGCTTTCTTTGAATTTTCACAGGTTTAGGTATGTATCTGTGTAAAATTAGAATAATATAATATCGCCATATTTATTCTAGGTTCTTCCTTATATTATAACGGGGGTACCAACATGTGGTTCACTTCGGGGAAAGTTCGAGTTCGGTTGTGGACAGCAAATGATTTACCACAACCAGACTTTTCAGCACGGACGAAAATGGATGGTATGGTATATTGTTTTATAATTATAATCTAATGTTGATAACTGCATATGATTGCATCTTCTGGTGTGTCTAAAAATAGATTACCCAATTAAAGTACTGAACCAATTATACAATTATAAATTAGTTTGCTGAAATCATTGTTTTTTTAATATATTTGGTTGTGATGGTTGTAGATTATTAAAAAAAAGTTTGTACCAAATTAATATTCAGGGTTAGACTAATTAGCCATAGATGAGAATTATAAAGTCTTCAGGGATGGTATTGTGATAGATTGAGGGGCTTTTAACTAACATCAATGTAAACAGTCACAAAATGATACATCCCGTCTGCAATTCGGTTTTTACAGGTACAAAAATATTTAAAATACATTATAGCCCAACAGTCAGCACGAATCACACGCGTAAGTTTATAGCTTCATATTAATTTCAATAGTGAACAAAGCTCTACAATTAAAGAGCAGAAACGGTTTATCCTTCCGTTGGTCAATAGCTTGTTCTGTGTAGTCATCTTTATTATGTTGTTTAATTTCTAATCAAGAGAGCCACCTTTTATTGTAGCAAACCAATTACCAACTTTCCGGGAATTCATACATGGTTTAGGACAATATCCAAATATGGTCACAGTGCGCATAGAGCTTGATGATGGTTTCATTTCTGATGGTCAAGGTAAGATAGACCATAAACATTTTGTAATTATTTTGAAGTAACGTTAGTGGTGCAAAAACATTACAATGCGATTATTAAATGACTAAGGTACCATATACACAATCTACCTTGTTTTCAGTGATTTGACGCTCGTATTGCTACCAAGTGACCTCCAATAGAATACTTTTTAGTTCGTTGTAATGTCGACAGACACTTTTGTCTAAGCGAACACAATTCGTGCAACTAGGGGCATCGTCACTTCCTTCAAATGTTGAGCGAGTGATTATAAAAAATATAATTTTATATTTTTTAAATAATTAGACAAATCAAATTCTTATAATTGATAATCATCACTGTTGTCATTAAAGAATTGTGTTGAATACTTACGTAACAACAAAAAGTTTCTAGTTTATCCTGCGTACTGATGATTAACAAGACGCTTGCTGTGGAAATTCAGGGATACATGCAATCCTCTCTATCAGGCAAATGACGTCCGGTATGATCTTAAACCACAAAGGTACAAGGATTGTGTCTGATATTCATATTATGAAGACATAATCTTTCAATCAGTGTAATTGAAGTCTAGAGCTAGCATGACAGGTAACTGCAAGCAGTCTGTTGTTATTTATATATTATTGTCATTTTGTTTATTGTCTTTGGTTACAACTTCTGAGATCAGACTCTGACTTTTCTTGAACTGAATTTATGTTTGCACCTTTCCCAAGTAAGGAGCCGCTGGCCTTTGAACATACTGTAAGTCTTCTATAATTCTTTTAATTTTAGTTTCTTGTATACAACATGTACAATTTGGCGTTCATCATCACTGAAATAGTATAAAAACATGTGTATTTGATTAGATGCCAGCTGAAGGACTCCTCCTGATGAGGGAATTGTTCAATGCATTGAAGACCTGTCGATGACATTCTGTTTTAATCTGTTCTATGGTCGGGTTGTTGTCTCTTTGACACATTCCCCATTTTCTTTCTCAATTTTACCATTAAGGTGCACAAATTGACAATCTTTTCCGGTTTAGGACATAGCTCGAAAGTGGGCAATTGGAGTTGGTGAATTTTAAGATCTTGAAACATGTTACAGTCACTGTAGCTTCCAACATCAGTTGTTGGGTGTGTTTCAAAACAAATAGTACGTTCAAAATGCACCACATGTAGGGTTTTTAACATATGTAGGTGTTTCCCAACTAAATCATCTGTGTTCCATCATCCCATCCACACCCCTCCTCCGGATCCATTATTGATCAATGTCTCGTAAAACTCATTTTCTGAACGATGTTTTGTTTTCTTCTGTTTGCGTACTATTGTTTTGTGATTTATCGATTTTGTGTTATTGATTTCATAATTTTAGATCAGTTGAGTTATGTTTGTTCTGCTTGTTTTTGACTTTATGTCAGATTCAATGTATTCGGAATCCTTTTTGAAATTTAAGTACAATTAGGTTAAAAAGTGCCGTTTGAAACTCTTATAGAGCCTTGTTTTTTCTATAATATTTTTGAAAAAAAATAGTACATGTTTTAAAGTTTTTGATTTACCACTGATTTTAATTGACTTGTTTGTTTGCTACGGTAGATGTATCTTTTGTTTGATGCAAGGTAGAAACAAACATTAGACAATTCAATTTTTTTTTCATAAATTAAATTGTACCAATATAACTGCATCCACCAGATGCGCATTTTGACAAAAAATTGCTCCCTTAGTAATACGCAACCAAAATAACTAGAATACAAAATTAAATAAAATCTGAAATGTTTTTTAAACCAGGAGGAGTCATCCCATAAACAAATCCGAATCAAAGTTTTGCAGGAAGGGATACTTTCGTTTAAGTCATAAGAAATCTCAAATTAACAAAAATCATGCATATGTCTTTTAAAGCTAAGTGGATAGTTTCCAATATACAACTTATGTACATATATTTTTTTCTGAGGAAAATTCTTTTATTTGTCTACATTTAGAAGAAGTTTATTTATTTGTGATTGCTCGCTTCCAGGAAGCAATTCGCCGATGTATTTTCCGTATGCATAGTAACATGAGCGTAACCCTCCTCGTAAAAATCCGGCGATCGCAATACGCATGAATCTGTCATTGAAATAAACAATTATCTGATTGTACATGTTAAACACGTGCTCAATTCTGTACCCATGATTTTTGTAATTTATTTACTATAAGGTGACAATTGGTATACTTCGGCTTTAAAACACGTCATTTAATGAGCAGCCATATTTGTTAAATCATAACAGACAGAGAAAAATAAAATTGACGATTATATGATATATTTGCGAAAAAAATGACAAATTCGTGCTAGAGATCTAAGTTTATGATTTATACATTCATCGGTTCCAGAATTGGATATACATTTTTTTTTCACCACTCACTGGCTTCATATGACTTTAATTTAAAATAATTTCCAAACTTGATTCACTTTTATTGTGTCTATTAAATTTGCATTCTCATCGAAGGTTCATCATTCACTGGCAAACCAGACCACAACAGCTGTTATTCTGGATTATTATATGGATACAACGAGACCATGTTTCGTTTGTGGGTACCTTATCATATTTCCACAAACAACGCATGTGTTGGTGAGACTTTAATTGTTGCAAATGCGTTATTCTGTCATAAATTAAACACCTGGTTTTATATCTAGCAGGCAATTGGGACCTTTATTGTACTCTAACTTGTTTAAGGTACAATGTTAATATTGGTTTATTTATGCCTTCATATACGATATCTATAAATTGATTAGAATTATGTTAAATGTCACAGCATGTATCTTACATTGTTGCTTATTAAAACAGAAGCTTCACCTACGTGACGCCATATTCATTAACCATAACTAATATTCAAAGTATAACTGTAAAAACACGAGCGAGTATTCAACTACATATAAAACAATTGTTAAAAAGATTACGCCAACTAATAGAGAGGAATATATAACTTAACTCGTTTAATATATCATAAATTATACTATGTTTATGCATATACAACATACATTACACGACAATATACTAATATAGTATGTGCACTCGCTCAACTTTTCCTTTTAGCCTATTACGTTATTTGTCAAGTTAAGTGCACAGTGTTGCTAAATACGCAACATTTCAGTGCATTTATTCTGCAGAAGTATTACAATTTAATATGAAAAACAATTACTTAATTTTGCTTCAGGAACATTGTGTTGTGCTTATGATGGCTGGTCGACCAGTAAGATTGAATATAGTGGAAAAGTACATGTATTGGCATGGATACTCGACGAAGAGAATGATGACTTCGATAGCTATTATCAAAATATCAGTATTCATTATGCAACTAACCCTGTACCGTTACCAACAATACTTAATATAGACGACTTTTTTGTTACCGTTGAAGTAAGGATAAAGACATTATATATTCCGGAAAGACAATAATTCAAATTTTAATCTTTTGATCTTTGGTTGTCCCATTAGTCATTAAGATACAACAAAATAATAACAGATAGTCTTTTATCTTCATTTAGTTTTAAAAATTGTTTTTAAAATTTATTCTTAATTTCAAAAATTAATTTATACTCTGTATGTTTTATTAGCTTATGTGCATTGTCTTCATATTTAATGGATATAAATTAAATTGAAATCCGCTTCTGTTGTCTAGTCTCGGGTTCCATAAGATACCTTTTGGTGTTCTATTTCTTTTAGCCTACGTCTTGCAAATGTCAAATGCCGATTGTAAAATAACATGTCGACAATACAGTGTGTGCTACAAACTGATGACGAAACAAATTTCGATACCAAAAGACCGACGGAATCAAGCAGTTTTGTTTATCAAAGTACTTTTATTCATTTGTTTAGGTAGAAATGTTGTCCGGCGATAATAGCGGATATCGATTTCAAACAGCAGGATCAGCGATGACCAATAGTAAAAGCGATTTTGGTGGACTTGTATATGCTTATACAAATAGCAGTGTAGAAACATGGGTGCCAAATTCAAAGGGTCATGTACAATTTGTAGGAAATGACTGGGGAGGCGGTGTATGCTCTAGTCGAGAGGATGCTGGTCATTTAGTAGTTAACATTTTTACTTTCCGAGATAATAGTAAGTAAGAATGGTATTGTTTTAAAATGTTAGGAGCTGAGCAGTATTTTCTGAATTTTGACAAACAAATCGTATTTCATTGTTTGTTTTTGCAGAATTAATTTGTTATGGTGATACACAAAAATTGTGTAAACAAACCACGGTAACCTATATGTTTGGGACTTAAACATACTGTTAATTCTAACAATGTTTCGTCCTTAAAAAAAATCAACTTTCTAAAGTATGTATATCGTAACAGGCTAAAATTGTAGCCTACAAGAACTGCAATTGTTTTTGAACAATTCATGTCGAATGTTCCATATCAATGAGACATATATTACTCACTTGTCCGTCCACGTTGTGCTAGAGTTTATTGTTTACAAAAAGTCCCACGTAATTATATAACCTTTATCATAGACAGAAAACTCTTACTGCGTCAGTTAAGTCGACCACAACCTTGGTTATTGGCTATTCGATTTAAAGTTTTCTTGGTGTTTTTTGTTTCTTTTACGGTTTTTAATGTGTGCTTAGATAAGTTCTTATAACTAATTGTTTTAACAAATATCTTCATTTGGAAAGTTGTTGTTAGGAAAATAATCTATCTTTGAAGTTGAAATAAAACGGATGCATACACCCTAATATGTGCGTTGTAGAAACGAAATCACTGCCTGCAGTAATCATTCCGTTATATACAGACCTACAGATGCTGTTATAAACTTCAACTTACAAAATATACCAGAATTTAATTCAAATGCTAAAATTCATCTTAGTGAAATGAAAATATGGAAGTGTTTACACCTAAAAATGTACTATTAGTAAATCTACAGACAAACTGGTGAACCTAGGAAAGTTTTAAGGCATGGCAGGAACTTGCTAAATAAAAGTTACGTGTAGTATACGTTTCAGAAAATTAAAAACGTCCCTGAATTTTGATATCCAGCTTTTTCCAGTCTGCAGAAGATAGCAAAATAAATAAACACCCGAGTTTCATTTGATACGGCCCACTCAGTTCCGTAGTTTAAATCACCTATTGTCTGCAGATGTCTATTGTCCATCTATTGTCCTTTTAAATCAATGATAGAGTATTTTAATAGTAATAAAGAAACAAATATCACCACAGACTTGCATGCGTAACGATTTTTCTCCGTACTCAATAGTAAAATTGCAAATACTCAACCTGTGCATGGTTTCCGGCTGTGTTCTTCTCTTTGGTCGGATTGCTGTCTCTTGGACACGTTCTTCATTCCCAAGTTTACTTATCATCTTATTGAAAACTGAAATGCGCTTCTTCAGTTATACGTAATATCTTCCCTCTCGAATTTGTATGACGAACTCTTATCAACTTGAAACGAAAATAACATTGTATTTGGTTTATCTGAAACACTCTTCTTAATAAACTTTAACAAGGAAAGCTCAGTTCTAAAGGATTAATAACAAGTACAAAACAAAAGGACCTACATTACTAGATTATATACAATAGTACAGTCACATTTACCTAAGTTCAACATTGTCTGAGGAAGTTTGATCCTAAGTTTCTTCAAAATCTCGTAAAAGTAAAGTTATAAAATTAATGAAATAATTATTTTCGACGAAATGACTTCGGAGGTGATGATACATAGAAAAAATAGTCGTTTATTTGCCATGCTAGAAAATGTACAGGGAAAATAGAAAAAAAAATGCAATTAAATTCAATTCCTGTTAAAACTCAATGTACCAGTTCTTAAAGTTCGTTATATTATAAATTTAAATATGTGTATTCCAATAGAACATTTGTATTTGATAAATAACAATTACAGCAAATACTACAAATATATTTCATTATTTTATTTCAGAAACATGTGGAATACCAGCATCGTACCCGTTTAGTAAAATTACATACGATGACGTAACACATAAAAGCATAGCACGATATGCATGCATGTACGGATACACACTGACGTCCGGAGATCTTGTTCATCAATGTGTATCTCAACAATGGATTGGATACTCTCCCGTTTGTCAACGTAAGTTAAATAAACACAGCCAACATTAAGAACTCTTTTTAAACTCCCATTGTTTGTCATGTTGCATGTTATATCCAATTAATTTAAATCAGGTGATGCGGGTGAATTTTTGAATAAATTTAATGACACGATGAAAATAGCATTCACACGAGTTAGTATACATTTCTTCTTCTGATGTTTTTTTTACACTATTAGTGAAAACAAATGTGATTCAAATTTTGACATTACAGCCAGCAATAGTAGCAGATTTTTATTGTACCGTTTTAGGTCCTGTATAATGCGCTGAATTTGATTTCCAATCAAGATAAAAGTCCTAGTATTTAATAAATTACTTCGTTTTCGATCCAAAATAAAAAGAATGGCTTAATATATTGCATCGTAAGTTTCGACTGCTGTAACACTATTTAGACAGAAACTTGAATATCACAGGAATTTTATAATTCATTACAAAAACCTTATGCTAACTATTGATGTCTTGGTAAGTCACCTGGGCATTCAAATGATATCATATACATGTAACATGTGTATAATCCTCTTGTTTTTCTTTTCTTCTTGATTTATACATGTTATATATGACACGAAAACCAACTTTAAATTTAAATAATTTAAAGTTGCAAAACAAGCATTTTGGTTATCGGTTATTATTTAAAACTAGTGTTAACTATTGTATTTCTAAAGAAACCTGTGGAATTTCATCATCATTATATAAAACTAGTTTTTACTATTGTTTTCTTATAGAAACCTGTTGAATTCCATCATCATATCTATTCTCTACAAAAATGCACAGTCACATTACGAATAATAGTTATCGGTTATTATTTAAAACCAGTGTAAACTATTGTTTTTCTATGGAAACCTGTGGAATTCCATTATCATTATATAAAACTAGTTTTTACTATTGTTTTCCTATAGAAACCTGTGGAATTCAACATCATTATATAAAACTAGTTTTTACTATTGTTTTCCTATAGAAACCTGTGGAATTCCATCATCATATCTATTCTCTACAAAAATGTACAGTCACATTACGAATAATAGTTATCGGTTATTATTTAAAACCAGTGTAAACTATTGTTTTTCTATGGAAACCTGTGGAATTCCATTATCATTAAATAAAACTAGTTTTTACTATTGTTTTCCTATAGAAACCTGTGGAATTCCATCATCATATCTATTCTCTACAAAAATGTACAGTCACATTACGAATAATAGTTATCGGTTATTATTTAAAACTAGTGTAAACTATTGTTTCTCTATAGAAACCTGTGGAATTCTAACATCATTATATAAAACTAGTTTTTAATAATTGTTTTCCTATAGAAACCTGTGGAATTCCATCATCATATCTATTCACTACAAAAATGTACAGTCACACTACGAATAATAGTTTTGCAATATATTCCTGTATACAAGGATATGAAATGATATCTGGAGATCCGGTACACCAATGTCTTTTACCCCAATGGGTTGGAACGCCCCCTGATTGTAAGGGTGAGTAATAACTATCAAATGTATTAAGACAAAAGATTCCCAAGGAAATCGTTTGTATATTAAATGACTGCTTATCTGTTTTAAATTGTGTCACGAGAAGCATTCTGACGTTTCAGGCGCGTTGAAATCTCGTTCTGAAATTATTCACAAAATATGTTATACAAGTAAAAACCATCAATGAATTTCAGAAATCAAATTCTGAAAAAAATTTGTATTTACAATTAGTTCTTTTTTAGGAATCAATTTAAACCAATCAAGTCATTCGATTAGCTAAAATGTTGATGAAATGGTTTTACCAGAATCATCAAAATCCCATATAATTTTTTCTTTTTAAATTCTTAGAATTTTTTTTTTTAATCATTATAACAGTACATTTTAGTGAAATAATAATTCACATTTTAGCAGCCAGTATGGTTCAATTTTGTCAACTGTGGCAAAATAAGCTAAAACTAACCCATTCATTATGAACTTTTAGCTTGCAAGTGAATAATTTGACTGCATTAAATCCGTATTCATGTGAACTTCAATTTAACCACTTAGCTTGAGATGGATAACACGTGAATTGTATGTGTAAAGTTATTTAAAGAAAACGATTGTTAACATTGAAGGTGAAACAAAGGTAAATCATTTCATTGACTGATTCGATTCGCAAACAAAATCATTCTTCTAACTTAAAGGTTATTGATGATAAACATGTATTGTTTATTTCTAATTTAAAATTAACTTGATCTAGAAAAATCGTACAGCACGAGTTTGCTTAATAAGTGTAAATCTATATTTGTGCTTACATCACTTGTATGGTCATCGGATGACATTAGAGATCAACTCGATGTTTAATTAGATATGATATGACCCCAGAGAATAAATTATGTATGGAAATATAATGGAAAACAAATTACAACAGGCTGCTGTTTGAATGTGTGGAATGAAAATACATAATCATTGGATGTTTAAAATAGAGGTAGTATCACGACCGATCCACGTTCAAGATCCTTAGAGTCGCTCTCTGAAGGATAGGTCAATAGTCTGTTTTAGAATGCTATATTTCAGAACCTACATGTACTCGACATACATCTATTTTTATTTCACAGGGGAACTCTTTCTTTGTGTTAATGCGGTTAATCCTCTATTGTTACTATAGCATTAAAGGGTTTTCATTCTAACATTGAAAATGCATGCAACACTTTCCACTGTGCATTAGACAGCAAAAGGCTAGCAATCAATCAATGTTAGTTGAATTAAGATTATAGTCGTTTACCAATGATCAAATCTCGAAAATTGATTAGGAAGAAACATATCATGGTAACAAAGAGAAACTGGGATTTTCGCATGAGCTGCAAATGCAGCAAAAAATGTTGCATCCACAGGTTAAACGCCCAACATACGGATGAGATTGAAATGAAGTTAGACTTGACTGATGCACAAACAAAGAAAAACAATCAAGTTGAGCCAATGTAAGAAATGAATTAAACATTGGTCAATAAGTGTAACATCAGCGCCATACTTCCGGTTGAAATTTAGGGAAACTATTAACAAACTGCAATTCCAACTGTGTTGTTTGTGTATTAAGAAAATAGAAATATTGTGACCATAAAACATATTTTGTCTGGCAGTACATTTTGGTTGAAGTTGAGTATCAGTTTGTCTATGCGACACACATATACATATATACTTTCAAGCAGTATTATGATGTTAAATTCGATTATAAGTAAAGTGGGAAGTACCGAATCATATCAGGGAATGTCAAATCTTGCAAAAACTCTAAGAGGATCTGTAGAAGGAGCACTACAAGGCAATATTTTAACAGCTTTTAAAATTTCCAACATAGCTGTGTCCTTATTTTTCATCGCATTTGCATTCTTTTCTACTTTTGTGTTTCATTATCATTTTGATATCTTTCAACTATTTTTTTAACTGCACGTCAATAACCCGTTCCTAGTCTATATAGCTATCTACCGTGTAGATATCGCATCGTTAGCTTATGGTTGTGTTCCTAAAAATACAAGGACGCGTTCAATTAATGTTACGTAAATTCAGTTAATTCGTCAGTGTACTGAAAGTACACGGATCGGGATTACCAGTTATCAATCAATAATTACATTAGATGTATGTTTCATTATAAAACGTTATTCTGATTGGCTAATTGCACATCACATGTTATTCCGTAAGCAGTTGCATGAGACAATAGCATTTCATTCATGATGACACGAGGTCCCACAATAAAGTGCACAGGTGAAATTTAATTTAACTTCATGAAAATCGTGTTTTTATAATCCTATCTAAAAAATGTAATTATAAGTATTGAATGCTTCTTTTTGTAACTTTATAGGGTTGTAAAAGCGTTGACCGTGCGTACATTTTTAGAATGAAGCGCTTCCGTGCTTCATTCAAAAATGTACTTCGGTCAACGCTTTTACACCCCAATAAATTTACAAGAAGAAGCATTCAATTCTTAAATGATACGTCTTCTCATATTTTGACAGTTACAAGAGCGATACGCACTTGGACAGTATTGGTTTGACATCAATTATCGTATTCATGAAATGAAATATATTGTTATTTTAAATTCATCTTATGGATTATAAAATAACTAGTTTAATGTTTTATTTCTATAGAAAATTGTGGAATACCAACTTCGTATCCTTTCTCTACAAAGTCATATGGCCATGTGACGAATAACAGCTTTGTATTATATAAATGTTTACACGGTTATGTGATGACGTCTGGAGATCCCATTCACACATTCTACTCGTTGGATAGGAATTGCTCCTTATTGCAAAGGTGAGTTAGTCAATACATAATAGACTTTACTATCATTTGGCTATGAACTAATACTAACATGCTCTAAAGTATTGAAGTAAAGAACTGGAATATAGACCGATAACATTATATTGTCGGGAAGAAAAGATCATTATATTTAAGTGAATCCAAAGGTCAATAAAACACGAGAAGAAGTTTAAAATTAACAAAACGTATCAAATAAAAAATTAACGAGCCATAACGAGCCTTCGTGTAGTTCAAAACAGTTATACCTGTACACGTGAAACCGAAGCTGTTGCGTATGACAAATAGGAAAGAAATGTTATTTGCGAGTAATTTTAAAATAAAGAAAGCAGAAAAGCATTTAACTGCAATACATATCAATAATACAAACTTAGATATTTGCATATTTTCTGCACATCACTTTACATAGTATGATATCGTATCGATATGGTAAATGTTGCTTTACAGAAAGTTGCGGAATCCCGTCTTCCTATGACAATACAACATTTTCGTACGATGACACTGTAAATGGAAGCATAGTGGTGTACAAATGTAAAGGCGGTTATTTCGTCCATTCTGGGGACACTTTGCTTGAATGTAAACCACCAGAGTGGACTGGTAATCCTCTTGAGTGCAGCAGTGAGTATGATTATGTATTGATTGAAATGATTGTTGTGTGACACACCTAAACAAACTTAAATTCCGCAATACAAGTGAACACAAACTAATCAAGAATGAATATGTCCGTTGGGGTAAATAGTTATGTCCAAGTAAAACTAACCGTTATGATTATCATGGAAATTTTAAAGTCGGATTTTTTTATGTCAAACATAAGTAAAGGATATTGACTTATTGATAAATCATTACATATATATCCCAAGTATCATGAATATGTCATTTAAGTTGTGTGATACAACTTTCTATTAGGAAGATTATAGTTAAAACCTCTAATCCTGTAATATCATATGACCTTGGTTATATTGATAAATAGAAATTTAGGATAAACTACAGCAGCTCGATGGTGTGTATGCAATGTGTCAAGTTCTAAATCGTCCCGAAATTATAAAGAAGTGGGTGCATTTAACAGAAACAACAACAGATATACTAAAATCATGGTTCCTATTTAATGGCCCAAAAGTATAAAAAGGGTATCATGGTATGATATCCGTTCATTTGACTGTTTATTGTTCTTTCATTTGTCTTTGTTTTATTATTAATATTACTTTTACTTTTGAATAGTTTTATGTGATGTCTGTTTGACGTGGCTCAGTACATCTACATTTCACCAATGTGTTTGTATTGGCTTTCATTTTTTGATGGTTTCTTTTGTATATGCGACTTTTTGTATTTCTTTTGTTCTTATAACGTGACTTTGTACGTTAAAAGATCCCGTCAGTATGATATTGTTCAATTATATGTCAGTATGATATATTTCTATTATGGAGTACTATATACGTTGAACAACACACGTCAAAATCATTCAATCGCGTAGTGGAATTAACTATTTTTGGATTCTTATAAATTCTATATATAACTTTTGGACTAATTTTAATGTCGGTAAATTCTGAAATTTATTCTTACATACTTTTGATTTTTTAACCCTGTATGCTAACATTACCTATGTAAATTTAAAAATTGTGTGTATGCATATTGAACGACAAATGTATGTGACGTATGAAAAATTTGCTGACGTCCGACACTAAAATCAGTCAATGTGTTCGTAGATAGTAGATGTTTATGTGTTCTGTTAAATTGCTCCTTTTAAAATTGTTATTCGATGAACACTGATGTACCCATATTTTATTTTATTTATTGTGTCTGTACATTTATCGCATCAATGTAAATATAACGGAATTTGATGAGATTGTCATTAAAGTGAGAGGGTTAGCACTATAGAACCAGGTTTAATCCACCATTTTCTACATTTGAAAATGCCTGTACCAAGTCAGGAATATGACAATTCTTGTCGATTCGTTTTTGATGCGTTTTGTTATTTGACTTTGCCATGTGATTATGGACTTTCCGAATTGATTTTCCTCTTAGTTCAGTATTTTTGTGATTTTACTTTTTAAATATAAGATTAGAGATATTTATAACACAGACGTTTAAATAAACAAAAAAAATCCTCTGATCCTTTTTTTTAAACCATGACAACTGACCTAAAAATATTATGATTTAGATGAATTGACACTTGATGCAATATCGAAATTAAAAGAAGACATCAAAAAGGAGCTCTTAGTAGATAGGAAAAGTACCACTGCATACATCAATAGTAAAACATCGGCAGCAGACCCGCGACCTTCAAGTAGAGCGATTGGAACCGTTGGAATTGTATTTCTGACAATATGCCTGTCATTTATACTGTTATAAGATATGATTCATTGTGAAAAATATCGACAGATGTTTTAGTATTGGTTCGAGTGATTGTGGTAAATTGTGTGAAAAATGGCAAAACACTGATAACTTAATTTCGTAAATCAACTTTTTGTTTTTACCGGGTTATTTGAGAAGCACGACGGATGCCACGGCTGAAGCAAATCTGCTTACCCCTCCGTAGCACCAACTATCAACACGCCTTTTTATGTGGCTCATGTGTTCTGCAGTTATTAGGTTTTGAGGTTGTATTTTGTTTGTCGTTTGGTCGTATTTTGCCATGCCATTGTAAGTTCTTGTTCCACGTTTCAATTTTGCTAACCTAGCTTTGTTGTAGTTTGTCTCCATGTTATTTAAATTTTTCTTCATTATCTTTTATATCATTAACTTTCTGGAAAAAAAAACGGTCATGTGAGGTAATTGTATATATAATAAGACAACACACATACAAAAGAACGTATACAAAGGCCGTCAATTGTGTGTTCTAATTTCTTCTATTTATAGAATGTCTCCCTCAACTCGGAATGTTTAATATATTAAAATTCCATCGAATAAGATTGAATTACTCATGGTGAAGAATTAAATTATGTGAAGTATGAACTTGTTAAATAAAGAAAGTAACTATGTTTGTATGAATATAGGCAACAGTAGTATACCGTTGTTCGAAATTCATAAATCAATTTAGAAATAAACAAATCCGGGTTACAAACTTATATTGAGGGAAAAACATTAAATATAAGAGGAAAACTGCGACAAAACAGAAACATAACACTTAAATGTAGCAAACACAGAAACGAACTATAATATAGCAATGTTTTTTCTCCTGACTTTGTATTGGAAATTTTAAGACAAATTATGGTGAGTCGAACCTGTTGTTGTGGCTAGTCAAACCTTCCTCTTTTATGGCTTTGTTGAATATTACATCAAAATGACAACATTACTAGACAGGAATACAAGACAAATAAATGGGAAAACATAAATAACACACATTATAGCTACCAAAAGGTACAAGGTTTATAATTTAATACGCCAAACGCGCATTTCATTTACACAAGAGTAATCACTGACGTTCAGATCAAACAAATTTGAAAGCCAAAACGTAAAAAGAACAAAGTTGAAGACCATTGACAAAAAGTTCAAAAAGTTATGCCTAATCCGAATAATGTTTTCTCCCTGGGATTAGTACGTCTTTAGTATTTAAAATAGTTCATACTTTTGCAAACATTAAATTTATAAAAATGACTATATAATAGATATCAATGATAACAACGAGGTTTAACCTTGTATATGTGTTGTAAAACTTAACTACCGAGCAGAATAGTAGACAAGACTTTAAAATAACAAAGAGTTCTCAATAAGATAATTTATTATGTAGGAATATTTATTTCAATATTACAAAGTCAATCTATAATTCACACAATGTCAATCAAGTCAAAGAACCTGCATAATGTCAGTGTCTAGACAAAAATAACGAAAATCAAGAAGTCTACAATTTGGAAGTTAGTATGGCGGTCGAAATTCATTATCACTGAACTAGTATATAATTGATTAGGGGCTAGCTGAAGGACGCCTCTGCAAGGGCTGTATAGCCAGTCAAGATCGTTAAAAACTTCCATATATATGAAGGACGCCTCCGGGTGCGGGAATTTCACGCTGCATTGAAGACCTGTTGGTGACATTCTGCTGTTGTTTTTTTTCTATGGTCGGGTTGTTGTCTCTTTGACACATTCCCCATTTCCATTCTCAATTTTAAGTATATGTTTAAAGAATAATCAAACAATCCCAAATTTAGGCCAAAATGTATTACGGCAAAATAACACCGTCAAGTACATTGTGTAACAAAATTAATATTCACTGTCTTTTTTACACAAATAATACGTGAAGATGTGTAAATAAATGCGTAGTAGCTTAACTTAACTCCTTACATAAATTAACAATTTGAAAGCTAAACGTGAGATGAATAGATAAGGAGAACGAACAACAGCCGTTCGTTAGGACAGTTAAATTTCAACTTACAAAGTTTTTTAAGGTTGGAAACCAAGATGTCATTATCGCAATCATTACACTGACAAATATGCATGACAATAAATTATATACAATAAATACTTTTATTCCATAATAACAATATTTCAATAAGTACACTCGGGAAAAAATCTCTATTTCAGAAATTACTTTTTTGTTGTGATAAGAACGATAATTCTTGCACAAAACATGAAACTACGGTGTTTCAACACAGCAAATTCTACCGAAAATGTTGATTAATAATTAAAACAAGACATAATGTGCTTTGTCAGGTCTGTCATACCATTACACAAAGTGGACAAACTTTAAAATATATGAAAGTAATGATATTTAATAAGAAATATTCACTAAAGTTCGAGATTAAGATACAATTTCAGTTGAACGACACATGTAACGAATTCTGAGGCTGAAGAGTAATAAAAAATTGCAAATACAACACTATTTCATTACACACACTGACAATTATATAAATACATTTACACTAAAACTTCCTCTACAATAATTTACAGGTATTGTTATATAGTTGTATACAAATATGTAAAACAAATTTTTAATCAAAAATACATCAAAGCAACAACTCAAATGTAGCATTGGTTACAAAGTACAGCGATTTAAAACTGTTACATTTTACAAAATCAAATATCTTAATTGAGCTGAGGTAAAATTAAACAGCAAATTTCCTTGGTAAAAAGCACTGTATATAAACTGTATTACATACAAATAGATATCTCCTTTGCCAGAAAATCAAATAAAGGTAAATAACAATCTGCAAAACAAAAATACAAAATACAAAATACAAACTGAAATAAAGCAATAAGCCATACTAAACCTATGACAATCTGAGGTCAAATTTAGCTGCTCCAAAAATTAATCTCTTAATACCTCAATACAGCTGAAAATTGTCATGTTAAGTATACTGATTGTAAGTGCGAATACCAGGATTGATTTCATTCAGTCATGTGATGTCATATTCCTTATAAAGAGAAATGGATAGTGGGTCCCACAGGTTCTTCACCATGAAATTGTCTGTTTTCCCTTTGATTAGTGTGTTTAAACATCTCTTTCGTGTCTTTCACCTCTCTTGTCGAAGATAGGTCAGCCAAATCATGGTTTCGTTTATGAAAAAAGTTTCAGCTTCATCAATAAAATCTCTTGATGCAAAATACATGATAAATGAAATCAACATGGCACAAAAATAGCTCATTGTTACTATTTTTGGTAAAACAGAGCAAAAGCTACTTGCTCTGCTATGAAAAAAACCCACATTCTATACTGTACCTTTACAAAGAAAAGAGAAAATGGGTTCCCAAAAAATGTACTTTTACATGAGAAAAATTGTTATTTGTTTTCAATAAAAGATTATTAAAAAAGCAAGCAGAGTTGATATTAATCCTAAAATGACGAGATAATACTTTTTGCAGCCATTGATATGTGATTGTATCATGTAACTTAAATAAGGCTTAATTGTCTTGTCGGCTCCATAGTGCAAAAGTAGTCCCTGCAAATCGGTATTTCCAGAAGCTAGGAAAAGCGGGGAAATGTTGTTTACATCTGGTAAATTTACATGCGCACCGTTTTTTAATAGTACTTTTGAGGCTTCCTTATGCCCATTAGTCGTTGCAATTGATAATGGAGATCTTCCGTGGTTATCGCAGATATTTGGATTAGCTCCATATTTATATAGAGTCCTAATTAATTTTACACGCCCTTTTCTTGACGCAATGTATAATGGTGTCCTGTTGTTTTTGTCAACGCAATCTACATGGGCATTGTTTTCAAGCAGTACGGTTACAACATCAAGGTGGTTTTGATTACACGCTGCAAATATTGGAGACCTTGACGTGTTATTTGAGAAGTTAACATTTGCATCTGTCTGAAGAAGGTATTTAACTATTTCTAAATGACCATTCTCTGACGCAATAAACAAGGGCGATTCACCATCATGGTTGCATAAATTAATATCTCCTCCTTTTTGTACAAGAACGCGTAATACTTCTAAATGACCTCTATCTGAAGCGCGATGTACGGCAGAAGTCCCATCATTTTTGCACAAATTAACTGTAGCTCCACGTTTTAACAATTGTAAAATTGCCTCAGTGTGTCCAACTGTTGCTGCAAGTATTAACGGCGGTGTGCCAGAGTGATTTCCTTTATTGATGTCTCCATTGTGTTTTATCAAAAGATCCATTGCATCCCAGTGACACGAATAAGCAGCTGCTAGAATAGGAAGAAGATATGCACTATCTGGCATATTAACATCCGCACCTAACTTTAACAATTCTTCAATACTTGCTAAGTCCCCACGTAAACAGGCAGCAGATAACGGAGTTTTGCACCTGTGTGGATTTTTTTTCTTTTCTGGCCAACCAGCATCTATTGGTAACAAAGCTCTATTTATACATTTAGGGTTTACATAGTTTTGTATCAATCTCAACATTTCCAAATCTCCACTAAAGCATGCGAGTATTAAAAGTCTAGTTTGTTCTGTTTCGCTTGTTTTAACTATGATGTCTATAGATTCATTATTGGACATAACCAAGTCAATAATAAACTCCAGAAGCAAAGTATGCCTATAATATACAATCCAACTGAGAACTCGTATTTGGTATATTACTGAGTTGTCAGTTTTGACTATTTTGTCCAGTAGTATATCTTGACTTCTTAGTACAAAGGAATCTCTAAACTTGTCTTTATTCATTTCCTTTTCAATGACGTTCTCCCCTTGATTAACGATATGTGTCGATATACTACCAGTCTGAATGGACAAAAAGAGATCTTTGATTTCTTCATATGGCTTTTTTCTTAACATTTTCAAAAAAAAATTCAGAAACGGTTCATAAGTCAATGATTTGTTCATGAAAACATCAAAAAGTTCCATATTTGTGATATCTCTGTAAATTCTGTTCCCTAAAGACGAATAATGTTGCTTTAGTACTTTAACATGCATACATTGATTTGATTCCTCGGATATAAACCGCACCTTATGAGCAATGTAATTACTGTCTAGGTACTCTATTATCAAATTAGGATATTGATTTCCGAAATGGGAAGCAGTAACTTCGAATATGCAATCATGGATAAATCGAAACACTCCATCACATTGTGTCACATACGTCTCCAACATATGATCTAAAGCATCTATCAAATCCAACTTGGGCGTCCCATCGTTAAGTCGACATGTCCTGTATATCAATTGCTTTACCTTTATTTCTGGAAAATCATCCTCTGATAATTTCCCTTTGTTGATCATGCATAAGACTAGTGCTGCATAATAGATTTTGTTCCTACACTTCATTTCATCTAACTTTTCATATAAACATTCATGTGGTTCATTGAAAAATCGCAATCCAATATCTTGGTACTTTTTCTCATTTGCAAAAAGCCGACATAGAAGAGGAAACATAATGTTTGCTGATTCAAAGGACCAGGAAGAATAAGTATTGGGGTTCATGCCTACCGAAAAACAGTGCATTTTCAGGATGCATTGTTTTTCATCTTCACTTATACAAAACTGCTTATTCTCTAAGTCAACAACATTTTTCAGGAAAAATACCTTTGTCGATTGGAAGGTGCATAGCATTTCACTTGCCTTAAATACTGATTTACGACATGTCATGATCAGTTTCGAATCATTCTCTAAAACTAACATAAGCATCTCTCGTTTTCGTTCTAATCTATCCAGCTTGTCATGATCAACTCCAAAGACGCCTAATATATCATCATATACAAATATTTGCTGTTTGTTTGGATTTCCGTATGTAATAATTTCGTCTGGAGAATCTATTGGAACTAGCTGGTACCCTTTTTGCATATAAATCAATGCAACATGTTGAGAGGTAGCCGTTTTTCCTGATCCCGGACTCCCTATTATCGTTACACAACTATGATTCTCAATGGCTGCAACTACTTCCTCAGAAGCTTTAGTTTCTGCAAATGTTTTATCATAGTGTATCCACTGTTCAATTGCATTGAGCTGGGTTACTGTAATATGAAAATTTATACTGATTTATGACGTTTCATGGTCAAAAGTAATACCTTAAACACAAGGCATAATTTTAAACAAAAGAAAACACATATAATCCACACTTACTAAACAAAAGTCATTCGAATTGGCACATCCCCAGTTTCCATTCTCTAGTAATCTATATAAAAATGATAGCATTGTATCTACTATTTGTTGAATGATTTCTCTGTTCCGTTAAACATCATTGCCTATCCAGCCGATATGTGCTTATATTAATATATAAAAATATGGGTGCTGTATTCTTACGCTATTAAGACATTACACTTAAGGTTACAATACACCATTAGATTTTATGGGCGCTGCCATTTTATGAGCATAACATGGTATTCAGAATTAAGAGTATGGCGAATCCTGATTGGTCGATATGTGCGCCCGTTATTTTTTATTATTAGAGACTTAGTGCACTCTGCTTTATACAAAAGGCAAAATAAAAATTATTCCGTAGCCCTAAAGGCACTTGAGATGACTTTTCAACGCCAGGACAAGACACGTATTTTTAAGGGTAAAATTGATAGGCATGGGAGATAATAGATAAGACCGTTGGTTTTCCCGTTTGAATGGTTTTACACTAGTAATTTTGGGGCCCTTTATAGCTTGTTGTTCGGTGTGAGCCAAGGCTCTGTGTTGAAGGCCGTACTTTAACCTATAATGGTTTACTTTTTAAATTGTTATTTGGATGGAGAGTTGTCTCATTGACACTCACACCACATCTTCCTATATCTATATAAGTACACAATACGCTAAGAAAAGCAACGCGAACCTATATTTTTTGGAGCAAAAATACTGTCATAATAACTTTTCTTTGATTCTAGCAAGGTTTCGTTAAAAAAATCAATTTTCTAAAGTCTGTATCTCGAAAAAGGCTACCATTGTCGCCTTTGGGGGAAATTAATTGTTTATTTCAATCTATACAGCGTCGACATTTCTTTATCATAGTGCTCAAAAAGTGTCAAAAACAGTCATTTCACTTGACATTTGATGTGAAACCGTATTTTTTGGTGACAAATGAAATATTGATTATCTAGTTTTTAAGCTATAGTCTTTTTCATATTGGTATTGCGTTATACCTTAGAAACAAGGGTGGGCTCGACTTTTGACCTAATGTGGAACGAATATGTCATTTTCTGAAGTTCTGCTGATTTGTTCGAAAAGAGCAAGTACATGTCTAGTGTTTGTGAATATAAATCGATTTTTAAACATAACAATCTTGACCCAAGTGCTGTTATCGAAATTACCAAATTCAGCGAAAATGTACGGAAATGATCTCCTTCGAACAATGAAATGTTCACACGAATAACAAACTAAAAGAATAAAATAAGCATGCCGTTTTGTAGTTAACAAACAGTAATCGAGGTCAAAACACAAATATTTACACATATTCCATATTTTGAAATGCTATAGTCTGTTTCAAAAATGTACTTTTATACGAAAATGGTTTCATTTAAAACTGTTGTTCAAAATTCACCGTAGTAGTTATATATTGGATTGGTTTTGGTATCAATATAATCAGTACTTGATGATGTATAAAGAATCATTGGAGAAAGTGAGCATTATCTTCAGTCCCTTTTTAACAGAACTGCATTTACTAAAAAAAAACAGATTTTTTTTTTCTTCACACTTCGACTGGGGTCACCTCCGATAAAAAATTGTGAAAATTCAGAGAGTAAAGCCAGAACGGTTTGAAGATGATTTATTTGTGGCATATATATTTGTGCATCTGACGCACTATGAATTGCACGATACAAGAAAGTATTAAATACCGTATAGGTTACAATAAACCATTAGATTTTATGGGCGCTATTTTATGAGCGTAACATGGTATTCAGAATTAAGAGTATGGCGAATCCTGATTGGTCGATATGTGCGCCCGTTATTTTTTATTATTATAGACTTCGTGCACTCTGCTTTATACAAAAGGCAAAATAAAAATTATCCGTAGCCCTAAAGGCACTGAGATGACTTTTCAACGCCAGGACAAGACACGTATTTTTAAGAACAAAATTGATAGGCATGGGAGATAAGTACAAAATACGCTAAGAAAAGCAACGCGAACCTATATTTTTTGGACCAAAAAATACTGTCCTAACAACTTTTCTTTGATTTTAGCAAGGTTTCGTTAAAAACATCAACTTTCTAAAGTCTGTATCACGAAAAAGGCTACCATTGTCGCATATGGGGAAATTAATTGTTTATTTCAGTCTTAAACGACAAAATAGTAAGCGACTGGAAGAAATATCAAGTTCAGAACAATAAATATAGGAAGATGTTGTATGTGTACCAATGTGACAACTCGCCATCCAAGTGACAATTTATAAAAAGTAACCCATTATAGGTCAAGATATGGCCTTCAACATGGATCCTCGGCCCACACAGAAAAGCAAGCTATAGAATGATTCCAAAAAATACCATAGATATTCCTATGCAACTAATTCCTAAAGCAATACCAGGGTCTCATGAGATGAATGTTTGGAACAAAAAGCATGTGGTCTTGACGAATGGTCAACCTCCATATTATGTGTTTCTTATAGAAGTAAAATTGAACAAAGGTGTGATGTGTATTTAAAATCATTAGTGACTACTAACTGATAAGAATCGACATAATTAGTTTCAGTGCTACACTGTGTTCAACATTGATTATATTTGTTTAATCTTTGTTTTTACGAGTCAACGGAATAATTTTATACATTTATTCATACTTACATCTCACATTTTTTGGAATGCTTTCTTTACTATCCTCTTCCATGTCTTTAATTTTCATCTGAAGGCTTTTTATAACTGCATTATCTAACATTACCAGAAATTAAAATAAACAAAACAGATATTTATGTTAAGACGAGAGTAAAAAGCATTTAACTTCAGCAAAAACTTATGTAGCCATTATAACATTATATTATAAATATATACTAGAAAACATCCACGCAATCGCGGGTATTAAGAGCTTGGTTGAAAGTATGTAAACTGTTGAAGGATGCTTTTTTGTAAAAGATTTAACGTCTGGAGAATTTCAGAAAAGGTATAAAACTGAAGCACCTAGATACAGGACAATTGTTTTAAGTCCTCTCCCTTTCTCAGAAGTCCGTTATTTTTGTGCTCTCTGTTCAATTCCATGATTTTCGCGTTTCTGTATTCTATGAACATATATATAATATAAATAAAGTGTATTTGTTATCAACTATCAATTACAATTTTCTTCTTCACGACGATCACTGCAATATATAAGAGTCTCTATATATAATAGGATTATATTTGTAGTATACATGCAGAATAACACGAAAATAATTGTCCTGTCCCCAAGTAAGTATGAAAATTATGTTTAAAGAGGGGAGGTAAAGGGGTGTATTTGCATCGAAGAACGCGAAATAGAATTGCCATTTAACGATGAACAAGCAAAAAAACAAATTCACGTTTATCTTTTTATCGATTTCACAAAACACGCTGAATAACAAACCATTCTCTAGGCATCACGTGAAATAAAAAGTAGCAAAACACGTTGCACGAAAATAACCCTTCACCCCCTCTTTTAAAGTTAAACTAAAAAGTCGGTCTTATGACGTTTTCTTCGTTTTTCTCCCAAAATAACCCTAACTGAATAATCATAAGAATGGATGCCAAATACGACTATGCATGGTACCTATAGGACACAGAGGCATGATGGTTAATTTATTGGGGAAGGAAGAAAAGCGACACACAGAATGATGTCTTCTCGTTTAATAGTAAAGATATAATTTTAATGGTTTATACAGGATAACACATAAACAATACTGATAACGAAATCAAACTAAACGTGTCGAAACGACACGAATGGCCCCGTCTTAAAAAATTGAAAAATCTGCAATTTCAACAACACATGGGAACACAAACATGATGGTGATCTCATATATCAAGTTTTAGCTCAAAATCTAAAGGTGTATAGAAAAAAGTCCGTATAACTGTGATTTTCAACTATTTTTAAAGTCTTTAATCGATAATTTAGGCACAAATCAGCGGAGGGGATTTGTAACTCACCATGGTTAACTCATATAAAACAAATCAGCCCAATATTTAAAGGCGTTTATAAAAGTCCGTTTCACTTTGATTTTCAACAATTTACCAAAGCTCAAAGCCCGTTATTTCGGCACAAATTAGCGAAGCGGAATGAAAGTTGAACTTGATCTGCAATTTATCATGGTTAACTGACATACCAATTGTAACAAAAAATCAGCCTAATATCTCAAGTCGTTTACAAAAAGGTTTGTATAATTGTTATTGTCAACAATTTATCAAAGTCCAAAGCCCGTAACTCAGAAAAAAATTAGCGCCGACAACTTTGTTGCGGGGACATCAAAATAAATATAATAAGAAATGATTATTACCAATTATTTATAACAACAAAAATCCGTGAGCATTTAGGCAACTCCTCTTCTTTCATTTATCCTTTAAGTGTTTAACGATATTACTCATACTGTCATTTGATTTATAGTATACTAAACGTATATCCAAATTAACGATTATCGATGCATAAACTCGATCATAAATATTAATATTGTATGTGAATTTTTTCTAGACATCATCTAATTAACCATTGATATGATTTCCAAATTCTGCCGAATTCAAATAATCCGTTAAAAATATCAATATAATTATGAACAGATAGTGACAATCCGTAAACAAATTGTGTTTTTGAAGAGGGGCATACGCCTAACAATTTGTCTGAAAGATTGAACAGGACTTGATGACTTTTACATTTGTAAGAGCTGATAGGATCAAAATTTCATATATGGAATATTGTGAATGGGTCAAAGTTTTCCATGTTGATATAGTTTGAAATGACGCGTAATTTAAGCCTTTCCTGGATTTTCCATAGTTTTATTACCTTTCATATTTCGTAGTATTTTATGCATTTCATGTATTACTTCAGTACCAAGATGTTCCAACAGTTCAATTTTAAAATACAGTTCCTGGGATGAACCAAATATTCTTTCCATTATCTAAAGAAAAAAGAAAACATACATCAATGTCACATTAAAAGCAACTAATTCGCAAAACATATTATTAATATGGGTAATGCAATTGATGTAATTTAAAAACACGGTACATATATATGTATCTTTGTCTGAATTATCTTTAAGAATGTCTTACTGTAGCTGTATGCAAAAAAAGCTTTCACTAATGTTTCAATATACATATCTGTATGAAAAGAACTACATTGTCATTCATACATGACATGAAAAGGTTAATTTATGTACTTACACCAGCAACTTTATTTAACATCTCATCATATTGTTCATCACCAATGTCTTGAACGTCAATAATAGAATTATAGTAATTTTGAAGTGTCTTCAGTTCACAGTCGTCGCTGCTTTTGGGTTTATCTAGTTGGATATTGTGTGGTTTTGTGTCAAGAATCACTGTATACATCACTATTGCAATATCAATAGAAATTGCCTTAAATATAGGACAATTCAGTTTGGCTGAAATTAAAACATGGGAACTTCTAAATAACTTAGAACAATATATTAAAAAAATAACAAAACAAATTGCACGCCAAGAAAAATCCAAAACGACACTCCCCTTGGCAAATGGCAAATTCAAAAGCTTAAACACATCAAACAAATTGATGTTACAGGCATTTCCTTATAATTACTTCGCTGTGGTGTGCTAAAAAAAAATATTTTTAAAAGGAATATAATCAAAGAGGTAGAAAAAAAAGGTAATACGCTTTACATTAGTGACAAAGTTTGCAATAACATTGTTTCATGTATGTACAGAAATGGTAGGCATATGCATGATGTAGCATTCACGTCGTTATTTTTTGTTTAAATTTGCTGTTACAAAATGTTAGAAATTATTATAAATTAAGGCATGTATCTCCCTCATGCAAAGCTCTGATTCCTTTCACGGTTTTGGCTTTAATTTTTGGACTTTTTGGATTATAGCTCTTATGTTTTATGTAAGCTTTGGATTTCAAATATTTTGGCCACGAGCATCACTGAAGAGACATGTATTGTCGAAATGCGCATCTGGTGCAGGAAAATTGGTACCGTTCATGTTATAACAAACAACTCTAACGATCTCCTCGATGTATTTAATATAACAGATATGTTTAATTTGCTATAACAAATATATTATTAACGCTATAAAGGCTGAAACGACAAATAAAACCACAAAAATATATAGAGGTTAACATAGAGTCTCCAACAATAAGCAGGTCGTGACATAATAAGCAGAGCTTTAAATCATTCTGTATGTATAACAGAAGATCTAAATCTTGTTCTCCAAACAACAAACATCTAGAAGATATGACATTTTACACCTATTGGCAAGATTTATGATTTGAGACAGACGTAATGAACTGTTACGGAGTAAATCTAGCTCCATACATTGTAAATAACGTTACACCTGCGTTAGACCTTTTGACAGAAAAAAATCACTAGTCATAAAAAATAAAATATAAATAAAATATATAAAACCTGCAATACGTGATCGTTTCTCCTCTTCAGAAATCTCTGTTGTTTCCAACATTTCAGCAAGTTGATCGTTGACCTCATCTTGTCGCAAGGCGCATAGAAAATTGTCATATGCTGTCTTATTTCTAATTTTCCCGATTAATTCTCGGACTTGATCAGATCGATTGGCTATCGACATAATGTCACTTGAATCATCTATGGACAATACTTCAGATGATATCAAGCTGTCAACCACACTTTCTAGTGAAGTCGTTTGTTGAACTAACACGAAATAATTCTTTTCCAGTCTTATCGACCATTCATTAATTTCTAAAAAACAAAACAAAAACAAAAAACAGAAAGAAATAAAATAATATTTAAAAAAGCTTGAATTATTAAATCATGTTTAGGTTATATTCAATACACAATATATAACATAAAAAGAGACCGTAGGGACCAACCGAACGTTGATGACAGTAAAAAGTTTATTATGTACTAAAACACATTTTTTTTCCACTGGAAATAACCACGATAGTTCCAAGTTTGCAGAATTGATGCCGTAAATAGTAATAATGTGACAGACAGTATTATATATGATAACTTTTCTTATTCAAATCGAGGCAATCCAATTCCGTCTGTTGTAATATACTTTTACACCTTTTGATCAAAATAAAAAATAATAAACCCTGGATCAAAAACACCACAAATAGACACAAGAAGAAATGAATGATCGTATCATATTGGTGATAAAAACTCCTTCTATTGCGCAGCTTGAATCTCTGAAACGGACAGTTCGCAACTGAAAAGCTGTAATCATCCTTTTGTCGTAAAGGTTTGCTTTTAACTGACCCATTGTAGTAATTTCTTATAGGTAAAACGGATATGAGACATACTAAACTGTATCGATGGTGTCGGTTATGTCAAGTTAGACGTTCACATAGCATCCCAATATATAAAGTCATTTTGAATAGGTTACAGTACTATCAAAAACAGTTATCATATAATGAATCATCGATACTAAATTCCGTATTCTAATATGCATGCAAATAAACTCATCATCGATAACAGCATCAACATTTTATATTTACGAACTCAAATTCAACCAACCTGATTGTTTTAGTTTTTCTACTTTAGTATCTACTTTCGTATCCATTATTCTATCTAACAAATCGTTGTCCACGTGACCAGATTTATGCAACGCATCAATCAATGTATCTCTTACGTTGCAAGGTCGACTCTTTAGAAGATCGATTATCATTTCGTTTCTTGCAGACTGATTTGGGCATCTTTTAACCTTTTCTCGCTCATCTATTGATATAATTCCTTTGGAGATTAGATCATCCAGAACTGCGCCGTCAAGTATTGTGTTATTAACTAGTTCATGGTAGTAAGAGTGTATATTATGTTGTAATTGATCTAAAATAAATAGTAATATTTTGTAAAGTGGCGACATAACAGGTTAAGTTTATCAAAAAGGTGTGAGCAATCGTAGAAATGCAGGTTTTATACCAAATATATGTTTGCAAAACATAGGGAGCATCAAACATAAATGAATTCTCATCATTAACCTTCTCATATTTGAAGCTTCCGAAGGTAAATCAAGACATTTTCCCGGATTCGTGAAGCTTATAAAGTATTGTTTTTATAATTTGCTGCTGTATTCTATAAAAAATGATAACAAAGAGATTATCAGCACAGGCTTACAAATGAGGTAAACCTATGACATCTGAGAGAATCATTTTATAAGACAATGAAAATACCAACTTTTTTTTTCGGAAGGAATATTGAGTAAATTTACATCATTGGAATATTATGGACGATAGGTCATTGGTGAACCTACATGAGCAATATATACTATGCAACAAGTCTAATAATTATACCCTGACAATTAAGTACAATATTTAAATATGGTAACTGTACAACACAAAACGCCCACACAGTTATATACTAAATCAGGCATGACTATACATATCAAGGGTTCTACTTATTCACAAGTGGATTGTACGGAAGTTTTTGACAGACAGGAATAACATGAAACCAATGATAATTGGATACAGCATTTATTTCCACAATGAAAAAAGTTCTCAAAGTTCACATATGCGAAACAATTGAAGGACAGTACTAGTTGTCTAATGAGTGTATCTATTATTGGAACTGACAAACGTGCCAAAGTTTTGTTCAGATGATGGTTAGATTAGAGATATCGCTGGTACAATCTACATATGGTTGAAGTAAAACATTGCTATATATAGTAGGAATACAACTACATTTTAAATTTATACTTATTGACTGGTTAGGAGAATAACAGTTGTATCCTACATGACATTAACCTTACTTGTCTTCAAATATCAGGTCAGTAAGTGTATTTTTGAACAAAAGGAGACAGCATACAGTATACAACAAATGTCGGAGCAAGATCAACTATCGTAATATAAAAACCAGAACACAGTCATACTGTGTCACGTTTACTTCATATATTCTGAAGGCTGAGGCTTCTTCCCGCATTGACGCCAACCCAAGTTACAATTGGTAATACGCGACGTCGTTACCCAAGCGGTAATCTCAACATTACCTTAACCCAGAGCTGCATTTAAAATTCCGCGAAATGTTGTGTCGCAATTTGTCACATATTATCCCTGATGTATAATAATTGGAAAGTATTGACGGGTCAAATAGTTCAATGATTGCTTTTTGTAAAATAGTGAAAATATTGTGTACGTATTTTATATAGGAAATGATAACGGATATACAATCATGTAAATTATGTTTGATCAAATTCTAAACATCATTTTTGTGCCAAATATTGTAACATTTCTGAATATTTTATATTTTCATATACATATGTTTCTACGTACGATGAAGCTATCAAAATGCTACAAAGGAGAGCCGTAGGATGCCAGAGGGACATAAACCTGATGAAAATAATCTTATCACGTCAAGGCGAAAACAAATTAAGAAAAACAACACAGAAAAATAAAGACTGAGCAACACTAACCCCACCAGAACAAGAATATCAAAATGAAACAGGTTTTACTAGAAAGACATCATAGTCGGTAGTGAAAAATTACCAAAATAGATTTAGGACTTGTATTCGTTAAAAGATAAAATGTTAATTGCATATCACATTAACTACGAAAACAGTGTTCTGTTCAATCCGTTTTTAATATTCGTCTTTAGATTGCGTAGCTGTTATTTTGAATCTTATAAAAACAAATTGACCAATAAATTTTACAATAAAACAAAGTTAAGGTCGATCATATTAAATAAGTAGATGTTTTACCTTCAACTTGGCACACTCGTCTAAACTCATCTGTTGATAGGCGTTGTTTCAGTATTTTTTTGTTTTCTTTAATTGCATTTTCTAGGCCTCCGGGATATGTCCGATCAATGTGTTTAATGATTAATTCAGGAGCGATTCGGAGCAGAATATATGCTAACTTTATAAGGTTTGGTGTCTCATTAGTTGCCCTATCCATACTGCAATAACAACATGTCATATTACTATTACAGGTCGAACTTGACAGACTATTTGTGTGTTATATGATAGAGGTACAAAGAGCAGGACAAAAATATAAAATTCACCGACAAGCTTTCTATATGCTTTCAATTATGAGTATTTATAAGTAAAACAAATAGTACTGATTTGTATTATTCTTTACGGTTTTTGACGAAGGTAATCCCAAACACACACTGTTTTTCTTAGAGGTCAGTTGTTAATGGCTTTGAACTAGCTGTCAGATAACTGCGAGTACTCTCAGATCTGTTCATTGTTGGGATATATAAGTACCCGGCCACGTCCACTTTTATTTTTTGTCTATCTGATGAGTTAAGCCTTTTTCAACTGATTTTTATAGTTCGTTCTTATGTTGAACTGTTATACCGCTGTCCCAGGTTAGGTGGAGGGTTGGGATCCCGCTAACATGTTAAACACCGCCACATTATTTATGTATGTGCCTGTCCCAAGTCAGGAGCCTGTAATTTAGTGGTTGTCGTTTGTTTATGTGTTACATATTTGTTTTTTGTTCATTTTTTTACATAAATTAGGCCGTTAGTTTTCTTGCTTGAATTGTTTTACATTGTCTTATCGGGGCCTTTTATAGCTGACTATATGCGGTATGGGCTTTGCTCATTGTTGAATGTCGTACGGTGACCTATTATTGTTAATGTTTGTGTCATTTTGGTCTATTGTGGATAGTTGTCTCATTGGCAATTATACTGCATTCTTTTTTATATTAACTAATGATGCCATGTTGTTTACAAGTCCACCAGTATATGTCAATGGTATGGCGAACGATTTGTTCTACTAATAACTAATTTAGATGAGATCAGCCAGTTCCTACGGTAAGATACTATAACCCAATGAAGTACTTTACATTTATGTGTAAAGTATACTGATGGATCAAGGAATATAAAAACAAACGAATTTTAAACACGATGGACGTCTTATGTTGTTGTTATCTGGAATCGTTCAATTAGAACTAAGATTTGGGGATGGGTATAGTTCATTATTAGAATATATTACTTGCATTTCTGACAATAAATAACCAAGGAATCGCCTTTGAAAAGATACAAAAGCAAACCACTTCTTTGGCAATAACAAAGTTAAAACGTATTTTGTTTTCCAAATCCATGTTTATAAGCTGTCAGCCTTACATCCGACATGAGACACGTTACCTTTGATGAGAGAGAAAACATAAGTCGATTTCAGTTCATTGTACGTGTCAAAATGAGAAAAGAAGAAGAAACAACTCTTAAATGATTATGTTCAATAAATATAGACCTACATGAAAGTTTATGATCATGAACATATAGTTAAAATTGTTCAAAGGATACGAAAGATTATTTACATTAAATAAAACTGTTCGGTCGGTCAAGTGATGATATCAATTAACATGTATGCAATATATATCATTAGTGGTGAGGATTGAGGTTCAGCGCTCGTTTACGGTTTCAGTATGCGCTTGTCTCAAGTCAACAGCCTGCTACTTAATGGTCAATCATATTTGATTTTCGTTTATTATTTTATACATAATAATTTTAGTTTGGACTGTTGAACGTTTTTTTTTTCTTCATTTTAATAAAGTAATATATAGCTTACAATCTAATGTTGGTATTGCCTATTGTTGAAGACCATAAGGTTATATCTGCCTATCTAGTCTCTTTTTGATAGGTGTTTCATATTAATAAAAAAAAATCCTCTTATTCTTATTTTCATCACATACAAAGATATTAGTTGTCACATATTCATATTTCCTACCAGTTCATATACTGTTAATTAATTTATTTTCGTGGGTATGAATTTTCGTGGATTGCTGATAACTTGCATAATCGTGGATATTTGATTTCGTGGTTTTGCCTATCGCTGTATACAAAGCTTATTAAAATATGCTATTCGTTTAACATATGAATTCGTGGTTTACCTGTACCCACGAAACTCACGAAAATTGGTATCCAACGAATAATGATGAATCCACAGAACTGAGATTTATTTTTCTTATTTTCATATATGACATTCAGACTTTTTAAAATGTACATGTATCTATAAGAAGACGAAGAAAAGTATCTTACCTTATTTCATCAGCTGGTAATATTATTCGTAAATTGATAGAGCACTTTAACTATATGAAATCAACCTGAATTTATGAAATTTGAATAACTCAATATTTTTTGTAAATCACATACATATATAGTAACAGTTTACGATGAATCGGAAACACTAAAACCGACATATATCGGAAACATTATACTTGACATTTTGAACTGATAATACAGCAGAGGATGTTGTCACTTTTATTAAAACTGAGTAATTAATATATTAATTCATTAGTATAAAAAATACTTCAGATTATTGTCAATTGATAAATAAAATAGAGCTGTATCGGATAGCAACCGACTTTTTGCAATACATAAATACAATAAATCTGTTAACTTACTTCGGGTTTAAATAATCGCTATGCAAAATATGTAAATAAATTCATCATAGATTAAAAAATTGTATTTGCACCAGACGCGCATTTCGTCTACAAAAGACCCAACAGATCAACTGTTTAAAACTTGAGTTGATATAAATACCTTGCAAACCAGTTCATAATCCCTCCGTTATAGCTTAATTGAATATGTTCCAACAGAAAACAAAGTTTTAGTTTATTTGACTGTTTGAAACACTTTGTTATTTTTGGTATTCAATTTTCACTTATTTATAAACACTCGTAATATGAACCAATTATTATTTCCATTCTCTATCACATAATACAAAATTATGTAAAAAACAATGCAATACTTTTTAACAAAAAAAAACTGATTTTTATTTTACCTGTGTACATTATTTTATAAGGTGGCATTTTTTTATGGTTTTCGCATTGCCACTCAAACAACATTTTTCTTATATCTTTTATTACTTTAAAATTGGAAATTGAAATGGGGAATACATCAATGAGCATAGAACAGCCGAAAGCCTCACGTGGATCTTCAATGCAGCGAGACACTCCCGCACTAGGGGGCGTGCTTCAGTTGGACCCTGTAACAAAGATGTATAAAAGTTCAGTAATATTTGACGTCTTATTGAACTTCGAAATATAAACAAGAAACTTAATGAAAAATACTACACGACTAAAAATAACCAGAGTCTCCTGACTTAGGATAGGCTCAAAAATGAGGCGTGGTTAAACATATTTTATTAGAACGCAACCCTCCCCTCTACCTCTAGCAAATGTAGAAAAAAACACACAACAACAATACGCACAGTGAAACTCAGTTCAAAAGAAGTCCATGTCCGATATCCGAATAGGTAACAAAGGAAAATAAACAAAATGACAATGATACATTAATTAGGACTACTAGCAGTTACTAACATGTCAACTCTTAACCTCAATTAAATGATGAAAGACTATGTTTTATCATATGACTATCCCTCCAGTTAGGGGTTCACTATCATGTCATTATACAATATATGCGAAGAACATAACCCGTATCATGCTAACAACTGGTTTTAAAATGAATGTGTTCATTTCCGAGGTAAAGACCCTATAAATTAATCAATATTAAAACAAAAGTATCAATCTTTAATGACCTGACAATTGTACATGTACACGAACACTTGCAAACGCCAACTTTATTACCTGCAAAGCTAAAATATGTTTAGGGATAACCAGTCACTCGGAGTTAACATACACTTTTGATGTCAGGTTGACAATTAGATCTGTATAATTATTTTTGATATTTTCTTATTTTGCCATAAATTGATAACATAATACACCTAAACATATGCTAGTGCCTGTGCTTGGAATCATCAGATTTTTCCTTACAAATTCGTCAATAAGTGCGTTTTTATGGAACGCCAACACTGTCTTAGTATGCCCATTTTGCATAATATGTTGTGCATTTACCTTTATATGATGTGCATTTACCTTTATATGATGTGCACTTGTCATCATATGATGTGCAAACACCTTTATATGATGTGCAAATATCCTTATATGATGTGCAAACATCGTTATATGACGTGCATACGTCATTATATGATTCATTATCACTGAACTAGTATATATTTGTTTAGGGGCCAGCTCAGGGACGCTTCCGGGTGTGGGAATTTCTCGCTACATTGAAGACCTGTTGGTGACCTTCTGCTGTTGTCTTTTTATTTGGTCGGGTTGTTGTCTCTTTGACACATTCCCCATTTCCATTCTCAATTTTATCATTATAATTTATGATGTGCAAACATACTTATATGATGCGCATATATACTTATATGATGTGCAAATATACTTACATGATGTGCAAATGTACTTCTATGATGTGCAAACATTCTTATATAATGTAAAAATATACTAATACTATGTTGAAAGATCCTTATATGATGTGCAAATACACTTATATGTTGTGCAAATATACTTATATGATGTGTACATATCATTATATGATGTGCAGTTTCCCTTATATTATGTGCAAACATCTTTATATCATGTGATTGTGTCATTATATTATGTGCTTGTAATCTTATATTATGTGGTTTTATTTACCTTAATTATTATATGATGTCGGAACATCATTATATGATGTGCTTTCATCGTCGTTATGGTCAATGAACATGATAACGATTAGAATGATTACTGTCTACGTCATAACTGATTCCGATCTGCTTCTGCGGAGTAACCGTTACTACTAATTTAGTAATTAGGATCAAATCTGTAGCTACCGTTTAGAAAATGGTTGAGGCTTGATATACACGTTGGCATGTTAGTACCTCGTTTTGAAATGCAAAATATTACATCTGATATTGTTGGAAAATTGTAAAAATATATATGAATTGCAAAGTTTTGTTTAAATCGACGAGTCTTTATTAATAAACATACGAAGTCTACAATACGGTTAAGGTTATTTAAAAAAAATAATGATCGTTTTAACGAGGGAACGCATTATATTTGTCAGTTTCGGTATACCTAACGTTAGCATTTTTCTATAAGAAGATAATACACGAAGTTTAGTATTGTCATTTATGCAAATATTGTCTTTCTGGTCATTTTAGCTGTTCGAGTTTCTCTTTATATATTCTCAAGATAGACACAAACAATTGGGAAAAAATCCGACTCTGATAGAGTAACGGCTCAAATAAGGAACTGGTTATTTGTAACCAAAAAAAAAGAGGGGATAGGAAGAAATAAAGGGGGCCTTTCATTTTATCATTTTTGGAACGGAAAAGTGGCATTCAATTTTATATAATTATAAATTTGCCGCGGTATAATGTTATGGCGAATTCTTCGTCACCTGTAGGCATCAATTTTTACGCCTCGTTTCGCTCACCTGAATTGTTAAAACCTGAAAATTTAGTTTCAACGATTTCTTATAGCAGAGATTTTTTCTTCTGATGCTAAAGTATATTTGAATGAAGGTCACGGCCGTCACTCGGCTAACCGATAGATAGGTCGGTTAATCTATATTGAGTATGCGGCTATATCGGCGGTGGGTCTGTTAATCGGGTTCGCTAAAGTCTGTTAATCAGGTGTAATCGTGAAAATCAGTGCAAGGTCATTATGGTTCATTGTATATCTTTTTAATTATATTTATATCATAAAAGCTATTCATGTCTGACAAAATGATTTGGAGTACTGAATCGAGTGGTGTAATTTTTTTTTTCTAGCTTCAATAAACGATCTATAAAATGAAAAGGCGAGTTACATTATAGATAATGCATATTTTAAGGTTTTTCTTGTCGTAGAACACACCGAGGGGTGTCAGGATTGATCAAATGAAAGACCGACCGGAGGGAGGTCTTTCTTTGAACAATCCTGACACCCCGAGGTGTGTTCTACGACAAGAAAAAACGTAAAATATGCATTATCTGACTTACAAATGACTTATATACCGTCAAAAAATATTAATTTTATAAAGATTTGTAAAATTTAGTATCCTTTATTACCGACAACACTAAAGTGGGATATTCCTTTCTAATGCGTTCAGGTTTAATACGCCCTGCGGCTCATTTAAAATGTGAAATAAAACTCACTAAATAATTTAGATATAAACCTTTTAAAAATTGTTATCCACACACAATAAAAAATATTACTGTAACTGCATGAAGTAAAACACAAATGTATTGTTTCCATCCGATAACGGTGTATGACAAATACAAGACACAGTGTAAGTTATTTATTGTATCACTTAGCTTATGGAAAAGGGGGAAGGTGTATGTTGTTTTTTTTTTCGTTTTGTTATGTTATTTCTATCGCGGAAAAGTTGTTATTTATTTAACCATTTTACTTGAATCGAATGAAAAATTCAGAAAGATTGTCTTTCGAATAGCAATACATTTTATTAAAAGATAATCAGGATAAAATTATATACCCTCCGTACCCGACCCTTTCGTGAGTTATTTTATTAGTTGATCATTTGATAGAGTAAAAGGTATACATACATTTTAAAAAGTTACAAACTGACACGAAGACGAATATAAATACATGTAACTCACAGTATGATTTCCTATTCAGTGTATATCGTTCTGAACATGCATGAAATATTTGCCACTGGACGTTAAGCAATCAACCTATTCAGTTTGACTAAATAAGATTTTCAAAATCTTACACACGAATATGTTAAATCTGGATTTATTTTATGAAAGTCTACATTAAAATTCATCTGACCTATATGATAATGTTTCTCTATTATAACGATAAATCAACAAAACTTCACGTTATTTGTTTCTAAAATTAAATTGCGGGTCTACAATGACGGTTTCCTTTACATCTATCATCGGTTGAACTTTAGAAAATAAATTTCCAAATCGGCAACAAAAAAATATTAGACGAATAAAATTTTGAAGTAAATCATAGAGTGCATGTTTATCAAGGAAAATAATGACCTTACACACAGGTCATTATTTTATGCCTTGGAGCATATACCATTGAAATATGGTATCGTCCGGGTTGATTCTGAAAAAGAATGACCTGACGTTCTGAAAGAAAATAACTCCAAATAGGTATATAATCATCAGTAAATTTATACACATTTTACACACACAAAATGTACACAAAAAAGACAAGTTGGTTGAGTTCACTTGCATGCAATCTTTTGAACATCGAAAAAAGACTGGCATTATGTTTGTTTACCATATTAACATCAATATGTGAAAAATCTATACGAAAAACTGTATGTTGGTAACATAATTCAATTTTTGATAAACATATGGTCTGTTAATGGGTCGGATGTATGAAACTCGGTCTGTGAATTGGTCTGTGAAGAGTTATGAATGACATTACAAGTATTATAATTCAATTGCTATATGGAGTGTGATTTGAATAAAGAGATAGGCTCAAGATTAGTGGCTAGAATAAATGGAAACAACACATGAACAATGAAACATAAGTTTAGACAATGAATCTGAAAATTGATAGAAATGATTTTAAAAAGTGTAAAATCGAAGTAATATTAATTTCACCAAAGAATGGTCGCATATATCATGTGAATTCTGTTTCATTGATATGAATGGCACCAATTTGTCATTTACATATTTAACAAGTACATAAATCAGAGATAAACTTCGTAATGTTTTGATTTTTTTTACCAAATGACCTGAAATATGTTTATAACAAACAAACAAATATAGACAAACCTTTCAACATCAACCTTTTTCTACACCACCTTGAAGGTCACTCGATAGAAAAACAAGCACGTTTGCGGACTGCGAGTCAGCTTAAAGACTTACGATATCATAAGAATACATCATTACTCGAAAAAAAAAATAATATTATACATTTATTGTGATTTACAGGAATATACAATTGTCTTGTTGTAACACATGACATCAGCACCCAACACTAATATAAAAAAAAACCTTACTAATGTCTATTTCTTGATTAGAACCACGGTTTAGAACTTAAATTGGTACAGACATTTCCTTAGGAGGCAGAAAATGAGAATGATGACTCGATACAAAGGAAAATACATACCGGAAATAAAATCCTAATAGATACCAGGATTGAAATTTGATATTTTCGTCGGTTCATTCTCACTTATCCAACTTTTTAAAATTTTAGGTTGTAAAGGTAAAAAAAAAGTTGAATAGATGAGACCACAGGTAATCAAGAACAAAGGGTTTTTCAATTAGAGTTTGGGTTGAATGACAGGTGAAAAATAAGACTGAAAATTATACCGGATTAAATTTTCTGTGGTATTATTTAGCATAGCATGTTAAAATGTGCAACTGACACTAAGTTAATGCAATCTTAATCATTTGAATGCATTTTAAAGTTTTTTAACCGTTAATTAAAATGTGAAGTGGATAGAAAAATATCAGTTTATTGTTTTTATTCATGAAGAGATTTGTCAATTAGATGGAGCTTTTTCTGTGTAATAGATCCTTCGTTTCATTTTTTTTCTGTTATTCTGACCAAATGATACAAATGGGACAACATATAATTTGAATACTTCACAAAGACTGAACAGAACAAAATTCAAACAATATATATCTATACTATTAAACGTTCTATAGGTACCACATATAGTCGCATCATTAACATCCTCTCTTATGATTATTCCGTTTGTGTTATTTTTTGAGAAAAAACGAAAATAAAGGCGTCCGGATACAAAATGACAAGTTTATTAATGAATTACAAACAGTTCCGTACCATTTCGCTAGCTTCCTTTGGCCAGAGGTCAATAAAATTTCTGCAGCAGTACCTAAAGTGTTGTTGTTATAAGACTCTACATTATAAGTTTATTTCTAGTAATGAATGTTCACAATATACAGATAAACGCTTACATTATTGCAATTAATAGAAAAAAATAGATTTTTTGGGAAAATGTAATAAGTTTACTATCGCCTCTTTTTATATAATATTTTTTAGATAATATAAAAACATACAGGAACAAATTTATTGTCAAATTTCAGAAAGACCTTATTATTACTAAACAAACAACCCAATAATTAACAACAATAAAAAGTTGGCTAAATGAGAATGCCTTGTTTTAAAAAGTTGCATAAATGAGAAGACACCATTTTCGTCTTATATTTATGCCAGACACGCGTTTCGTCTACGAAAAACTCATCGGTGACGCTCGAAAAAAATGTTTAAAAGGCCAAAAACAAAGTTGAAAAGCATTGAGGAAATGCAACTAATACCGGCGTCACACATCAGCGTATAGCTCCGGTTTGTTAAAAATCATTCACGCTGCCAATATGCTTTAAGCGTGTATTGGGTGTACCAGAAGCATACCTAAGGCCTTAAGCGTTTTTCCGGCGTTCAAGAAACGTATGTTGTATGCTTTTTATGCTGCATATAATTTCCTCGGGTTGTAGCGTTCATCAAGCGTATTTTTGTTACTTTCCTTTAGTGGCTTGAGGTATAGGGGAGGGTTGATATCTCATAAACATGTTTATCCCCTCCGCAATTTTGCGCATGTCTCAAGTCGGGAGCGTCTGTCCTTTGTTAGTCTTATATGATTTTTAATTATTTTTTCGTGTGTATAATTCGGAGTTTATTATGACGTCTTTTATCACTGTACTAGTATACATATTTTTAAGGGGCCAGCTGAAGGACGCCTACGGGTGCGGGAGTTTTTTTCAACATTGAAGACTCATTGGTGGCCTTTGTCTGTTGCCTGTTCTATTGTTGTCGCTTTGACACATTCCCCATTTACTTTCTCAATTTTACCTTTGTATTTTGACGTACTTCAAACTTATGCAACGCGCTTTGAACGATTGCTAAGCGTTCTTATGGCGTGCAACTAATGATACCGACTTTGTCAGTTTTCTCTGTACGTTTGGTGCACGCCGGTCGCCTATCCGCTAATGTGTGACCCCGGCATAAGGTAATATATTCCTGAGGTAGAAAAACCTTAGTATTCTAAAGAAAACTCATGGAATTTAACCATCTGCATTGCAACACATGACAGATTCATAGATGTTACAGATTTTAAACAGACAAAAAAATAAGGCTGATTGATAACTTGGCGTAAATAATAAATACATGCGAATTCGAGCGGCCAATCAGTCCATATAACGCTAATTTGAAGTGACACACCCTTTTAATGAAATGCAGAGAAAAAATAAATAAAATAAAAGTGCTCTTTCTATAAGGATACTGTTGCACCGTATTGTAATTTTTTCGTCACAAGTACATTTCATTTTTTTCAATGTGAAAATATAAACTCAAGGTAGTAAGACTATTGTCGTGGCTAAACAACTGACATGATTTGAATTGTCCAACCCATTAACAGACTGTATTCCCCTAATATTCATTAAAATGTGGTATAACTCAACTTATATAACAATTATAAATATGTATCAACGACAATTGATTTTTTAGAACCAAAGTACTACTTTGTGTCCTTTAAATCATATCAAAACATGGTTTTTGGCCTTTTATCTAAAATATTGCTATGCGTGCAAAACCACATACTTGCGCGACGCCTTTCCGTTTTACTTAAAATTGCGCAGGCTATGCATTTTTTTATTGGTGGAAAATGTTCTATGATAGATATCATTTTGTCAGACACTTTTCTTTTTTTTATGCGGTTCTCGTAATATGCCAAAAAATCTGTATATTTAACATAGTTTAACATTAAATTGTGAGTTTTACTCTTAACAGACGTATAACCAACCCGATTAACAGACCCACCGCCGATACAGCCGCATACTCAATATAGATTAACTGACTAATCTCTCGGTTAGCCGAGTGTCGGCCGTGAAGGTGTGTGGTAAATATTAATGAAACCACACACGGCAAATCCAAACTAAGTTCCCTGAACTCGCAAACAACTTTCATACTTCAGTACTTTGATTATATATGCTCTTGTCTATCCATTGCAAGAAAAGGTTTCTCTATTATTAGTTATCAAGATAATAGCCAATAAAACAACAAAACTCTGAAAAGCCAAAATTGCCCAAAAAGAACCTTTAACGCAAAGTATTAAAAGCCGCTGCCGTAAATCTTCACTTTGAAAAATTCAAAACAACACTCTGTATATGTGAGTGAACAACAGGTCTCAGTAAAAAATAAATAAATGCAGTGTTTTAAGTTCATTCAGACACCAGATTGAAAACGCTCAATTCTCTGGTTTTGTTTGATGGATTCACACATTCAAAAATTTAAAGGCTGAAATTTCAATTATACAAGGACAGAAAATAAAATGACGTGTTGTCAGATCCTTGTATCCAAAGCTGAAACAGGTGATCTGTATATTATATATCAATAAATAAATGTGTTAGACACTGACTCTAGTTTGAGGGAAGAAGCACGTATTTCCTTGTTCGAAATTAATAAAAAAAAAACAAAAAAAAACATGTTTTTATTTTTTTAAGTTTCATCATTGTTTTATTTTTTCCTCATTCTAAATGGAAACAAACTATTTCGCTTCCCTTCTGAAATAGATAAAATCTCTTTCAAGAAATTTATAATTAAACATTAACAAAATCCCCCCCCCCCTACTCACATTAAACTATCAATGGTCGGTACGTTAGCCTTGTTTAATCGAGTCTAGAGGTGTATACTAGTATATGAGCGGCTTCCCACGAAACCTTTTATATTGCGGGTAATTGCATGTCTAGTGGTGGGACTTTCGTCGTTACATGTTCGTCTTGAGTGAGAGAGGTCGTGGGTTCGAACCCCGGCCAGTTCAAAACCAAAGACTTTAAAATGATTAAGAGCAAAAACTGGTCGGCTCGGAATCAGAAAAATGTGTCCGGGTAAGGTGATATAAATGTCTTCCTTCGGAATGCTACCTTTTGAACTAGCATGTTAAAAAATCCGGCTCAGGGTGTCGGTCTAGTACAAAACAGTGTTAGTATTCATATCACATTAACATGTTCTTGTACGAATATGCATATATCAATTTGCCGCTGGACCTCAAGAATCCACCCATAATCGTCTATAGTTGAAACTGTGAAATATATGCACAAAATCATGAAAAAAAGCTGCACGTAAATGTAATGCACCGAGTTCAGTTTCATTCCATATCTCCTTTAATCCATTTCGGGTGAAAGTGATGGGCGCTCGGTGGTCGAGTGGTTACATTTTCATTTCGGGGTCTTTTATAGCTGAATATGCGGTATGGGCTTTGATCATTGTTGAAGGCCGTACGGTGACCTATAATTGTTAATTTCTGTGTCATTTTTACCTCTTGTGGAGAGTTGTCTCTTAAGTAGTCATACCACATCTTCTTTTTTATGAATAGACGAACTGCTGTATCACTAGCATGTCAACACCTAGGTGTGCGATTTCAAATCCCGCACCTGGCAGGTAAGCTCGATTCCAATCTTAATTGACCAGAATTGTCTGTTTTCCAAACGAAGGTCAGGGGGTCTCTCCGGGCACTTCGGCTTTCTCCACCAAAATAAACTCACTGCCACGAAATAGCATGAAAGTGTTGAAAGTGGCGCTAATTAACAGTCTATCAATCATCCATACTGGTATACTTTTGGCCTCTAAATCTATATATTTAGTCTCACAAAGTCAATGTATGACATCAGTAAAACAGAGATAAAAATAATAACTATTTACAGTATATACAAAGCAAGAGAGAGAGGTTTTAAAATTGCTAAGCCAGATGGAGGACAAACGCATGTGTTTATATTTTTTTTTATAAACGAACAAGCTGAAGTTGACATTTTACTAAAATCTTATACATCCTTCCTGTTTTCAAGTTTTCGTACATGGCTTCAAGCCTTATCGGATAAATGTTTTTTGTCATATTAAAATTTCCCGTTTTAGTAACAACAATTCCCAAATAGTTATATTGTTTTATCATCTCAATGTTAGTATCATTGTAAGAAAATCGGAGATTTTTTGGCTTCCGTCCAAAAAAAACCCCACTTTTGCCAACTTTCCTTTTAAGTTCCAAGCCTTACAATAATCATGGAAAGCATTGAGGTTAGTCTGCAGGTCCTGTGCTGTTTCAGCCAACAACACCGTGTCATCTGCAAACACTATAACAAAACACTTAAATATATATTTCTAATTATCTTTCCAGATCTTCCGGTATAGTTCTGTTAAACGAAAAGTGAAAAAGTCGGATTAGTATCCTCAATTATCTGGAATGTCCTATCATTGTCTGAACACAGTCGTTTTAGTTCGTAACAGATTCTTACGGGTCGGGAAGGGTCCTAATAGTTCGGCAATGCACCCCGACAGTTAGGTGCGTCCCGTATCATTCGGGACAACTCAGCCGATTTTGTCTAGTCGGATTACAATCGTGGCTATGTCGTGACAAATTCTGCTGTATCGGATCGAATTCCGAACAATGTCTTGTGTATTCTGGACGGTGTCTTGTGGAACGGGAATGATCTGGAGGAATTTTTCATAGTTGTTTTTCTGCCGATTGAGTCCAGATTGCATCCAGATCTTGTCGATTGCGAACCGTTTTTGCCGAAACCGTTCCGAAACAGTCCCATTATTAATACGAAATTAATCAATGATACCCACGTCAGAGTCCCGATAATTACAGAATACAATACGACTGAGACCAGACAAAGACGTTTGCAATGCGATAGAGCGGACCGTGATAGGATTACGTTCCGACAGTACCTGATCATCCCGAATATGCCGACAGTTTTCTAACGGATATCTTCCGTCAGCGTCGGTTCACTGTCTGGTCATTGTCTGATCTCTGTCGGATTACGTTCGGTAGAGTCGGGAAGAAGTCGTGACATACTCGGTCGAATTTTACCTGGCGAAAAATACTAATCGGGTTTGAAGCGGCTTCAGAACGGGATTATCGGTACTAATTCGCTTAGAAACGGTTGAATATCATCGCTTCCTGAACACTATCTAGATCTGATTGTTGTCGTGATCAAATTATTTTTTTTTTACAAATTTTGATTTAAGTTTGAATTTCCATCCACGATTCACAGGATCTTGATCAGACTTTTGATAAACTTTAATCGGGAATGGTCCTGTCGAGGACGGTAGTAAAAATCGTGAATGTGTGACTCCAGCTTAATTAGTGAATCAAAAGTAAATAAAATAGGAACGGTGATAAGTTTTCTCCTTGTCGAACAACATTGTCACAAGCAAGCAAAGTATTCCGAATTATAATTACTACCGTGTATCACCGTTACAGCGGATATATCTTTATAAGTACTTCGAAGCTTGAAAAACTATATACCGAACATTCATTTAACTATGCATCGTACGAAAGGATTCATGTGGTCAGCTATACACAACGCTTCTTGTCGGAATAAAACATCGATAAATAACATATGTACAAAATATTGTAATGTCAATTATTGAAACAGCTATACTTATTAGGCACAAACAGTGGCCTTCTATCAGAAAAAGAGTTGCAATGAATATCTAACCATATCGGATGAGACGAGCGCCAACTTCTTTGACAAGAATTTGCACATGTTTTAAGTAAGGGTTCTTGTTTTGGGCAAATAGTGAGACTTCTCTAATCACCAACCTACGAACAAATCATTTCTTAAATATGTTTAGATTGAAGTACACATTGATATAATGTAAACAAAACAAAGATTTTCGTACCGTGTCAGAAGAAGAATCGATCACGACCCCTTGATTAGTACCTATATCCGCTGTACCGATGATACACGGAGATGCCAGCAAGTGGGCAACTGTTGAAACAAAGAGCGATGACACAGTTATAAGGTAGACACAGAATTCGAAATGACAAAGTAAATGCATTTTATTCTATTTTTTTTTAAAGAGACAAAACAGAGGGAACAAATGCAAAAGACGGGCATCACCCCATTCATCTGGTTTTGGACAAGAAAAATATTAAATACCCTTAATTGGAAAAAGTGTGGCAAAGTGTGATTTTCAGTGGTTTTTTTTCTTCCCCTTTTAACTCAATAACTGTATCATCTATGTAAAATCCGTTGGCATTACCGAAAAGGATCAAAATAAGTACCACAATGGGGAAAACCGATTTAATCGGACGAAAAATTAAATCTTAAACACTTCTTCAGGAATCAACCCCTTGTATCTCAGAAATCGTTGACGCTACTCCAAATCTGACTAGTACTCATGTTTCAGAATTTAATTAGCAATTAAAAAAAGCTCCTTTAAAATAAGTTGAAAAAAACAATCTGTATACCAATTTGTGCTCATTGTTGAAGACCGCATGGTGACCTAAAGTTATTAATTTCTGTGTCATTTGGTCTGTTGTTGAGAGTTGTCTCATTAGCAAAGATACCATTTTTTTTTATACCCACATAGCCACTTCGCATTTCGCGGGCACTACGTCGACTAAGCTTGCAGTCTTCGAAATTGGGTATGTTCTCACATAATTGGCGTTTTCTGTGGAACAAAGATTGGTTCAAAAAAAAATTAAAAGAAAAAACACTACATGTAATCGTCATATCACAAATATTTCCGACTTGGTATGGTTTTATAGGAGTTGCGGCTAAATGAAATCGGTCACTTCCTTTAGAAGCATATATCATATGAAATACTATATTTAATATCATTGTGCAAATTCAATACTACATTATACATCTTACCATTTACAGATTAATAGTATTCAATAACATTTTATAAAACAAACCATTTCGCCATATTATGCATACATGTAAGTAGATAATTTTATAGCTATTGCTATCAAATATTTTTGAAACAGACTGTGATTTCAATGTTGTCTTTTGCAATGAATAGAAATAAGCAGATGTGGTATTAGAGCCACTGAGACAACTCTCCATCCATGTTATAATTTGTAAGAGGAAATAATTATAGGTCATAGTACGACCTTCAACACAGAGCCTATACTTAAACCGAATAGCAAGTTATAAAATGCTCTTAAATTTGTTATCATTTTCTCCACAGCCGGGAATTTCTTCAACTAACTCCTGTATTAACTGATCTTAATGTTTCGAAACGGTGATTTTGTTAAATTGCTTTGTCTCATTTCCCCTATTAATTGCACTTTCGCTAACGATAGATACATATTTGAGCCGGGTTAATAGTTTACAGAAGCAGATCGGAATCAGTGATGACGTAGACAGTAATCATTCTAATCGTAATCATGTTCATTGACCATAACGACGAGGAAAGCACATCATATAATGACGTTTCGACATCATATAATGAAGTAAACCTAACCACATAATATAAGATTACAAACACATAATAAAATGTCACAAACATATCATATAAAAATGGTTACACGTAATATAAGGGAAACTGCACATCGTATAAGGATATGTACACATCATATAAGAATCTTTGCACATAATATAAGTACATTTGCACATCATATAATAATGTTTGCACATCATATAAGAATGTTTGCACATTAGATAAGTATATTTGCACATCATATTTAAGAATTGAATGCTTCTTTTTGTAAATTTATTGAGGTGTAAAAGCGTTGACCGAAGTACATTTTGTATGAAGCGCGGAAGCGATTCATTCTAAAAATATACACACGGTCAACGCTTTTACAACCCTATAAAGTTACAAAAAGAAGCATTCAATACTTATAATTACATTTTTTAGCTAGGATTATAAAAACACGATTTTCATGAAGTCAAATTTTTAATTCACCTGTGCACTTTATTGTGGGACCTCGTGTCATCATGAATGAAAATGTTATTGTCTCATGCAACTGCTTACGGAATAACATGTGATGTGCAATTAGCCAATCAGAATAACGTATTATAATGAAACATACATCTAATGTAATTATAATTCTAACATGACGTCCTTCAAACGCTTTGAGTACACACCCGTGGTAAAATTTGAATATATTGCATGGGCTGTTCCGATCGTACTCCCACGTCGTATGCTTTTTTATGAATGAGTTTCGCGACGTCATAATACGATGACGTTAGAATATGAGCATTTTACGGGAAAATACACGCTTGAAAAACCGAAAATCATCACAACATGGCAACGTAAACAAACGATGCTAAAATGTGTTATAAGCCATATTTGTTTAAACATTTAAGACATATAAGTAAATTATCATTTAAAATAATTCAAAACTATCTATATGCGTTATTTTAAATAGTTTAAGCATGTCACTAATTCAGTTTGCTCCGTTCTTTTACGCCAATTTAATAGTGCGTTTATTTATGGGAATGGCAAATATTTGCCTCCACCTAGAGCGCTTCGATCCAAAAGAATTGCCGTATTTGACCTATTAGAATCGAAATAATTCATGGGGGCTTGAACATATCTAGATTTTACCACGGGTTGTCCCTTTATGCCGATATTTTACCCCTCGCTATCGCTCAGGGTAAAATATTTGTCATAAAGGCCCAACCCGTGGTAAAATCACGATATATTCAAGCCCCCATGAATTATTTCTTAAGTATATATGCACATCATATACGTATGATTGTACATACTATAATGCTGTTTGCACATCATATAAAGGTGTTTGCACATCATATAAAGGTAAAAGCGGAGCATGTAAAGGTAAATGCACATCATATAAAGGTGTTTGCACATCATATAAAGGTAAAAGCGGAGCATGTAAAGGTAAATGCACATCATATAAAGGTGTTTGCACATCATATAAAGGTAAAAGCGGAGCATGTAAAGGTAAATGCACATCATATAAAGGTGTTTGCACATCATATAAAGGTAAAAGCGGAGCATGTAAAGGTAAATGCACATCATATAAAGGTGTTTGCACATCATATAAAGGTAAAAGCGGAGCATGTAAAGGTAAATGCACATCATATAAAGGTGTTTGCACATCATATAAAGGTAAAAGCGGAGCATGTAAAGGTAAATGCACATCATATAACGGTGTTTGCACATCATATAAAGGTAAAAGCGGAGCATGTAAAGGTAAATGCACATCATATAAAGGTGTTTGCACATCATATAAAGGTAAAAGCGGAGCATGTAAAGGTAAATGCACATCATATAAAGGTAAATGAGCATAATTTAATGAAAATGGTCATAACAAGACAGTGTTGGCGTTCCATACGTTTTAGTATTGTCCTTTGCCTGGAGATCATAGTAACTGAAAATTAAAAGACAAATATCTGAGATACTGCCGACTTCTAACATTGTACAATTTAACAGTTAATAGTGATGCATCCATACAATATGGTATCAATTGTAGGTTGAAATTTCAATCAACAAACAAAGCTACTCTCCAGTTTGAAAGCATCTTCAAAGAGGATCTTCAAATGTTGAGCAAATAATGATTCGATCGTCTGTTATACATTTTGTAATGCTATCTTTCTACATTGATCGGTCTTAAAAGTGGATAACAGTGTTTAAGCTATCAAATCAATTAAATTTTCTAACGACCTTGACTGGGTTTACATCCCTCGCATGCTCCCTTCGGTGCCCGAAAGCGTTTGGCGAGCGTTATGAACTTTATCTTATACCTAATAGAATAATAGAATAATAAAGAGGGGTCACAGATCATTTACGCCCACAATCTGCCTTTGAAAGAAGCATACATTTTTGTAAACGTACTTTTTCTGTTGAACTAATAACAGAAAGAGAGGTAATATCGAAATAAAAAAAAAGAACGCAATTACAGAAATCGCTTAAATTTTACAATTATTTGGTTTATACGTGTAGCTTAATTGAAATCAATAATACAAAATAAAGGTTAACGATGAGTAAAAAAAACATTTTTTCAACTTTAATGCCGAAAAATAGCATTTTTGCACCAACGGGAGATAGTTTGCAGCTTATTTAATGGTATAAACATTTTAAAAGTCATCCAAGGCCAAACCGAATCGATTTTGTTGGTTAATTTTTGTATCGTATTTTCAAGTTATAACTAAAAGGGTAATAGATAAAATTTGTTATGAGGAAACAAATGTTTAATGTTTTGCTGACATTTTTGTACACCAGGCAGAAGCTAGCGAACAATAGCTAGCGAACAATAAGCCAGCGAACAATAAGGCGATATATCGAGAAACCAAAAAACAGAATAAGACAACAACGGCCGTTAAATAAAAAATATTCAAAAAGGCAGAAAATCAGTTAAAATATAGCAATTTTAACTCAATTTTGAAATGTTTTTTATCCAATCTATTGATTTAACAAGTCGCATAACTTTTTAGGCTAATATTCAGTACCACAATAACTATGCATCTATCAACTGATTATTTGAAGGTGTAGGGCCACCTATGCACCCTCTTCAATTTAGAACGTATGTAAAAGTAGTCCTACTCTGTAAAATATAGCACCTTTTATGTCATTGTGTAATCTAGAGCTCAAAATTTGAAAAAAATGTCAAAAAATTAGGATCGGCCTATTCCAGGGCTTCTAGAGAAAAATAATGAGGGGTGTCACGGGGAATGACTATATAGGTCTTGTAGAGGAGAAACAGGCGCTTCTTTTGCGCTAGGTATCGAAGGGCGCTATGTTCAAAAATCTGAAACTAGAGCTCAAAATTCGAAAAAAATGTCAAAAAATTAGGAGGGTGGGCCTATTCTAGGACTTCTAGAGAAAAATAATGAGGGGTGTCACGGGGTATGACTATATAGGTCTTGTAGAGGAGAAACAGGCGCTTCTATTGCATTAGGTACCGAAGGGCGCTATGTTCAAAAATCTGAAACTAGAGCTCAAAATTCGAAAAAAATGTCAAAAAAATGGGGGTAGGGTCGGCCTATTCCAGGAGTTCTAGAGAAAAATAATAAGGGGTGTCACGGTGTATGATTAAATAGATCTTGTAGAGGAGAAACAAGCGCTTCTTTTGCACTAGGTATCGAAGGGCGCTATGTTCAAAAATCTGAAACTAGAGCTCAAAATTCGAAAAAAATGTCAAAAAAATGGGGGTAGGGTCGGCCTATTCCAGGAGTTCTAGAAAAAAATAATGAGGGGTGTCACGGGGAATGACTATATAGGTCTCGTAGAGGAGAAACAGGCGCTCCTTTTGCGCTAGGTATCAAAGGGCGCTATGTTCAAAAATCTGAAACTAGAGCTCAAAATTCGAAAAAAATGTCCAAAAAATGGGGGTAGGGTCGGCCTATTCCAGGAGTTCTAGAGAAAAATAAAGAGGGGTGTCACGGGGAATGACTATATAGGTCTCGTAGAGGAGAAACAGGCGCTCCTTTTGCGCTAGGTATCAAAGGGCGCTATGTTCAAAAATCTGAAACTAGAGCTCAAAATTTGAAAAAAATGTCAAAAAATTAGGGGGTCGGCCTATTCAAGGGCTTCTAGAGAAAAATAATGAGGGGTGTCACGGGGAATGACTATATAGGTCTTGTAGAGGAGAAACAGGCGCTTCTTTTGCGCTAGGTATCGAAGGGCGCTATGTTCAAAAATCTGAAACTAGAGCTCAAAATTCGAAAAAAATGTCAAAAAAATGGGGGTAGGGTCGGCCTATTCCAGGAGTTCTAGAGAAAAATAATAAGGAGTGTCACGGTGTATGATTATATAGGTCTTGTAGAGGAGAAACAGGCGCTTCTTTTGCACTAGGTATCGAAGGGTGCTATGTTCAAAAATCTGAAACTAGAGCTCAAAATTCGAAAAAAATGTTCACAAAATGGGGGTGAGGTCGGCCTATTCCAGGAGTTCTAGAGAAAAACAATGAGGGGTGTCACGGGGAATGACTATATAGGTCTCGTAGAGGAGAAACAGGCGCTCCTTTTGCGCTAGGTATCAAAGGGCGCTATGTTCAAAAATCTGAAACTAGAGCTCAAAATTCGAAAAAAATGTCCAAAAAATGGGGGTAGGGTCGGCCTATTCCAGGAGTTCTAGAGAAAAATAAAGAGGGGTGTCACGGGGAATGACTATATAGGTCTCGTAGATGAGAAACAGGCGCTCCTTTTGCGCTAGGTATCAAAGGGCGCTATGTTCAAAAATCTGAAACTAGAGCTCAAAATTTGAAAAAAATGTCAAAAAATTAAGGGGTCGGCCTATTCAAGGGCTTCTAGAGAAAAATAATGAGGGGTGTCACGGGATATGACTATATAGGTCTTGTAGAGGAGAAACAGGCAGTTCTTTTGCGCTAGGTATCGAAGGGCGCTATGTTCAAAAAATCTGAAACTAGAGCTCAAAATTCGAAAAAAATGTCAAAAAATTAGGAAGGTGGGCCTATTCTAGGACTTCTAAAGAAAAATAATGAGGGGTGTCACGGGGTATGACTATATAGGTCTTATAGAGGAGAAACAGGCGCTTCTATTGCATTAGGTACCGAAGGGCGCTATGTTGAAAAATCTGAAACTAGAGCTCAAAATTCGAAAAAAATGTCAAAAAAATGGGGGTAGGGTCGGCATATTCCAGGAGTTCTAGAGAAAAATAATAAGGAGTGTCACGGTGTATGATTATATAGGTCTTGTAGAGGAGAAACAGGCGCTTCTTTTGCACTAGGTATCGAAGGGCGCTATGTTCAAAAATCTGAAACTAGAGCTCAAAATTCGAAAAAAATGTCCACAAAATGGGGGTAGGGTCAGCCTATTCCAGGAGTTCTAGAGAAAAATAATGAGGGGTGTCACGGGGAATGACTATATAGGTCTCGTAGAGGAGAAACAGGCGCTCCTTTTGCGCTAGGTATCAAAGGGCGCTATGTTCAAAAATCTGAAACTAGAGCTCAAAATTCGAAAAAAATGTCCAAAAAATGGGGGTAGGGTCGGCCTATTCCAGGAGTTCTAGAGAAAAATAAAGAGGGGTGTCACGGAGAATGACTATATAGGTCTCGTAGAGGAGAAACAGGCGCTTCTTTTGCGCTAGGTATCAAAGGGCGCTATGTTCAAAAATCTGAAACTAGAGCTCAAAATTTGAAAAAAATGTCAAAAAATTAGGGGGTCGGCCTATTCAAGGGCTTCTAGAGAAAAATAATGAGGGGTGTCACGGGGAATGACTATATAGGTCTTGTAGAGGAGAAACAGGCGCTTCTTTTGCGCTAGGTATCGAAGGGAGCTATGTTCAAAAATCTGAAACTAGAGCTCAAAATTCGAAAAAAATGTCCAAAAATTAGGAGGGTGGGCCTATTCTAGGACTTCTAGAGAAAAATAATGAGGGGTGTCACGGGGTATGACTATTAAGGTCTTGTAGAGGAGAAACAGGCGCTTCTATTGCACTAGGTACCGAAGGGCGCTATGTTTAAAAATCTGAAACTAGAGCCAAAATTCGAAAAAAATGTCAAAAAAATGGGGGTAGGGTCGGCCTATTCCAGGAGTTCTAGAGAAAAATAATAAGGAGTGTCACGGTGTATGATTATATAGGTCTTGTAGAGGAGAAACAAGCGCTTCTTTTGCACTAGGAATCGAAGGGCGCTATGTTCAAAAATCTGAAACTAGAGCTCAAAATTCGAAAAAAATGTCCACAAAATGGGGGTAGGGTCGGCCTATTCCAGGAGTTCTAGAGAAAAAAAATGAGAGGTGTCACGGGGAATGACTATATAGGTCTCGTAGAGGAGAAACAGGCGCTCCTTTTGCGCTAGGTATCAAAGGGCGCTATGTTCAAAAATCTGAAACTAGAGCTCAAAATTCGAAAAAAATGTCCAAAAAATGGGGGTAGGGTCGGCCTATTCCAGGAGTTCTAGAGAAAAATAAAGAGGGGTGTCACGGGGAATGACTATATAGGTCTCGTAGAGGAGAAACAGGCGCTTCTTTTGCGCTAGGTATCAAAGGGCGCTATGTTCAAAAATCTGAAACTAGAGCTCAAAATTTGAAAAAAATGTCAAAAAATTAGGGGGTCGGCCTATTCAAGGGCTTCTAGAGAAAAATAATGAGGGGTGTCACGGGGAATGACTATATAGGTCTTGTAGAGGAGAAACAGGCGCTTCTATTGCACTAGGTACCGAAGGGCGCTATGTTTAAAAATCTGAAACTAGAGCTCAAAATTCGAAAAAAATGTCAAAAAAATGGGGGTAGGGTCAGCCTATTCCAGGAGTACTAGAGAAAAATAATAAGGAGTGTCACGGTGTATGATTATATAGGTCTTGTAGAGGAGAAACAAGCGCTTCTTTTGCACTAGGTATCGAAGGGCGCTATGTTAAAAAATCTGAAACTAGAGCTCAAAATTCGAAAAAAATGTCCACAAAATGGGGGTAGGGTCGGCCTATTCCAGGAGTTCTAGAGAAAAAAAATGAGGGGTGTCACGGGGAATGACTATATAGGTCTCGTAGAGGAGAAACAGGCGCTCCTTTTGCGCTAGGTATCAAAGGGCGCTATGTTCAAAAATCTGAAACTAGAGCTCAAAATTCGAAAAAAATGTCCAAAAAATAGGGGTAGGGTCGGCCTATTCCAGGAGTTCTAGAGAAAAATAAAGAGGGGTGTCGCGGGGAATGACTATAAAGGTCTCGTAGAGGAGAAACAGGCGCTCCTTTTGCGCTAGGTATCAAAGGGCGCTACGTTCAAAAATCTGAAACTAGAGCTCAAAATTTGAAAAAAATGTCAAAAAATTAAGGGGTCGGCCTATTCAAGGGCTTCTAGAGAAAAATAATGAGGGGTGTCACGGGGAATGACTATATAGGTCTTGTAGAGGAGAAACAGGCGCTTCTTTTGCGCTAGGTATCGAAGGGCGCTATGTTCAAAAATCTGAAACTAGAGCTCAAAATTCGAAAAAAATGTCAAAAAATTAGGAGGGTGGGCCTATTCTAGGACTTCTAGAGAAAAATAATGAGGGGTGTCACGGGGTATGACTATATAGGTCTTGTAGAGGAGAAACAGGCGCTTCTATTGCATTAGGTACCGAAGGGCGCTATGTTGATAAATCCGAAACTAGAGCTCAAAATTCGAAAAAAATGTCCACAAAATGGGGGTAGGGTCGGCCTATTCCAGGAGTTCTAGAGAAAAATAAAGAGGGGTGTCACGGGGAATGACTATATAGGTCTCGTAGAGGAGAAACAGGCGCTCCTTTTGCGCTAGGTATCAAAGGGCGCTACGTTCAAAAATCTGAAACTAGAGCTCAAAATTTGAAAAAAATGTCAAAAAATTAAGGGGTCGGCCTATTCAAGGGCTTCTAGAGAAAAATAATGAGGGGTGTCACGGGGAATGACTATATAGGTCTTGTAGAGGAGAAACAGGCGCTTCTTTTGCGCTAGGTATCGAAGGGCGCTATGTTCAAAAATCTGAAACTACATGTAGAGCTCAAAATTTGAAAAAAATGTCCAAAAAATTGGGGTAGGGTCGGCCTATTCCAGGAGTTCTAGAGAAAAATAATGAGGGGTGTCACGGGGTATGACTATATAGGTCTTGAAGAAGAGAAACAGGCGCTTCTTTTGCACTAGGTTTCGAAGGGCGCTATGTTCAAAAATCTGAAACTAGAGCTCAAAATTCGAAAAAAATGTCCAAAAAATTGGGGTAGGGTCGGCCTATTCCAGGAGTTCTAGAGACAAATAATGAGGGGCGTCACGGGGAATGACTATATAGGTCTTGTAGAGGAGAAACAGGCGCTTCTTTTGCGCTAGGTACCGAAGGGCGCTATGTTCAAAAATCTGAAACTAGAGCTCAAAATTCGAAAAAAATGTCAAAAAATTAGGAGGGTGGGCCTATTTTAGGACTTCTAGAGAAAAATAATGAGGGGTGTCACGGGGTATGACTATATAGGTCTTGTAGAGGAGAAACAGGCGCTTCTATTGCACTAGGTAACGAAGGGCGCTATGTTCAAAAATCTGAAACTAGAGCTCAAAATTCGAAAAAAATGTCCAAAAAATGGGGGTAGGGTCGGTCTATTCCAGGAGTTCTAGAGAAAAATAATAAGGGGTGTCACGGTGTATGACTATATAGGTCTTGTAGAGGAGAAACAAGCGATTCTTTTGCACTAGGTATCGAAGGGCGCTATGTTCAAAAATCTGAAACTAGAGCTCAAAATTAAAAAAAAAAGGCAAAAAATTAGGGGACAGCCAGTAGCGGCATAACACAAAAAAAAATCATCATAAATACCAGACGCGCGTTTCATCTGGCTCAGTATCTTTAATTGTTTTTCCATAGGCGATAATGGTAACGTTTTTTCCTGTAGCTCAGTCCATATCGTAAACTTGGATATGTATGATAGCTTGTTTCGAAGCTGTGACATTTTCACATATGTGGTTAAATTTTCGGGGTACGAAGTGAGATTACTTTTTCCGTAAATTAGCAAACCCCGAACATCTTTTTGTGATGCGGCTCCTTGTGGTAAAATATCCCCTTTTTAACACAATAAGTTCTATGAAAATTTAATACTTTGAACACATTCAATAGCTCCATAGTTTTTACACATTTATTCTATGTTCCTCTACTTTCCTAATCACCACAAATAATTAAGTTCAGTCATTTGTTAAAAATAGAAACATGTCCAATATCACTACACAGAGATTTTTTCTTTACACGTGACTTTTGAGTTCCTCATTTCAAGGCGCATTAGGAATGTTGTCCCATCTACAAAGACTCATTAGTGACGCTCGAATCAAAATAATGATTGAAAGGCCAAAGTAAAGGACGAAGTTGAAGAACATTGAGAACATAACATTCCTAGTTGTTTTGCCAAATACAGGTAAGACAGTCTATTCCTGGTGTAGAAAAACCTTAGCTTTTTCAAAAATTCAAAACGGTATTAATTTATAAGATTATATCAATGATAAGCCAAGTCAACACAAGTGCTGACTACTGGGCTGGTGATACCCTGGGGGAAATAAATCTCTACCAGCAATGGCATCGACTCAGTGGTTGCATTTTAAGTTTTAACTCATCATAGATACCAGTATTTAAATTGTATATTTACGCCAGACGCGCATTTCGTCTACAATATATCAGTGAATGTCCTGTGAAGGGAAAACAGGTGCATCGTTTTCGTAAGACTTTAAAGGGTGCTATAGATAAAGGAAGATGTGGTGTGAGTGCCAATGAGACAACTCTCCATCCAAATAACAATTTAAAAAGTAAACCATTATAGGTTAAAGTACGGCCTTCAACACGGAGCCTTGGCTCACACCGAACAACAAGCTATAAATGTCCCCAACATTACTAGTGTAAAACCATTCAAACGGGAAAACCAACGGTCTAATCTATATAAACAAACGAGAAACGAGAAACACGTATATATTACATAAACAAACGACAACTACTGTACATCAGATTCCTGACTTAGGACAGGTGCAAACATTTGCAGCGGGATCAAACGTTTTAATGGATCCAAACCTTCTCCCTTTTTCTGAGACAAAAGCATAACATCACAACATAGAAAAACACACGATAAAATATCAATTGGCAGACTTAACTCAATCAAAAAACGTATGATTACACAATGAACGAATATATTTGATCTGCAATATCTGAATACAAATGCAAAGTTAATTAAATATTAGAGACAAAAATTCATGAACAAAAAGCTAACAAACAAATTTAAACAAAGCCATGGCAGGACATCACTGAGAAATATTTAACCCTTCGAAAATATTGATCAAAATTCACTTTAGAAAAAAACCGGTTTTAAAAAATATAATTATAATCGTGAAGTTTATACAAATGCAGTAAGAATAATGTTATGTTCAATTTTGTCGAAAGGAACTAAAAACTTTTAATGAAAAACTCAACTGTCAGACAAGAATGCGAAAACCAAAAAAAACATATCATAGTCAGCAAAGAATAATTTTCAATTTCTTGTCATATAAAGTCATAATTTCTCCATCCGAATAACATGACAAAAGAGTTTGTAAAATGTGTTACGTAAATACTGATAAAAAAATGCTGATTACTGGCTGATTTTCTTTTTCAAGGGTATGTCGAAAAGAAAACGACGAAGATAAAAAGAACTTTAGTGCGAATGGCAGCTGGTATATAACCAAATTGGAATTGAAATTAAAAAAACACTCTTTATTTTTTTATGATATAATTTGTTAAAATAGAACTAGTTAAACACTATTTAAAAATCACCTGAGTTGATAATTATCGACTCGATAAGTTCTTATCTGCACATGCAGCTCCTGTACCCGTACACAGCAAAACATGTGTTTCATCCTCAATGTTTTCAACATTCTAAATAACCAAGTTTATAAAGTTATGTGATTGACACCATGAAATAGGTCCTCCACAACTCTTAACTGAAGCAAGATGGCAGATTATCAGCATGAGAGAGACAGGAATGTTGCTGTGACAATTGCACGTATTGTCGTTCATCACTTTTCCACTATAAGTCGTTTAGAGAATAAAAATTAGGCAATACACGATATAAAAGACTATCCGAGATAAAAAAAAAAAAAAAAAAGACCCCCTATGCCACCTGCTAGGGAAAATCAAGCATGATGAAGCTTAGTCAGAAAGAAACCCATGGCATACAATACAATCCTGAAAAGAGAGAGGTGGGCATACAGGAGCCTTTTAACAATAATTGTTCGAGATTGAATCATCTCTACTGGTTATTGTGCGATAAGACCATTTCAGGGACGTTTGCTTACGAACAGACACACAGTTATCCGTATCAAATGTAGTGTAGAGCTCGCCAAAATTGGAAATTAGCATCGTGGAGGAAGATCCAATGTTCGAATGGAATTCGGTTCATCTTCCTTGCCCCGATCGTGGCTCGGATTTGAACCATATCGAGCATATTTGGGACACTTTTGGGCGGAAAGTGCACAAAAGGACACACCAGTTCAAACACATCATGAAATAAACAATGACCTTCATCAGAAATGGTTGCTGCTACCTTAACAACATATTAGTCGATTTATGGCAGGAATCAAAAGACGTTAAGATGCGGTAATTCGTTTGATTGGAGGCTGCGCACAAAGTACTAATTCTTTGGCGTATAACGACCAACCATGATGCGAACAGTCATCTGAAGATTAATTCTGAAATACCTGACATTGTAAAGTTCGACTACAGTAAAAGTTGAAAAATGCATTTTTTGTACAAAAAAACACTACATTTTGTTATTAAAATTGTGGTTGCCAATGTTATTATAAACTATGTTTCAATAATATCCTACAAATATTTTATTATATTTCATCCCAAAAAAAAGGCTGATTTTTCAAGTTTTAAAAAATCAAGGTGTTGCAATACTTTTTCCATGTGTATATATAATACAACCGTGCGTAATATGGGTCCATTAGGGTTGTTAACTAAGCGTCTTTTTGAAATAAGCCACTCTCCTATTGCAAATAAGCAGTCGATGCTCAACATAAGAATACAACGACTCGCAACTATGTAAGTTAAAGAACATAGGTTGTTAACTATGCACTATATAACCGACTTCATCTAGTCAGCCGTTTAACAAACTCGACGTAAATTCGAGAAACGATGCTTGATCGTTGTTCGTTTGAGTGAAACTTGGATTACAGTTCTGTTTCAACAGAATAAAGAATTCACGTTTATTCTTCGCATCATTTATGTTTTACTTGCCAATATGACTAAGTGCCGCCCAAGACCAAGAAGTTGTGATGATCCAGGTTGCTTTTCATACCATATTCAAGTCAAGCATTTTCATAAAACTATGGACGGAAAAGATTACCGAATTCAACAACAAAGAGATCAAAGTACTATGCATAATACACTGCGTTGATGTCGATCCCGTAAGATTTGAGGAAACTCGAGTTTTTCTCGACCACTGAGATCATACCATGATGGGGAAGATGAACTAATACTTTAAAGTCAAATATATTCGCACTTGCGTGATTGGTACTTTAGATGATCTCATTAACAAACAAAAACACCACCAAACAGAGACCGACTTAGGATATGTGGCCGCAACTTATAAGAAATATGAAAGATAATAAGGTGAAGTGTAACTTGTATGCAGACATACTAATTATACAGCAGGGTCAGTTCCGCGTGATTACCAATTCCAGAATTTTAACAATGAGGAAAAACAGGGTTCCCGAACTTCTGAATACCGCGTATCGCATCTATAGTCGTATAATTGGGGTGATTTTAATGATCTCTTGGAGGAATTGAAAGGTATTATCAGTCATTTATTTCTTGGTTCAAACAATAAGACATGGAGTCACAACCTCTATTTTCAAACACAAAGGTTCGTGGGTCCATCTCTGTTTCTGGGAGACAATTTCAGGGACCAAATTTTCGGCTCTTCATTCACACCATTTGCGAGTATTATCTTCTGGAACAACGATAGTCTGTCGGAAGGATACGCGACTGATCACGTGTTAAAAGAGAGCCATACCACTTGCACGTAAAATACAACTTGCTAGCTTCCACAAAAGAGCAGGCTAATGGCGCTACAAGGCAGCACTCGCACAATAAAAGTAAAAAGGGGTATGATTACTAGTAATTTAACTCATAATAACTTGTTTCCGAAATAACTATGCTTAAACTAACATCTCTAGAAGGTCTATATTCTTGATGATTCTCCAAGACTGTAAAGGTAATGAGAATGTAAAGGTTACTACTTGTAACCAATGATTCAGCGGTTTTCTCTGATAAATCAGAGTAACTACTATGAATATATGCTGCATTCTATTAAACAAGAGATGTCAACGTGCATCAATTTAATTGGCGTGCCGGTGCTTTTGAGAGGAGTGACTGGCGGGTACACATTGTCTGTAGGTGAAATTATGATATGTATCGGTGTATAAGAGGCAGTAACATGACTACCTTAAAAAAAACGATAGTATTGACGGGTAAGTTATAACTAGATGTGAGGATTGAATAAAAAAAATCTAATTTGACGGATTTCTTAATCTTAACGAACAATTACTGATTTGTTTGCTAAATCTCTTACACCACCTTTTTATACGAGCAATCTTCTGCAATTTTATCATGATGACTTAAAAAAATGTCATTTTTTTGTGAGTATGAATCTTAAATTTCTCAATTTTTATATCGAAATTATCCAGTTATGTATTCAAAATTCTTCTAAAGTCTTGTAAGTGCTTGTTCATTTCCGGAACAAATGGCTTTTAGCTTTGTATTACTTTTCCTTTCTTAAAATAGAAATAAAGGACTTCTTAAATATGTGAGAGATGTATTAATCATAGAAAGATGTCAAAGTGACGTGACATTACATTGAGTGCGGCACATAGTAAACGCCAAGTGTGTGGTATTTACGAGAGGTATGAGTATGGTGCAACGTATTACCCTCAATTTTTAAGGTTTCAATATCTACTCTAATTTGTCTCAACACATCTCACTCCGTGAATCTATTCAATTTCTCTTTCTTGTTCTTCTTGTTTTGCTTACCAAACATTCATTACCTGGATCTCAGCTGCCGTTTTATTTTCGTGAAGTTAACAAATCAATGGTTCTGCATGTTTGAATTTGTGGTCATACTTGTCCAGCTTGTTCATTATTTTATTTTCACGTTCTTTTATTGCTGCATCATATTTTATTTGCATCCATTTTATATCCGTTTCAGACGTGCTTTTGAATGAACCATCATTTCATTACAGCATCCGAAATGGCCCTCAGAGCTTTCAGGATGGTGATATTGTGGTCATTCATGTTCCAGTATCTGAAGAAACTATTCTTGATCGTCCTTTTTATCAATGACCCTTTCTGTTGTTGCTTTCCCTGAAAAGTGTTATTCAAGTTAGATGACCGTTTCCGATGGATTTGGGCTCTTTTTGGTGAGTCGTCCAAGTTCGTCCCAAAGATGTCCCATTGGCGATAATCTGAAGACAATACTGGCCACGGCAACACTCGAATGCGATTATTCTCCAAAATTCATTAAAATGTGTTTACAACTGGCGTTTTCTGTTAAAAATGTAGTTTAACGATGCCTTCGGAGAAACGGGAGAACTAGTGGAGCCAGAATTTCGTTCCTATACCCTTTTGCATTTCGGTTTCCTTCACTAATTGTCAGATCGGGGCGTTCCTGATAGGTTATCCATCCCATACCATTAATTCGCCACCCTAAAGCCAATTTATTTCCTGTACGCACGCATCAAAAAGCATGCCTTGTACCTGCGGCAGACGATTTCTCTGCCATCGACAAATGTCAAGTTGAATTTCGATTCAGCGGTAAAAAGGATTAGTCTCCATGTTAGTCTATGTAATCGAATCCGTACCCTCTCCATTTAACTCGCGACATCCTTCGATTCTTCGTAAGGATAGTTCACTTCAACGAACGACGAGCTCTTAGGCTGCACAGATGAAGTCGGTTACAAACTGTTTGCGCATATAGCCTATTTTTGTTTCTTCCACGAGTTTCTCCAAATCGATTACGGAGATGAATAATGTGGATTTGCCAATCTTCACATAACTTCGTTTCACGTGAGTTGCAACCTCGGGGACGTTAAAATGTTGTACCAGTATCTCTAAGACGAGTCTTGAACGCCTTTCAAAGTCATTCTAGAGACATTGAATAGTGCTCGATACATTTAATGATCAAAAGGACAACTCAGTTTCATCTCTACAAAGGTAAATGGTTGAAAAAATCCGTATTTGTAAATCGGAAAATGGCGTAAAGTTATCTTCGAATTTAAAAGAAAATACTAAATGATCATGAATAGATTATTCAGGTCATTAGTTTTAATCGTGAAAATATTACAAACTAATATATTAAATATATTTTACTTAAAAAGCAAAGTAATGTTTCTTTTTTTATATATACACATGGAAAAAAGTATTGCAAAATACTAATTTTGTAAAACTTGAATAATCAGCCTTTATTTTGGATGTAATATGATAAAATATTTGTAAAATAATATTGAAACATAGTTAATGAAAACATTGGCATTTTAACGAACAAAAAATGTTTGAAATTTTTTTTTATTTATCTAACCACAATTCTAAAAACAAAATGAGGTGTTTTTTGTAAAAAAAACTGCATTTTACAACTTTCACTGTAGTCGAACTTTACAATGTCAGACATTTCAAAATTAATCTTAAGATGATTGTTCACATCACGGTTAATCGTTATACGCCAAAGAAATAGTACTTTGTGCGCAGTCTCCATTTAAACGGTCAACCGCCACTTAACGTCTTATGATTTCTGCCATAAATCGACTAATTTGTTGCTTAGGTAGCAGCAACCATTTCTGATGAAGGGCATTGTTTATTTCATCACGTGTTTGGACTGGGATGTCCTTTTGTGCAAATTACGCCCAATAGTGTCCCATACATCCTTGATATGGTTCAAATCCGGGCTATGATTGGACCAAGGAATATAAACAGAATTCCATTTGAACAATGGATCTTCCTCCACGATGCTTATTTCCAATTTTGGCCAGCTCTGCACTACATTGGATATGGATAACTGTGTGTCTGTTCGTAAGCAAACGTCCCTGAAATGGTCTTATCGCACAATAACCAGTAGAGATGATTCAATCTCGAACAATTATTGTTAAAAGGCTCCTGTATGCCCACCCCTCTCTTTTCAGGATTGTATTGAATGCCATGTGTTTCTTTCTGACTAAGCTTCATCATGCTTGATTTTCCCTAGCAGGTGGCATAGGGGGTCTTTTTTTTTTTTTTTTTTTATCTCGGATAGTCTTTTATATCGTGTATTGCCTGATTTTTGTTCTCTAAACGACTTATAGTGGAAAAGTGATGACCGACAATACGCACAGTTGTCACAGCGACATTCCTGCCTCTCTCATGCTGATAATCTGCAATCTTGCTGCGGTTAAGAGTTGTGGAGGATCTATTTCAATGTGTCAATAACATAACTTTATAAACTTGGTTATTTAAATTGTTGTAAACAATGAGGATAAAAACACATGTTTTGCTGTATACAGGTACAGTAGCTGCATGTGCAGATAAGAACTTATCGAGTCGATAATTATTGATCAAACTCAGGTGATATTTAAATAGTGTTTAACTAGTTCTATTTTAACAAATTATATCATAAAAAAATAAAGAGTGTTTTTTTAATTTCAATTCCAATTTGGTTATATACCAGCTGGCATTCGCACTAAAGTTTTTTCAACTTCGTCGTTTTCTTTTCGACATACCCTTGAAAAAGAAAATCAGCCAGTAATCAGTATTTTTTATCAGTATTTACATAACACATTTTACAAAATACTGTTTTCCATGTGTATACATGTACATCTATTTTTATCAGACAACACCCGCACGCGGACGAGGGTACTTATACCGTCTTTAAGGTTGTGGCGCTTGTATTGTCATTGATAAAGTTAACTGGTCTGTATGTAGTTTTACTATCATACTTTTTTAACAATGCAGTATTCTTTGCTGATTTTGGTTATCTGGTACAAAAACTCTGATATGAAAAAAACTTTTGAAAGAATGAAAAGTATACTGTCAATTAAGTCTGTAAGTGTATATAGAACTTTAGGTTATATACCAGCTGGCATTCGCACTAAAGTTCTTTCATCTTTGTCGTTTTCTTTTCGACATACCCTTGAAAAAGAAAATCAGCCAGTAATCAGCATTCTTTTTATCAGTATTTACATACCACATTTTACAAACTCTTTTATCATGTTATTCGGACGGGGAAATTATGACTTTATATGACAAGATTTTGAAAATTATTTTTTACTGACTGATATGTTGGGTTATTGTTTTTTTGTTTTTCGCGTTCTTGTCCGACAGTTGATTTTTTTTTAGTTCCTTTCGACAAATTGAACATAGCACCTTTTGAAGTCTTACGCAAACGATGCGCCTGTCTTCCCTTCACAGGACATTCACTGATATATTGTAGACGAAACGCGCGTCTGGCGTAAATATTAAATTAAAATACTGGTATCTATGATGAGTTTAAACTTAAAATGCAATCTCTGAGTCGATGCCACTGCTGGTAGAGATTTATTTCCCCGAGGGTATCACCATCCCAGTAGTTGGCACTTGTGTTGACTTGGCTTATCATTAATATAATCTTATAAATTAACTCCGCTTTGAATTTTTGAAAAAAACAAAGGTTTTTCTACACCAGGAATAAACTGTCTTACCTGTATTTGGCAAAACTGCTAGGAATGTTTGGTTCTCAATGATCTTCAACTTCGTTCTTTATTTTGGCCTTTCAATCATTATTTTGATTCGAGCTTCACTAATGAGTCTTTTGTAGACGAAACGCGCGTCTGGTATTTATGATGAGTTTTTTTTTTGTTATGCCGCTGCTGGTTGATCCCCCTAATTATTGACATTTTGTTCGAATTTTGAGTTCTAGTTTCAGATTTTTGAACAAAGTGCCCTTCGATACCTAGTGCAAAAGAAGTGCCTGTTTCTCCTCTACAATACCTTTATAGTCATACCCCGTGACACTCCTCATTATTTTTCTCTAGAAGCCCTGGAATTGGCCGACCCCCTAATTTTGTGGACATTTTTTTCGAATTTTGAGCTCTAGTTTCAGATTTTTGAACATAGCACCCTTTGATACCTAGTGCAATAGAAGCGCCTGTTTCTCTTCTACAAGACCTATATAGTCATTCCCCGTGACACCCCTCATTATTTTTCTCTAGAACTCCTGGAATAGGCCGTTCCTACCCCCATTTTTTGGACATTTTTTTCGAATTTTGAGCTCTAGTTTCAGATTTTTGAACATAGCGCCCTTCGATACCTAGTGCAAAAGAAGCGCTTGTTTCTCCTCTACAAGACCTATATAGTCATACATCGTGACACCCCTTATTATTTTTCTCTAGAACTCCTGGAATAGGCCGACCCTACCCCCATTTTTTTGACATTTTTTTCGAATTTTGAGCTCTAGTTTCAGATTTTTGAACATAGCGCCCTTCGAAACCTAGTGCAAAAGAAGCGCCTGTTTCTTTTCTACAAGACCTATATAGTCATACCCCGTGACACCCCTCATTATTTTTCTCTAGAACTCCTGGAATAGGCCGACCCTACCCCCATTTTGTGGACATTTTTTTCGAATTTTGAGCTCTAGTTTCAGATTTTTGAACATAGCGCCCTTCGATACCTAGCGCAAAAGAAGTGCCTGTTTCTCCTCTACAAGACCTTTATAGTCATTCCCCGTGACACACCTCATTATTTTTCTCTAGAAGCCCTGGAATAGGCCGAACCCCCTAATTTTTTGACATTTTTTTCAAATTTTGAGCTCTAGTTTCAGATTTTTGAACTTAGCGCCCTTCAAAACCTAGTGCAAAAGAAGCGCCTGTTTCTCTTCTACAAGACCTATATAGTCATACCCCGTGACACCCCTCATTATTTTTCTCTAGAACTCCTGGAATAGGCCGATCCTACCCCCATTTTGTGGACATTTTTTTCGAATTTTGAGCTCTAGTTTCAGATTTTTGAACATAGCGCCCTTCGATACCTAGCGCAAAAAGAGCGCCTGTTTCTCCTCTACAAGACCTATATAGTCATTCCCCGTGACACCCCTCATTATTTTTCTCTAGAACTCCTGGAATAGGCCGACCCTACCCCCATTTTTTTGACATTTTTTTCGAATTTTGACCTCTAGTTTCAGATTTTTGAACATAGCGCCCTTCAAAACCTAGTGCAAAAGAAGCGCCTGTTTCTCTTCTACAAGACCTATATAGTCATACCCCGTGACACCCCTCATTATTTTTCTCTAGAACTCCTGGAATAGGCCGATCCTACCCCCATTTTGTGGACATTTTTTTCGAATTTTGAGCTCTAGTTTCAGATTTTTGAACATAACGCCCTTCGATACCTAGTGCAAAAGAAGCGCTTGTTTCTCCTCTACAAGACCTTTATAGTCATACACCGTGACACCCCTTATTATTTTTCTCTAGAACTCCTGGAATAGGCCGACCCTACCCCCATTTTTTGACATTTTTTTCGAATTTTGAGCTCTAGTTTCAGATTTTTGAACATAGCGTCCTTCAGTACCTAGTGCAATAGAAGCGCCTGTTTCTCCTCTACAATACCTATATAGTCATACCCCGTGACACCCCTCATTATTTTTCTCTAGAAGTCCTAGAATAGGCCCACCCTCCTAATTTTTGGACATTTTTTTCGAATTTTGAGCTCTAGTTTCAGATTTTTGAACATAGCGCCCTTCGATACCTAGCGCAAAAGAAGCGCCTGTTTCTCCTCTACAAGACCTATATAGTCATTCCCCGTGACACCCCTCATTATTTTTCTCTAGAAGCCCTGGAATAGGCCGACCCCCCTAATTTTTTGACATTTTTTTCAAATTTTGAGCTCTAGTTTCAGATTTTTGAACATAGCGCCCTTTGATACCTAGCGCAAAAGGAGCGCCTGTTTCTCCTCTACAAGACCTATATAGTCATTCCCCGTGACACCCCTCATTATTTTTCTCTAGAACTCCTGGAATAGGCCGACCCTACCCCCATTTTGTGGACATTTTTTTCGAATTTTGAGCTCTAGTTTCAGATTTTTGAACATAGCGCCCTTCGATACCTAGCGCAAAAGAAGTGCCTGTTTCTCCTCTACAAGACCTTTATAGTCATTCCCCGTGACACCCCTCATTATTTTTCTCTAGAAGCCCTGGAATAGGCCGACCCCCCTAATTTTTTGACATTTTTTTCAAATTTTGAGCTCTAGTTTCAGATTTTTGAACTTAGCGCCCTTTGATACCTAGCGCAAAAGGAGCGCCTGTTTCTCCTCTACAAGACCTATATAGTCATACCCCGTGACACCCCTCATTATTTTTCTCTAGAACTCCTGGAATAGGCCGACCCTACCCCCATTTTGTGGACATTTTTTTCGAATTTTGAGCTCTAGTTTCAGATTTTTGAACATAGCGCCCTTCAATACCTAGTGCAAAAGAAGCGTTTGTTTCTCCTCTACAAGACCTATATAGTCTTATACCGTGACACCCTTATTATTTTTCTCTAGAACTCCTGGAATAGGCCGACCCTACCCCCATTTTTTGACATTTTTTTCGAATTTTGAGCTCTAGTTTCAGATTTTTGAACATAGCGCCCTTCGAAACCTAGTGCAAAAGAAGCGCCTGTTTCTCTTCTACAAGACCTATATAGTCATACCCCGTGACACCCCTCATTATTTTTCTCTAGAACTCCTGGAATAGGCCGACCCTACCCCCATTTTGTGGACATTTTTTTCGAATTTTGAGCTCTAGTTTCAGATTTTTGAACATAGCGCCCTTCGATACCTAGTGCAAAAGAAGCGCTTGTTTCTCTTCTACAAGACCTATATAGTCATACACCGTGACACCCCTTATTATTTTTCTCTAGAACTCCTGCAATAGGCCGACCCTACCCCCATTTTTTTGACATTTTTTTCGAATTTTGAGCTCTAGTTTCAGATTTTTGAACATAGCGCCCTTCAGTACCTAGTGCAATAGAAGCGCCTGTTTCTCCTCTACAAGACCTATATAGTCATACCCCGTGACACCCCTCATTATTTTTCTCTAGAAGTCCTAGAATAGCCCCACCCTCCTAATTTTTTGACATTTTTTTCGAATTTTGAGCTCTAGTTTCAGATTTTTGAACATAGCGCCCTTCGATACCTAGCGCAAAAGAAGTGCCTGTTTCTCCTCTACAAGACCTATATAGTCATTCCCCGTGATACCCCTCATTATTTTTCCTTAGAAGCCCTGGAATAGGCCGACCCCCCTAATTATTTGAGCTCTAGATTACACAATGACATAAAAGGTGCTATATTTTACAGAGTAGGACTACTTTTACATACGTTCTAAATTGAAGAGGGTGCATAGGTGGCCCTACACCTACAAATGATCCGTTGATAGATGCATAGTTATTGTGGTACTGAATATTAGCCTTAAAAGTTATGCAACTTGTTAAATCAATAGATTGGATAAAAAACATTTCAAAATTGAGTTAAAATTGCTATATTTTAACTGATTTTCTGCCTTTTTGAATATTTTTTTATTTAACGGCCGTTGTTGTCTTATTCTGTTTTTTGGTTTCTCGATATATCGCCTTATTGTTCGCTGGCTTATTGTTCGCTAGCTATTGTTCGCTAGCTTCAGCCTGGTTTTTTGTACATGTACCCCCGAGCCTCCTTAAACGGAAGAATTGTAGAACAAATATTAAGTTTTTATACAATCAAATTCAAGAGTCACTTGAATTAATCATAGATATGAACAAAATCGCGTGTTCAACTACAAAAAATCGATCTGCTTACCTTCTCAGAACTCAATTGATCACGTCTACTTTTCATGAGGTTCTTGTTACTCCGTGTTTAGGTGTTGTTTTTTTTTTTTGCAGCGTTCTTTTGACACATGTGTCTTTTTGTCGTTTTGCTTTGTTTTTGGTGACATTGTTAATTTAACAATGGTGATTTGAATGTCCTCTGTGTTTTTGCTTTTTGCATGTTCTATATAAAAAATCATCGTAGGTAGCAGAATTGAAATTTATTTACGCATGTCCTGCGTTTCATCTTCAATAGACTCATCAGTGATGCTCGAATCCAAAAAAAGTTAAAAAGGCAAAATAGCGTACGAAGTTGAAGACATTGATGATAGAAACTACACTTTAAAAAAATTGTTTCGAAATTCTATGTCAGGGACAAACATATAACAATGTTTTACTCCAACATTGATTTTCTAGATGAAAAAGTAGAAATTTAAAACATTTTTACAATTGAAACGTTCACATTGACCAAATAATAGTTATCCAATACAAAATGGAACACTTACACATTAAGGAAGTCGAAATTTGCAAACTGACAAAAAGAAGATCCTTAACGCCAAATGCAGACTCGTCCTTTGTTATTTTGGAAATACCCTAGTTAGTAAAATTTCGGAAAACACCCCTGATATAGTATTTGCAATTTCAAACAATATTTCAAGATAGGATATCAAAGGTTGATTTAAATAAATATCGAAACAAGTTTTATAGCTCCTCATCTTTTATATAAGCTTTGGATTTCATTTTATTACACATGATTTCATTCAGATCGGTAATTTTAAAAATAAATAAAATAGCCCTTACAATGAAAGACAAAAACATGATTATATTTCTTCTCATGGACCACTGTTTTTTATTTGTTGTTTACCTGGCAATTTATCTCTACAAGGGGTCGTCATTGTTGCAAGTATATTAAAATCAAGTCAGCAAAAATGGCACTCTCTTTTGTTTACCTTTTTGACTTTGTTCAAGTTTATCTCCATTTGTGGTGTTTGCATGATACTAAATTTTATCAATGTCTTGTCTAACACCGTCCCGATTCATTTAGGTGACAGAGTTCTTGTATTTGCCTTTTTTCAATATCGAGGGTGGGGCAAATCTTTTGAAGTGTAAGGACTTGCAATAGGGTACTCTTGGTGCAATGTATAGGATGACATTTATAGACATTCGGTTACGCACATGTAACTGAAGTGCAATCCAATAGAAATAAACATGTTTAATAGTAAAAAACTAAGCCTATTTTAAAAAATCTTAAGTTTGATAAAACTTGTTATATCCGGTTCTAAAGCATTATAATTATGACAGTTTTTCTCATATTAAATATAGAAAAGATATTGTCACTTTGGAACATTTTATTTTTGCAATGTTTTAATTGTAAGTTTGCAAACATATGAATCCGTCGTTTGTGTAGAAGTTACATCAGAAACGCCATTTATAAATTAATAAGTAAAGGTTTATAATGCAAGAGCTATTTAAATTTAAAAAGAATAGTTGTCACATTTATAATTGACCATATATCTTTATTTATTTTTTTTTGATTTTGAAGTAGCCAATTCTCTCCAGTCGATCATTATAACTTACTCACCGTTTCGTTATACATTGTGGAAGTATATTTAGTTAAAAAAAAACGTTGAAACATTCAAATAATCAAAATTAATGTAGTTGCTTTGCGTGGTTATTTATAAAACTAGAATATTTTACATTAATAGTTTGTTTAATTGTTTACATGGAGTAAGTTAACTTTTTTCTAATGTAAGAAAAGTATAATCAAACAGTTTGATAGTGATTCCAGGTTTGTCATGTTTGATTTTGTCCTCAAGTCTTATCCGGCAAAAATATAGAGATGCTACAATTAAATGAAAACCATACACATATTAGTGAAAATTTATGAACTATCTCTTTGTGTGTGATAATGTACCCAATAAAATTATTTATTATATATGTGTTAAAATATGATTTGAAAACACAACACATTTTACGTGTAGAAAATATTATGTATTTAACAAATCTTCTTACAATGCTTAGGTAAAATTGGGACAAGAAAATTATTCTAATTTGATATATGATAAAACAAAAACAGATATTGAGAGAGGTAAACTGTCAATGGTGTGACTTTAAATTGAAGGCAATTAAAAGTTAACAAATGTTCAAAAGTTCATTATTTCATTTGGAGATTTAAATCTAGGTCAAATATAAAATACTATTTTTCCAGCATAGAAAAATTATAAATGAAAATATTCTCATTAAAATATTGTGTTGCATTATTAATCACCCTGTGCGGTATGTGTAAAACTAATTGATTGAATTGAAAATCACGAAATCTTTTTATATGTTCCTTACACGCAATAATTGCTTACGGATTCGTTTATTTAACTGGTGTCATATGCGTTCGACACAACAATGAGAGAGGTGGAATTCATATAAGATGAAAACATCATTTTCAAATTACATGCGTACTAAAATGCTTGTCGGTATTCACCTTCATCGCGAATGTTCAAATTCAATGCCGAATATTTGGACGTCTACCTAACAGATGTATAAAGACAGAAACACTTTTTTCAGGTTTGACTTTTTACAAATGTGAAGACTGAATGCAATAATTACTAGAATACATCACAAAGCCTTTTTAAAAGTCTTGTGTAGACGAAACGTGCTATTGGCGTACTAAATTATAATCCTGGTACCTTTGATAACTATCGTAGCCAAATGTTCAATAAAAAGGGCTAGGTCTTTCAGATCACTGATTTATTTTTTACGCACCCATCTGGTATATCGTGAGACAAATTATACAACAAAAGAGCTGGTTCTACCTCATATCCTTTCGACCACCTAGAATTTGAATATGACATTTTTAACGACAAACACATCGGATGCAATTGAAAATAAAATACCAATATGGAGAACATCAAAATCAAAAACAAAGAATGTCAAAAAGATAGGCAATAGATGTCTAATGGTGAAAATCATTAGTGGTACGAATAGTGTTATACTGTTATCAAATGTGTCAAATCTTTTTAATACTATTTTTTGGTTTGTCGCATTGGTTCGAAATTTTACAACTTTGTCATATAAGGACAGACAACTCAGAAAAAAGTAACTTTTATTATAGAATGTGCTTTGCATTTACCTATTTTATTATGTAGCAACACAAGAGTCCGTTGTTCTTATCTAAAAGCAAGTATTTAGAGCTGTCTTCTAATATGGTATCTTACAATATGTACCAGGATTATCATTTAATACGCCAGACGCGCGTGTCGTCTACATACGACTCATCAGTGGCACTCAGATCGGAATAGATATAAAGCATAACAAGTAGCAATTTGAAAAGCATTTAAGACATAAAATTCCGAAAAAAGTTGTGCCTTAAACGGTTAAGGTAATCTATGTCTGGAAAAGAAAATCCTGAGTATTTCGAAAACTTCATACTTTTGAAAAACGAAAATTCATAAAAATGACAATTTAATTAATATTCATATCAAAACCGAACTACTGGGCTGGTGATACCCTCGGGGACGAAACCTCCACCAGAAGTGACATCGACCCAGTGGTGTAAATAGATATAAAAGATACCAGGCTTATAGTTTAATTCACCAGAGGCTCGTTTTGTCTACATAAGACGCATCAGTGACGCTCAGATCAAAATAGTTATAGAGCCAAACAAGTACTAGTTGAAGAGCATTTTGGACCCAAAATTTCAAAAGATTGTGTCTAATACGGTTACGGTCATCTATAGAATCTATTTAAATTATATCTTGTTGTTTCTTTTCATCACACAAATTTTGAATTTACATGCATAAATTTTACAAACTCTGATAATTTGGCACGTACTGTTGATTCCATACTTTTTATATTTATTTTGAAACAATTATTGTATTAACTACATTTTAACAAATTATCCAAAAATTCTATGTATTTTTATTTATATCTTTAATCAACAAATGTGTACAAACAAAATGCATAAAGACAAATACTTTTTTCGTTCCTTTCAGTTACCTTCAGGTAACTTTCATACAAAATCATTACTGCTTTTGGGACGACCACTTACATCTTACCTGTCGTAGTCGTTGTCAATAGTTGTCGAAATTGTTAAAAACGTCCAATTAGAACGTAGTTTAAATATTACACAAAAGAGGACCAAGGACGAAATGACATTTAAACCTTTTTGTTTATTCAAGCAGATACCCTTCATAAAAGGTGAGTTATGAAATTTTTCGTGTAAATATTGATAACTTTTTTAGAAATCAAATATAGGTAACATTAAATTAAATTGAAATGAAAATAATACGTTATACATGTCTTGCAAAAAAAGTATACTTTCTTGCAGCCTCATTTTGCAATTGAAATGAAAATTTTGACAATAAAAAACACAACTACAGGAAATTATTCTAATTCTTACACAATTGAGCTATGCATAGTCACATCGTTTTTTTAGTATGCTTACTTTTAATAATTTAGAATTGTATAATCGAAAAATCAAAAACTTGACAATGGGGATAGATGTGTTCTGAAATATGTCCTTAACCAAGTCCGGAATATGTTTTAGTTTCGGTGTTTGTTAGCGTTTGTTTTTGTTGAACTCCATTGTGCCTGGTTTGCTCTTGTAGTTGATGTGTTTCCCTCGGTTTTTATTTACTCTCAATCGATTTATGACTTTTGAACACCGGTAAACTACTTTTGCCTTTATTTATATTCTACGTTGGACCGTATGTTAATCATAAACTTACGGATAAACCGATGTGAAAGTAATTAAGATTATCTCTCTCTCACACAAAGTACCTAGACCAAAAGTCATTTAGGAAAAAATCTTGGAATTTAAAATTGATACTAAAAGCCAGTCAGAAAAGGATTAGTAAAGGAACAAAATAAACTGAAAATATTGATAGGTTAAGAAACTCATTTGATATTTTTTTGATGTCATCGAAATGTTAACTTGGACGTTTACCTTATAATCAGCATTGGCATTAATCGGGTCTCATATCGAAGGAACAAAAATCTTAAATATGCTTTATACATTTCTTAAAGACCTTTTGATAAACTATTGAAGTCTTCTATGGAAAGAAAAGTAGGCGATATGGAGCAAAATAGTTCACCCTGTTTCGTAGGAAAACAAATAAATAAACAGTTATCAAAGGTACCAGGATTATAATTTAGTACGCCAGACGCGCGTTTCGTCTACATAAGACGCATCAGTGATGCTTAGATCAAAACAGTTGTAAAGTCAAATAAGTTCAAAGTTGACGAGCATTGAGGGTCCAAAATTCCAAAACACTTGTGCCAAATACAACAAATAAACATCAGTATATCCTTAAACACAATAGTTTGTACAGTTTAACACCTGTGTGTATATTCAATTACTGTTTTGTCGTTTATTGAAAGATGTGCCTACATGGCATATGACAAACAAACTATAGACAACGTGACTGACGGACAGTAGTACATGTATATTGCTCCAATCGGGGGGATACTTGATTAAGTACATAAAATCAAGTTCTGTTTACAACAAAGAAATATGTTTGTGTAAGCCAAATAATTAATTTGAGCTATGTAAATTGCAACTTTGAAAGTTTTAAATTTCGACATTTTGTTTTCCTCTGAAGATTACACGATTTATAAGCATCTTCATTTATTTTACATTGTATGAAACCAAATAAACAATCATGCATTTAGTTCAAAATTTGATATAGTGTACATTTGAAAAAGCAAATACTTTATTTATATTTGAAAATGAATTAAATACAACTGCTATAAAAATAAGATAACAAAGTTTTTATGAAACAATAAAATATATTACACTTGTGAATACGACCATTGAAATACCAAAAAGTGAGTTCGGACTTCTTTTCATTTTTATTTTTTATCTTAGTTGTATATTTGCATTTATTATTATGATAAAGCAGTATTTAAAACAGTGCATTTTTGCCAGGTGCAAAGATATCAATTTACTTAATGAAAAGAAAACTTTATCACTTGTTCAAAAACCCTGTACAAATTATAGTTTATATAAACCTGCAGCTTGTACTCAGCATTTACATTTGAGAATATATTGCTTCAGACATACCAATTTAAAATAATTATTTTGAAGTTTACAGAAGCATGATTGTAGTCTTAATGTAAATTTGTTTATCTATGTTTGTACTTAGAGCAGTTTGAATTTGACAATCGGTAATGACAACCTCCAAATATCGATTGACAGACCTAAAACCAATACAAAATTAATGTGTAATTAAAATGGTTGTTAACTTCTCAGTGGTAAATATTACTGTTTATTAAGGGCATAAGATACAGTTTTGGTTCCAAGGTAAAATTTTAATTACAGTTTGCATCTTGCACCTAGTAATTTAATTAGTTATTAAAGGTACCAGGATTATAATTTAATACGCCAGACGCGCGTTTTGTCTACATAAGACTCATCAGTGACGATCAGATCAAAACAGTTAAAAAACCAAACAAATACAAAGTTGACGAGCATTGAGAAGCAAAAATTCCAAAAAGTTGTGCCAATTACGGCTAAGGTAATCTACTCCTGGGGTAAAAAATCCTTAGATTTTTTAATAAATCAAAGTTTGGTAAACAGAAAATTTATAAAAATGACCGAAGTGCTGAAAACTGGGCTGGTGATACCCTCGGGGACGAAACGTCTACCAGCAGTGGCATCAATTATTTAATAAACCAAAATTATGCGCTTCTGTTAGAGTTAAATTGGATAGAAGTTTTACCAATTTACTGGACATTTCAATAACAAGAAGCACAGAACATTTTTTTCAAATGATAAAAGTTGTGTTTTGTAAAATCGTAATCATTACAAAAGTTTGTTTTGAGTTTGTGTATCAATTCTTTGGAAAGAATTACTTTTAGATTTTTTTCCATGATACAAGTTAAAACGAATGGCATTTTTGCTGTACATTCATCGATTTGCAAAAACAAATATCATATATTTCTTCATAGAAATTGGCAAAAAAAATCTTCCTGCATAATCAAGTCTAAGGCAGACAAAAGAGTGCTTTTTATGGCCTCGCCACTAAGTGGTCGGGGATATATAGTTTTACCCTGGTCCGAAATTCTGTAATTTCGTCATTCCCCCATCCCGCAACAAATCATTATTCGCAGGTGTTTTTAAACGCCTTCAGATATTGGGCTGATTTTTGTTATATAAGTTAGGCATGATGAGTTACAAATCAAGTCTAAGTTTCGTTCCGCTCCGCTAATTGTGGCCAAAATTACGGGCTTGAGACTTTGATAAATTGTTGAAAATCACAGTTATACGTTTTTTTTTCTTAACTCATTCAGATGTTGATCTGATGTTTTCTATATGAGTTAACCATGATGATTTACAGATCAAGTTTAAGTTTCGTTCCGCTCCGCTTATTTGCCGAAATTACGGGCTTTGGACTTTGATCAATTGTTGAAAATCCCAGTTATACGTACTTTTTTCTAAACTCATTCAGATGTTGATCTGATTTTTGTTATGTGAGTTAACAATGATGAGTTACAGATCAATTTTAAGCTTCATTCCGCTCGGCTTATATTTGCCGAATTTACGGGCTTTGGACTTTGATGAAATGTTGAAAATCACAGTTATACAGACTTTTTTTCTAAACTATTTCAGATATTGGGCTGAAATTTGGTTTGTCAGTTACTTATGATGAGCTACAGATCAAGTTTCCGCTCCAATATTTTTTGCTAAAATAAGGGTTTACAACTTTAGAAATTGTTGAAAATCTCAGTTATACAGACTTTTTTATGTACGCCTCCACATTTTTAGCTGATTTGTAATATGTAAGACTACCATCATGTTTGTGTCCACATGTGTTATTGAAATTGCAGATTTCAACTTTTTCAGACGAATTTTGTTTTCCAATTTGTTTTATCAATATTCAGCCATGTTTAACCTTTTGTTTGATATCTCAATTTTCCCAGCATCTTCATGATCTAATTATCTTAAATAACAATGAAAATAAAAAAATATGTCACTTGCATTGTTTTACTTTTTATTATGTAGACGTTTTCCTGATACGAGTAACTTTTCTATTGTTCTCGTGTTATCGCTTTTGTCACTGTACACGCAAAATTATATCTGTGGACAAAATCAATAATAAAAAATGTTCAACCCTAAAAAAAGAGATAACAAAATAATGTTTGTAAATACAAGGGATATATTAAATCGATATTTCATTGAACACACAAGATATCACATTGAAGGTGAGTAACGATTTTAATTTTTTCTCAAAACAGGTGTGTTGAAAATACTAAATTTGACATATTTTTTATATTGTGCATAAACATTCATCTGATATGACAGTGTCGATACAACTGCCCAAGGACTGTCAGTCTTCATTGATACTATCAGCTATAATTGGGAACCATACGGACTTCATCCATGACAAAAACCTATAACCTCGAGCAGGCTATAAATGACTCCGACATGAAAAATAGTAAACTTTTCAATGACGAATAATTGTGTCGTCTAAATATAAGAAAGGGATTTATATACTGCAACGATACTAATTATCTGAATATATAAACGGCAAGTCATGATGTTAGGCTTAATTTCAGAAATGTATGTTTATATACCTTCGCTGATTGTATTCAGTATTCTTGACATGTAGCTACATGTAGTTGTCATTTTACTTCTATTCTGTTTTATTCTTTCTATTTCTATCTATCAGCTTTCTCCTCCAACTAGTTCGGTTAGTATTTAAGAAGAAATTGTTGTGTGTTACTACTGCACGGACATATATTTTATGTTACTACAGGCGGGATTCTAGTTATACATGTATATCAAAAGGTAGTTGAATGATTTTAGCATTAGCTGAAATTCATTTTCACCAATTTGACTCAAATTTTTATATTTGTTAAAACGTACTAAAACCAATATCAAAATTACAATAAGTCTGCATAAACAAATAGGAGAGCATAAGTGAGCATGTACTCGATGATATATTTGTATCAGCACTGCATTATAGACGCCATCTAATCAACTATAAAAATGACCTCCGAATACTGCCGATGGTAAAGTAACCACATAACATTACCTTGATATAATTATATATTGAATAAATTACGAACTCATGCAATTGGATTTTCATAGGTCTTCTTGATTTCGTTCTATAGGTTATCAACATATGTTAAATAACGTTTTTGCCTGTATAAGAATATTTTTTGTGGATCGAATCAGTCAATGAAATTGCCACCTTTGTTTCACTTTCAATATTGACATTATTTTTCTGGTAACTATGGATGAACACGACTTGTGCATATAACCGATCTCAAGCTTATTATTTTAATTGAAAGGCATATAAATACGAATTGTATGGTTTTAATTTATTCACTTGCAATAATTAGCAATATTTATTTGTCTATTTTGACAACAAATGTATCAAATCGGCTGAAAACGAATTATTATTGGATTACTTTACTAGTATTATTATTTTACGCAAACAACACCATATTGTAATGGTTTTAATATCTCGTAGCTAGTGCTCCTTTGAAATATATTTTAATGCATATAATGGAAGTGTTAACTAACATATCAAATTGACTATTATACATGTGTGACATGGGTTATATTTATACATTAAAGACAAGCACGAAATGATTTGGTCAACTCGACTCACTGTATGGATGATTGCGTGTTGTATCACCATGACGCATGTGCATAGTTATGTCCAAACTAGTAAGTTATATTCTATTTTCTTCTGACTTATATTCTTAAACTGATTATAAAAGTATGACATGCCTCAAGTGACTTTTAAATAAAACCTTTTCAATGGAAAGGAGCGAATCCTAATGCAATGTTAGAAACATGTGTCTGTAGTCATGTGTTATCAACAGATCACGGTAAGCGTCTGACTTTACTATAGTATTAATGAATGGGTATTTTTATAATGGCCCTGTTATATGTTTAAGGTCGGTTATAATGGTCGAAGAAGTCTGTAATGGTCTGAGGCAACGCCGATGGCCATTAAAGACATCCGAGGCCATTATTACTGACCGAGGACAAATATTCTTAATACATCTATTAACAAACTGAACAACAGTGTATGTGTTGCTGCCAACTTGATGTACTCTCTTTCTCTTTTAATGACAGTTTCGTTTGAAAAAAAATATTTGTACTTCACCATGATAAAGCTTTGAATATACCAAATATCCAAGATACTAAGTTATGTGTTGAAAAACAGGATGCACAGTGATCCCTTTATATGGTTGCTGGTTACTTTATTAAATAAAATACAAAAAGGTAAAATACTTTTTACAATTTAGTTTTATTAACTGTATTTAAAGCCCTAAGTGGGCTTAATACAGACAAACTGGGCATGACTACAGGACCATTACAGAAAAACATGGCCATTACAGAAAAAAAACCAGGATAATTACAGAACAAAATCAGGGCCATTATAGAAAAGCAAGGCAATTACAGAAAAAATGAATATTTTAATAAACAGTCATCGTTGGCAAAAATGTACTTAGTTGGTTAATAAATTTAGATAATGGACTGTTTATCACACGGCGGTAATATATCTTAGTGTATACTTTATTTTCGTTTATCAACCAACTTACTACAATATGTATAGAAATGCCCATGCTTTATAAACGAAAAATTGCTACAGCCAGTCATTACGAAATCTCAGTCATGCATTACGAAATGACGCCCGTGCATTACGAAATCACAGTAATGCCTTTTGAACTGATGAAACGGGACAGCGATTAAATCAAAAAGTCGTTTATTTCTTCAAATAAGTGTGACATTTTTAAATTTTTTATAAAACTTAATATCATAAAACAAGTTTAGATGATTTCATTGTTTTGTAACGACTTGAAACGGAAATATTTCACAGCCTTTTTCGAGTACGACTTTCGATTATTATCACTGTTTCATTTCCGTTGTTCAATCCTCAGAATGCAGACTTTAAGAATAGTTAAACTGTCTGATTTATTCTTCCCAGCTACTTCGTATTTGCTAGATGAAATGAATTTTAATAGCATAAAATTTAGTGCTTGGATGAGAAATCAGAAATTACATCTGACAGTCACAATGTTGACCAAAATTCCATCGTGAATGCGAAAAGACAAGTGAAAGTTCAGCTATGAAATTCCTGAATCTTCTCCATGTTAAGTTTCTTACTCTTTGTTTAATCGAAGAATTAAAAGCAATTAATAAAAATGTTATGAAACGGGCTTTTCTGTATTGGTCCTGTTGTAGTTTGTGGATAGCTGTATAATTTTGGATCCGAGACTCGAAGACTGTTCTTGAATGAAGTTGCCTTAATTTAGTTGGTTAATAAAAGCATCAATATTTGGACTTTTTCATATTGGCCCTGTAACATGCCCTTGATATTAATAATGGCCTTGGACAGTTGTAATGGCACTCGGCGTTGCCTCAGGGCCAATACAACCATCCCTGGCCATTATTAATATCTCGGGCATGTTACAAGGCCAATATGAAAAAGTCCAGACATTAAAATACTATAGCAATCTCACAAAATTACTGGAGTTTAATAGTTTTGATTGGAATACAAGATATTATATGTCCCCAAAAAGTTGAAAAATACAATAAAGATACAAATCTGTTAAGTACATTATTTTTAAGTCTAGCAATGTTTGAAAATATCATATTTTTTTTGTCACAAAGCTGACAAGTGTGGTGTTATTCTTTGGTTGACAAAGATGATATTTTTAATTGACATAGTTGAGCGGCTTCAAACTGGAATCAATGATATGTCTGAGTCTCACTCCAACAGTGACATGTTTTTTAAGTCTTAGATATACATTTACCAAAAAACGGGCTTTATCTTTAGATTACTAATGATGGTCCTTTTTCAATCATGAAATTTACATTTAGAATGAATTCGCATGACTTGTATTATATGAGCTAATAAAATTGAAAAGGGAATTTGGGAATGTGTCAAAGAGACAATCACCAGACAAAAGAGCAGAAAACAGACAAGGGCAACAGATGAGGTTACGAATACAGCGAGAAAATCTAGCACTTAGAGGTATGCTTCCGCTAGCCCCTGAACAAAATATCTGTACTAGTACAGTGTATCAAACGTCATACTCAATCCCAACATATATAAATGAGCTAAAATTAAAAAACCTACAAGACTGACAAATGCCAGAGGCTCCTCGCTTTTGACAGGCTCAAAAATGCAGCGGGGATTATTCATACTTATCGAGATCTTTATCTTCTCCTATACATTAGGCCAATGTAGAAAAAACGCACAGCAAAACGCACAAAAATACTCAATTACAAAGAAGTCCAAGTCTGATTTCAGAATAGGTAACAAAAAGTAAAATCGCAAAAAAATACTGGACTCCGAGGAAAATTCAAAACGGAAAGTCCAATGGCAAATCAGAAGCACAAACACATCAATTGAATGGATGACAACTGTCATATTCCTGACTTGGTACAGAACTTTACTTATGTAGAAAATGGTTGATTGAGTTATTAAAAAAAAATTAAACAAATTGACATTGATACATTAATTAACGCAGGATTACTATCAGTTATTGACATGCCAGCTCCAGACCTTAATTAAACTGATTGAAAGATTATGTCTCCATCATATGAATATCAAGTGCAATCACTTCCGTTAGGGATTGAGTAGCATATCATCATAAAAAATATGAGAAGACAAGAAGAACATAGCATATATCATGCCAACAACAAGTTTTGGTTTAGAATAAATCTGTAGCATACACCAGATCTTTCTTTTCTTGGTGTAAATGAGATTCCATTATTTATGTGTGTTGCCATGAGATTTCTTCTACCTCGATTTATGAGCACATATAAACTATGTCCGCATTATAAAAATAGAAATATGTGGTATGATTGTTAATGAGAAAACTCTCCGCCATAGACCAAGTGATAAAGAGATTAATATGCATAGGTCGACATACGGCCGTCACTGATAAAAAATGAAATTTAAAAAAAAATTCAAACGAGGAAACTTCTGTTAATCAAGTGCAAGTAAATAAATCGATCTCAATATATCCGTATGCATTATTTTTATCAGTGACGTCCAGATTTATGAAGAAAACATAGAACGAAAAACAAATATGATATGCAACAAGAAACTGCAGACACTAAATTACAGGTTCCTAGCTTGAGCCGTTGCATACAGAATTGGTCGGGTACCAAAAGCAGAAAGACCAGTAACGAAAAGGTAGATCACACGTGGCATGCATGGTATCTATCTTCATAACCCTATATCATAATAGTTACTAAGTACAGATCGAACAGTACTAGCACTCACTTCTATCTATTTCAAAGCCAATAACAACTTATAAAAACTAGAAGAGTGTTAGTTAAGGATCATAATAAACTAAAATATTGATAGAGCTTCCTTTCGAGATGTTTGATTCATAAAATATGGCGAGAAAAGCCTGACTCGGATTTTTACATCATACACATGTATTTTTATTGGTACTATTTGGGTCTCAAGTCGAAAGTACGAAAATCAAGAATCTGCTGAAATTTTGTGAATTGACCATTTATGAGCTATCAAGTCTTTTATCAAAAGATAAATAGGTGTTTTGGGGGCAAGATATTTTACATTGTACCGGATAGAAAACACAGAGGAGTGCAAACATTTGACACAAGTTCCAAATCTAATAGGTCTAAGTACAACCTTCTGGCTGAAAACTCACAGTTTTATAGCTAAAATTGTACTATTTCTATTTACAGCAACGTACAATTTTACAGGAACATTAGACAAAAAGGTTGCATCTGCATTTTTATGTCAAAATGGTTGCAGATTCGGAAAAAGGGATCTGGGTGAAGAAGAACGATACAGAGAATTAAGAGAAAGGAAAAGAGAAGACCCAGAATTTTTCGTATAGAATAAATGAACTAAACTGTAAACAGTTTATTTCTTCCGAACTATTTTTTCTGTCTAACATAAAGAATGTAAATAATATAACTTACCAGTTGATTTTTTTTGGCATTTACCACTGCGAATCTCATAATTGAGATTGTCTTTCACTTTGTAATACTGTAAAGTTATTTCTGTATGTGATTAAATTCGATTAAAACACGTACCCACGATCCTTTTGATGATATATTCTACTGCTAAATGAGTGGTAGACCGTACTTCTTTAAATAATTCGAAAATTTAGGGAATACATGCACATCATGGTTAACTATCACTTGAAGGCAATACTGAGCTTTAACTGTAAACATGTTACTATATGTAAAAAAAAACAACGACCATACCTTGACAGCAATTAAGATATCGGTCAAAAGACAAAAAAAAAATAATTAAAGATCAATTGTTCAGAGGATAATTGAAGTTGAAGTTTGCATCAAATCATAAGTTTCTTGATACTGATGTGATGAATAAGTGGTTTCTATATACTTTTTATTTAAAAAGGGGAGATAATGTGCTACTTCCGGTGAAGTAAATGTCACATCTGATATTTTATGATAGCTTTCTCTGAGTCCAAAAATAGAAAGTTTCTGTATACATTTGCCTGTAAACCAGGAGATAATTGGCAATTTCCGGTTGACCGAAAGTCGCTTCGAGTCTTAAGTGATCAGTTTATGTATTTAAATAACAAAATATATGCATTCTGAGTTGTTTTTCATGTAAAAGGTCGTATGGCTAAGTAATGAACCAATTCAAGTTGAAGTAATAATCAAATATCCATATCATATAATCAAGCATTTAAGGGGCACTAACTCCAAAAGATGCCATTTGATTGTTTCAGATCAAATGTGTCTGATCAAAAATTTTTCACTTGTTTTTTAATATATTATATTATATCTTTTAAAAGTTTTGAAAAAAGGAAAACACAAGGAAAAGTCAAAATTGGAACTTGATGTTGAACTTTGACCTTGATCTCTATTTAAGTTAGGACTTGGGGGACTAGAATAAAAACATTCCATGGTTACACTTTATCAGTTTATGAGTTCAAAAGACATAGGGACAAATTTATTTGGTTATGGCAGATAACTCCTATAAAAGTTTTTCGGATCGCTTCACTCCGGCTTCGAAAGTTTCTGAGGATGAAACGAAAAATTAAAAAAAAAGAATTTTGTCGAAAAGTAGCACACATTAGATGAACAGTGATTAGGGAAATAACTCTCACAAAGACAATTGTTTGTCTTAACATGGTGAAATTTAAAAGCTTACAAACTATACAATAAAATATGAGAAATATCAAAGTGAAATATTGCGCGACAAATATTTATCGCAAGAACAAAATTAGGCGTAGAAAATAAATTAATCAGAACAAATACAATAGAAATGTCAAAAAGATATCCACAGAAATACGAAGATAACCAAGTTAACTGGGAATGTAGGTTGTTTCTGCTCCACGGTATATTACAACTTACAGGTACAAATCACGAAGCATTAGATAATTAACTAAGACCCGTTAATATCTCCATTGAGTTTCTGTTAATTTTTATACGTATCAAAAGGGTACCGTTTTGTAACGCATCCGTAGGATAGACCGTCAAATATTCCGTTCAAACCGAAATTTAACTGTTACGTAATCATTATAAACGGTCAATTGACAGTAAGTAATAAACACAACTAATTTAAAAAAGAATCGAAATCTGTAAAGTTTATAGTGTGGTTGCAAATAATTTTAAACAAATTAAAGCATATGTAATTATCTTTCGACCGGTTCATTTTGTCCTGTAGTCCTTTACTGGTTAGAAAATGTGGTTTATAAAGAAAGCATTTGATTAAGATATATGTGTCATAAACATTATTCGTCCACAAATATTTTTTAATTCATTTAGTATTATATTTTATAAATTTGACAAAACAAATGTAAATTTGCATTACATTAGACCATTTGTTAGTTTCCTGTTTTCAAATTTTCACAATCAAAGCAACTACGTTTTTGTGTTTCGTTTCCATATACAATTATGTTTGTTATCTTTAAATTAGAACAACAATTGACAGTTTTCCTGTTTCCTTTTGTCGAAGATTTAACGATAATAGTTCCCCTACGACTGTATCGTAGAAAAATAAACTTAATAATAAAATAATACATACTTAATATACAAAAAGAAGATGTGGTATGCTTGCCATTGAGACAACTGTCCACAAGAGACCAAAATGACACACACATGAACAACTATAGGTCATTGTACGGCCTTCAACAATGAGGCAAGACCATACTGCATAGTCAGCTATAAAACGCTTAGATAGGACAATTTAAAAAACATTCAAACGAAAAAATGAACCAAAAACAAATATGTAACACATAAACAAACGATTTACTGATTTACAGTCTTCTGACTTGGGACAGGCACATATCTATACTATTAAACGAGAAGACGTCATTTTTTGTGTCGCTTCTCTTCTTTCCACAATAAATTAACCAACACGCCTCTGTGTCCTTTAGGTACAGTGCATAATCGCATTTGACATCCATTCATATGATTATTCAGATTGAGTGATTTTAGAAGAAAAACGAGAAAAAAAGGCATCCGGATATTGTCCAGTCATTGGTCGAAATTCTAAGTCAGATTAGACTTCCGGTTTGCGTTTTTCTGTAAACTTTGAGCATACATATACTACGAATAAACTGTTTTTTTTCAGAATTTAATCTGCTATCCACGGCGGTCACATCGTTTATTAAATAGAGAGGGTCTGTATGATATATCAATGATCACCATGGATCGATCAGTAAATTAAGAATTGAAAGCAAATACGATTATATAGTAAAGAATGTTCATAATACTGTGGATTCATTTATTTTCGTGGGTACCAATTTTCGTTGATTATGGAAAACTTGCAAGTTCGTGGACATTTAATTTCGTTGTTTTGCTGATGTCTACTAACAAGCCTATAGAACATTTGTTATTCGTTGAACATTTAATTTCGTGGTTCGCCAGTACCCACGAAAGCCATGAAAATTGGTATCCCACGAATAATAATGACTCCACAGTATACAGATAAGCGCTAAAACTATTCATGTGAACTTCTGATACCTTTTCTGAAATTAAATTTTTTACAAAAATCATTGATTACAAAAAAAAGATGTGGTATGATTGTCATGTTGAGACAACTCTCCACAAGAGACCACAATGACACAGAAAAAAACAACTTTAGGTCACCGTACGGCCTTCAACAAAGAACAAAGCCCATTCTGTATACTCAGCTTCAAAAGGCCCAGAAATGACAATGTAAAACAATGCAAACGAGAAAATTAGCGGCCTTATTTATGTACAAAAATGAACGGAAAAGAATATGTAACACATAAACAAATGACAACCACTGATTACAGGCTCCTTTCGTTTGCTGAAATTCTCCAGTCATTCTGTATTTTACAAAAATAGAATATGAATTTCTTTAATTTCTGCATCTCGGGATTTCATGGCTTTAAGCCCTTGGACAACCCCTCAAATTAGCCTAAGTCGGTATAAGTCATTTATGTTTGATTCAAATACTACCATTGGCATATTAATAAGGCTCTCAAAAAAAACTGATGGATTGTCATAGAAGCATATTTTTAGACTAATAATGGTCTATTTATAAGCAGTTAGATTTATTTCATGATTGAAACGGTGCAAATTTTTAATTTGTTTTGACTTTTACCAAAAGAAGCATTGTAGCAAAGGAGAACAATAATTGTGGTCGTAGGCCAGAAACACGAATATAATTGAATTCAACGTACAGAAAGGAAACAAATGTCGGACTTTGGAAAAAGGGAGATACCTTTTATGTAATTCTAAATACATAATATCTTTTACAAAAAATCATCCTACAACAGTTCACAAGCTGTATATGCTCGCGGGTGTTACATACTTTAAAATACGCTCTGAATGCCCGCGATTTCGCGGTGTGTTCTAGTATAAATAATTTGGCGAGGTTAAACATGTTAGCGGGATCCCAACCCTTCACTCCCCTAGGACAATGGTACATGTTTTGTTAACAGTATAACGTAAGAACAAAACTGTGTATAGTAAATTCCTGTTTCGTTGTTTATTAAGGAAAGTGTCTACACGGTAAATGACAAACAAACTATAGACAAAGTGACTGACGGACAAGAGTACATTTATATGCTGGGGGGGGGGGGAACTTGATTGAGTGCACAAAAAAAAATATATTTACACCACAGGAATATGTTTGTGTAAGCCAAATGTTAACATTGAGCACTTGAAAGGGCCACTTTGAAAGTTGTAAATTTAGACATCTGGTTTACCATTGAAGATTTAAGGATTTGTAAACATGTTTGTTTATTTTTTAAAAATACTTTCTTACATTTGAGAACAAATTAAATACAACTGCTACACTAAAGTTAACTTATAAAACGAGATAACACTTGTGAGTTCTACCATTATAATACCAAAGGTAAGTTCAGACTATTATCTTAACCTACATGTACTTGTATATTTACATTTATTATTATCATTATGCAGTATTATTAACAGCTTTTTTTCCAGATGCACATAACCTTAACACTTTCACACGTATAAGCAACATAATATCAATTTACAAAAAAAGTACGTCTAAACAAAGTTATCACTCGTACACAAACTCTGTACAATTATATTTTTCTACAAACTTGCATCTTGTACAAAACACATATATATGACTCGACAACGGATTTCAACTGAAATTACACTACTGGTGTCACTAATTGACTTGGTTAAAAATACCTCAACGATACGTTGAAGTCCGCTTTGAAGTGATTATCCAGAGAACATATTTAGCCAGTTTTAGTTTAGGTTCGGGTTGCTCAATTATGTAGTGGTCTGTGATGTTTTAGAGGTCCTTTATCTTTTCGTCTCTTTTGTAGACATGTAATTTTTTTGTGTCTGTCTTTTTGTTTTGATTACAATGACAAATTGTGCATTTTCATTTTTCCAAATATTGAGTCATAAATTTGAATGTTGTAGAAATACGATGAACTTAAGAACGTAGAATAGGTTTTTTAAAAGATATATTGTAATATATTAAATCCAGAATTGACCAATCACAATCGTTGTTGCAAATTTGACCTTGTGACGTCAAACAATTTTCCATAGCAATTATTGAACATAGATGAAGACTACTAAACAACACAAATTAAAGTTAAACGTGTTAAATTAATACATATACAAATTGAATAACAAATATTGCATTTGAATGTCAAGTTATACTATTTGAATAAAACATATTGCATTTAAATGTCAAATTATACCATTTCAATAAAAAATTATTGCAATTGAATTAAGAAATATACCAAACCAGATAACAAAAACATATTGCATTTAAATGAAAAAATTCACCATTAAATAAAACATATTGCATTGAAAAAAAAAATCATTTTTTTGCAACCAATACCATGCCATAGAACTGTATTTTTTTTTATTCACAATAAGAATCATGCATTCATGTATACTGATTAATGATTTGAAAATGGGACCGGCATTGGAAATTTTAGAAAAAACTGTTAAAGATTTGCAATATTTACTAAGAAAACACTCAGAAACATTTACAATATGTTACATATATATACACAATATGTATATAACGATTACATTTATACATAAAATATGACACAAATGAACATGTGATTAAATATAAAAATGTATGAAAGTACACAGTAATACAAACAAAATTGAAAGCTGAGTAGACATTTCTTTTCATAAAACACAAATAGTTTCCGATATAATTCAATATTGCAAAGTGATAAAATACCTTCGATTTTTACATTGGTGTAAGTTTGATTATTTCTATAATATTGTATTAAATATATGGTTTTTTTTTCAATTCTACTATATCTGCAATTTTACAAATGAATACTCATCTCCAATATCAACTTAGCATATCTATCACATTATTTTTATTTTTAGTATATTGTACCAATTTATAGTTTCTATAGGCAATTGGGAGATGTTTTTTTGGAAAATCCTTTGTCAATAATATCAATTTTATAGATTTTAAAACTAATAAATGAAACATATTAGCCATTCCTTTATTTTTCCTTTACATAGTTATAAACTATAGAATAGATTTGATTATATTATAAGAAAGACGATACAGATTGTAATGTATCGTATTTTTTTTTATCTATAATCAAATCAAACTTTGGAAGTAAGGAACCATCATTAACCCTAACAATATTGTACGGGAACAAAAGCCTACAAAACCGAAATCCAACGAATGACTGAGACATACACTATAATCTTAACAATTTAACAATAAAACAAGAGAATATGCATCATGTATTGTTCATCATCTCGATTCATCTATTTAGACTTTGCGGATCATCATGATTGTTTCTTTCAGTGAGTATCGAAAGCCCTTCCAGGTTTGCCAAATGACGCCATCAGCGTATGAATCATTCATGTATCCTTCCAAATAGAGGCCATTCAGGTTACTATAGTGACATGTGCTATACCACCAAGCACCCTTACTTTCCTCTGCACAATCATTGCCCCATATGTCATTATCTCTATCTTTTGTGGAGAATTTCTGTCCGTTCTGAAATGTCATCGAATCTCCTGTAAATATACGTAGTAATAGGATTTCAAATACTCAAGTAATATCCAAATACTTACCAACGATGGGATTGTAAATGTTTTTACTATTTATTCAATTTTAAACATAAGCATTGTGTTACAATAAATGAACAATGCATTTCTTGTTCCGTTAATATATCGAATGTTTGTGTATATTCTTTAGCAAATTGATATTATATTTGGATATTTTCATTATCTTATATATTTTCTTTCTATTTCTTGAATAGGAATACTGTGAGAGATTAAGTATAGATATCATTAAAAAAAATCTAAATCAAGATCTTTGTTATTTTGAATTTAAAAAAAACAAGTGTTAATCACCATCCAAATTAAAAAAAGAAAAAGTAATATGAATTTCAATAAATATTCGGAATCAACAGGTACGGGTTATACCCGTTATAAGTATGTTATATAAAATGATTTTTTTTTATATCAATTTATGCTCTTTTTTCTTAAATCAATCTTAAGATTGTATGCCTAAACACTTGCAATATAGACCCTAACACTGTTTTTGAATATGTCTTTATATATATATTTAGGGTATTTACTAGTACTTTAACGACAGGCATAGATAGATCATGCTGATAGTAACTGATACTAGAAAAAAGAATTTATAAAAATATGAAGATGAAGGAGGTGATAATTGTTTTTTCCGTTCTAATTACAATGGAAATATTAATGAATCATTATATTTCGGGTTGTAAAAACTATGCACTTAGAGGACATTTATCTTTATGCACACCTATCACTTATCACCTTGATGTATTTATTATAAAAAAAAAAAGAAATGGGGCAAATGAAGCAGTAGGAAAAAGTCATTTATCATATATCAACTTTCTTCGTTCAGTATCTGTTTAAATGTGTTAATATGCTTTTTGAGTGAGTAAAAGCCATTTAAATTTATGTTTATTAGTGTGTCTTTATATGTTGTGATGTTACACTATTGATTTAAAAAGGTTGAAAGTTGGTACCTATTAAAACCATTTAACCCGCTGCATTTGTTTGTATCCATCCTAATATAAAAAAGAAGATGTGGAATGATTGCCAATGAGACAACTATCCACGAAAGACCAAAATGACACAAACATTAACAATTATAGGTCACCGTACGGCCTTCAACAATGAGCAAAGCCCTAACCGCATAACCAGCTGTTAAAGGCCCCGATAAGACAATGTAAAACAATTCAAACGAGAAAACTAACGGCCTTATTTCAGTAAAAAAAATGAACCAGAAACAAATATGTAACACATAAACAAACGACAACCACTGAATTACAGGCTCCTGACTTGGGACAGGCACATACATAAATAATGTGGCGGGGTTAAACATGTTAGCGGAATCCCAACCCTCTCCGTAATCTGGGACAGTGGTATAACAGTACAACATTTGAACGAACTATAAAAATCTGTTGAAAAAAGGCTTAACTTATCAGATAGACAAAAATTAAACGTGGGCGTGGCCGGGAACAACTTATACATAAGTCAGGAATAGGATGTTCAGTAGTTGTTGAAGTTCTTGTTTTTTATATAGATTATACCGTTGGTTGTCCCATTTAAAAAGGGGATTAACAATTGCCATTTTTGGGGTCATTTATATCTTGCTGTTCGATGTGAGCCACGGCTCCGTGCTGAAGTAATGGTTTACTTTTAAAAAAAGAGACTTGGATTTGGAGTTGTATCATTGCCACTCATACCACATCTTCTTATACCTCTTTGAATACACTATAGGCTTTTTTGCAATACTACGTCATTATATTTGTTTTTCCTTTATATCAAATTAGGAGTCAAAGCATAAAATAAATAAAGACAAGGGTCAATAAAAGAATCTAACATTTGAAGGGTTAGAAATACAAAATGCCTACCTGCATCACCAGAATAACCACTGACACTCAAAATATAACCAGAACTTTCACCACCAATGCTGAAGTGGTGATACAGCGCATACGTTTTATTGTTATCAAAGTCTTCCATATCAATCCTCAACCTGTAGTGTCCTTGAGAGGTCAGCAGATGCAGATAGTCGTTACCTGATGCAAATATAAGTTGAATACAACCGAAGTTTAAACTAAAGGTCAGACCCATAATGGGGATGTCCAAGAATTTATATAACCACAAATATTTTACCAATATATAGTTATAGCAAGATTATCAAATAATCAAATATACAGTCATAGCTAGATTATTAAATAATCAAATATACAGTCAAAGCTAGATTATCAAATAATCAAATAATCATGACATATTGGGTCTGGGAATGAAATAATCACTATAAAAAATGGTCAGCAATCACATAATGATAAAACTTATGAGAAGGATCATCAGTTGTTTTTTTTGTAATGTTTTGTTATCAATTATATATCGCTATTAAAGCTGATCCTAATATGATTTTCGTTTATGAAAGCTTCCTTAATCTACTGATCGGGTCTAAAATGTAGACGGGAAGCGTTAAAAAAGAAGCTTAGTCGTGCTGCTATCCCTGGTCAGATGTTTTTTTTCTCTCTGCATGAACTGATTTTGTGTCATTAATAGATACCCATTCGGAGTATATGTATCCCATTTCCTTTGTTTTTCTGTTGTTTTAGACGTTTGAAAACTGATTTTAAATAAGATTGATTGATTACTGATTTTTAAAACCCCTTTCACCACTCTTTAGGTGTAATACCATCAAATCATGTTACGTCACATCCGGTTGCATACGAAAGTAGGTCTAAAAAATATTCCCTTGAATTTGACCGTTGTAGGTAATTAATCCTACATTTTATTGCAGTAAAACTCTTTCTGAGTCATAAACGTATGTCTTGGGTATTTCAAAACACCATTATTTTTTATTTGTGATTTCTATAGAAAAATTTTGTAATCTTGAGGTAACATGGTTACTAAACCTTGTACACAGATAGAATAAGGGGAAAATTTTGATTGGTTAACTTCCAATGATGGTTATTTTCTTATATGCAATGAAATGTTATGTGAAACTTTTTCTATAGAACTGGACAGGATGAAACTTTACTCATGCCCAGTATTTCTTTATTTGAAACACAGATAAATTCTACACAATTTTTTAAAAAGTGTAAATTTAACAAAGACTAATAGAGGAAATCAATGGTGGTATTACACCTTTATAATAGCGAGGCGGCCAGCCTTTTATTGATTTAGTAAGCCGGATTAAATGGGAGGAATAGAGGTGTATGGGGTGTGATGGGTTAGGTAGGGGGTGGCAGAATTAGTAATTCAAAAACCTGAATGAACAAAACAGTAAACAAAACACGCATGCACAATGACTTAACAATAACATTATAAGGATGCTTGCTACTCTGTTTCAAAATAAAAAAAACTTTTTAAAAAGACTGTTGTAAGTGAAGAGTATATAAATAAGGATCAAAACAATTTAGAAAAAAAATAAAAGGTCTAGATGTAAGCTATTTAAAAGTTGGCAGGAAATAATTCGCTTAAGATTTTAATACATTTAATATTCAGTTGGAAGGCAAACGCCTGAATCTGACAGATAGAGGTCAATTTGTCGACAAAAAAAGAACCCGTATGTAAAATGTTTACGCCCACAAACAGCGCCACCTATAATTTTTTCTACGGTATCTTTGAGAACGATGTCCCATTCTGTAGTAAATTAAAACATTAAATTATATAAAACATAGAAAAGAAAGTGTAAAACACAAATTGAAAGATATATTTGCAGATGACTGTTTATGCATGATACGCTGGCAATGTGCGCAATGTCCTTTAATCCAAGACTGAAAATTAGTTTGTTTCCTACGTCAAGATGGCGGATTTCAATGTTTACATTTTTTCACCTATTTATAATCTGACAGAAATTCGTATCCAATCATTTATTAGCAATTTTATTATTGATCTTTGAAGATCTTCCAATTGCATTTGCCGTTAGAAAGTGGCTACACGTTACCAGCCGTCGTTACAAAGTAGCCATTTGTTTTGTGGGGATACCTTGGGAATGTTGTGTATTCAAAAGTTACGGTAAAAATCAATGTTATCTTCCTTATATTTCCATGCATACACAATTTATAACAGCAAATACATTCTTAACAGACCCCATAAGATAAACGGACATATTTAACTGTCTGCTTGAGCAAACATTCGTGTAAATAAGCCTGATGGGTCGTTTTGAATTCAAGCACAGCAGACAAACACGTGGTAGATTGTTTATGTTTGACAGCTGTTTACTTGAATTGCACGTTGATGTTACTATATACTTACCAATAACCTTTATCGTGTTATACTTTCAATAGTTATATAATAAATCTTAGCCAAGAAATACGTCTAGGTAGGTGCAGGGACTTCTTTTACTTGGTCCTTAACTAATGAGGGTGTAATGATACATTACAGCATTTTTTGCATTTGATATATTTCATGGACATGTAAATTTTGTGTACACAAAGAACAATAAAGTAAATGAACATACATGGGTTTTATTCCCACCCTAGGTATACATTTTGACTCTCATGACAGGTTGGAACAAATAGAGCAGATAGCAATTGACAATAATGTAATGCTAAAATGCTGATTGATGGGGTCAAATCATCAACATAATTTTTTCTAGTATACAGCAGCTCCTCTAAGGATTAGTAAGGGTACTTTACTAAACGTCAAGTGGCTAAGTCCTGTCTTTTTTTGCCTCTGATATTTCCTAATTTATATTATAATTTCTAATATTCTCTTGTGTATGTAGTAAGGCAAAAGCTATTGTTACTCTTATTTTCCTCATTTGCCTTAAAACAATGGAATATATTGATTGTTGATGTATGTCAAGTGACTTGTAATTTAACTGTCACTGCTAATAGAGACTTGGAAAATTGAAAAGTTAAGCACAAGTGACAAATCTAATTGGCTTTTTATTCAAGAAAACCTAGAGGCATTGAAAAGTGTTGCAATTTAAAATAAATGTTTTGAACTCAGAAAGTTATCAATATAAATAGAGAGTACAGATAATGTTTTAATTGGGCCTTTGGGAATATTTGCCTGTTAATTGAAGATATAATTATTATATGCCTTTTCAAATATATGTGTGGCTCTGACCTGGCTGTGGTTTAAAATCTAAGAATGGAGTTGGTTATCTCCATATTTATCTGATTTATATCAACATCATTGATCCATTATATATACATATATATAAATCATTGTAATACATGTACATTACTTTGCTCTTCACATGCCCTTTAATTGGAATAAAATACCTTGCCTTATACCACATTTCTTTATTTTAGTACTGACAGGTTAACTTTTAAAAGCACATGTAAAGTAAGTGAGTTGGTGACAAGCTTAGTCAATGATTGTAAAGTTAGATAATATCATGAGGTTTTTTTTTATAAAAGTAAATAACGTGATTAAACTGGTTATCTCAATTAAAAGAACTGACATTCTGCTTTGATATTATGAGATTATTTCTGATATCAGAATAATAAATTTCTTTTTGAACTTTGTCCTTTTTCAAAAAAATTCTGAACATACTGTATTTAAGTGAGATTAGTTTTGCTTTTGTTTAAGACTACTATAACATGGGATGTGACCACAATCTCTATGTTATACATTGAAGTACCGGTAGTCTCAGGTTTTTGTAGTCCAATTGACTATGCATTTTAGAGCAGGTAAATGTGAATTTGCATTAAATTTGAAGTTGATTCAGTATATCTAATGACATAATACCACTATTTTATTTCTACAAAGCATTTTCAAATTTTATTTACTGGTCAGCTGATGTTATTATCCAATCAATAATTGATTATCAAGTACTTAACAGTTGGTTGCAGGACTTTTGAATTCAAATATAATAAAGAAGAAAAAATATAAAGCAAACTTCAAATATTACATATAACAGGATTTATGATAACTGCAGGATATATCAGATCACAATTCAGCTTTTGTTCAGTGATCTTTGTGTTGATTATTATGTTTTAAATCCCTTTCTGGTTCTTTGAATGTTCAGATTTTTTTCTCTTGATTAAGGCAAGCAACAGAACTTGTACAACTTATGTAGTTTCTTATCTGAGGGTGAATCCAGAAAATTTTAAACATAAGTTGTGTTATTCTCAACCAAGGATAAAAAGGAGGGTTCCAACTATATGCATGATCCCATTCAAATGCATTAATCTTCCATAAAAAGAGGAGGTTCCAATCATCAGACTCCATGAGATCTGCAACTGCATCTTAAAGCAGCTATAATAAAACAAAAATTGTACATGTACTTCTGGCTACTGCAGATTAATTTTATTTTCAATCTATGGTAATGGTCACAATTTTAAAGACTATATTTCCTTTTTTTCCCATATTTTTGTTTAAATGTAATCTTCTGCTTCTGCTTCTATTGTTACACATGTTCTTCTGACAAATGACTGATAAACCCATCTTGTATCCTTCTATCTACTAAAAGGGTGTTTGAGAATATATATATATATACAATATATTCAAGTTTCAGAGAGTCAGTCTGCTATAAAATGTAGGTAATTGTCTTCTTTGGAGGTGTTTAAAAACCTGTAAGAACTTGAAAAAAATGTCAAATTCAACCTTTCCATGACTATTTTAATCTTACAACAGTAGAGGAACATGGAATATTGAAATGTATTCAAGACCATGCGAAATAGATCTGCAATCATTAATTTTACTCATATTTACTGTTGTGAACTTGCAATTTCCTACGATGCGCGTACCGAGTTATCTCCCTTTGATCTCCGCTTCGCCACGAATAATCTGACAGAATTGCGTATCCGGGGTTTTTGTGATCTGATATTGTAATGTAAGGAGCAAAAAATGGTTTTACTTCATAATTTATACCTCTCAACACGTTACCAAACCTATTTAAGGATTTATTAAGGATTTTCCGTGGACCTACGCAAATTTTCAGAAAAAAAGTTTCACTTCGCTCGTGAATTTATAACATTTTAACAATACTCTTTTATTATAATTATATAAAATAAGAAAGCTTATTCAATCTAGAATTGAACACTTTGGTTTTTATTAATGTACGAGTACAAATAAGACGATACGAGTCCAAAAACCACGAGGCATGCACGTTTACAAAAAAATCGTAAACTCTGACCTTTTATCACGTGACCAATGTCTTAAACTTAGAAGCCATTAAATTGTTTGCCGTTCAACTGTATTGACGCCATTTTTCTATCAAAAACTATGAAAAAATAACTAGGATTGTAAAAGATTTTCAAATATGTTTTTTTAAAACCAAGGGGTACAATCAAAATCACGTGATGGATATACACACACCGGAAGTTACAGTCGAACTCGCCGCTTGCAAGGTTAGTAGTTGCATTTTCTTGTTTATATCAATTAAATTTTGATTAATAAGTTGGCACACCGAATGTCGGATAGTATGTAGTTTTGAAATACACAATTGTTTTGCCTAGAAAGCGTGCAGTTATTGCAAACACTTCGACACAATTATCTGGTGAAATTTTGGAACTGCGTCGAAGTGTTGGCATTAACTGCACGCTTTCCAGCAAGGATAATTGTGTATTTCAAAACTAGATAGTATCTGACATTCGGTGCACTTCCTTATTTGTTAAATGTTATTGATATAAACAAGAAAATACGACTACTTACCTTTCAAGCGGTCTGCTCGTTTGTTACTTCCGGTGTGTGTATATCCATCACGTGATTTTGATTGAACCCCTTGAAAACAATATGTTATGAAATTTTAAACAGAAAAGTAGGGGTTGGTGGACAGCAATTAAAATAGCACAGCCTTGATAAGATCAGAGGAATTCGAATATCTTACAAAAAGTTAAGAAAAAAAGTAGCGAACATCCTTAATAAGTTTGTTATGCATAAAGAAAAAAAGTTCGCTATTCAGTTTTAAAATCACAAGCTTTTCATAACACTTGTATATATTAATAAGGGATAGGTAAAGGAACCGAAAGAGCAAGAACGAAATATAGGCCAATGAGCTTGTTTTTTTAGATATTAGCCATTAAAATTGTTGCGGAAAAAATGTTCCCTTTGAGTTTAAATACTTTATCATTGAAAATTTGAACGTTCTCAAAAACTATTAGAAAACAACAAAGATTTTATAAGACTTTTATAGATGGATGTAAAATATTTGTTAGTAGAAAATTGGGGGTCAATGTGCAATTTTTTAAGGCATTTAAATGAATTAAACCAGAGAATGCCGATAATCTGAGAAACTTTCAAAAGACGACAAGCGAACTTCCGTAAAAGGTGCCACAATTTTATAGTTTTCTGAATGAAAGTACTGTATCGGATAAATACGCCATAGATGACCTGGTGAAATTATAATATGACTCCTTGTAAATGTAACGGTATGTATTACCCAACCAAAATTCCTGTCTCAGGTCACCAAAACCTTGCTTATAAGCGTTCCAGTCTCTGTAGAAGTTTGTCTCACCGTTCATTCTACGTTGGAAAACCTGCAAAAAACAGTAAATAATAAATGTGCTCATTTAGTCGTCTAATGCATTTAATCTAGCACTGCCAATAACATATAATAACTTTTGAATAATCAGTCTTTGATGGTTAATTGATAAAATGGAAAATAATAATTAAATAGATCTTTTTTAAATATTTTTTAGATGCGTGTATAATTAACAAACCACTATATATATATATTACTCGCTATATGCAATATTTCTCCGGTAAATATATTTACTCCTCGTTTATTCACAATATTTTAACGAAAACTTTCTACCCGTTTATTAAACAATGTCGTTATTTAAAAATAACAATTTTATTATTGTTCATCTAGTATTCATTTCAAACTCACAGTCCAGCCCCCGCCGTGTTTCTCCATTTCACAGAAAACCTTGAAACATAAAAAGAATTCCGTGAAGATCTTGTAAAGCCCACTATTGGAAGTTGATTTGTCCAGGTCCCCACAGTCAGTTGGTCTGTTTGCTGAAAGCGCAATACATATATTTAAAAATCATAACGTTTGGTCCCAAAGTTACTTAAGGCTTATCGATGTATTCCTCTGAAAAGACAAAATTTTCTAGAATTAAACTTTTTTCTTTACCTAAGTTTTGGGTTTATGTGACTGTACAAAAAAAAATTGGTGGAGAAAAATCATATGTGTTTGCACTTTTAAGTTGCTGCGACCAGTTGGAAATTCACATTTTTGAGGATTTTCCCATTTTTTCGTAAATTTTCAATTTTTACCTATTTTTGGGCTATTATCGTGAATAAAATCACAATTCTATAATATAACTTTTTTCAAACTTTCAAAACAGATTAAGTGGACCAATCTGAATGAATTAAACTTTAAAAAACTATAGATAGGTGTTAATATAAGAAAGTTTTATAATATGTTGATGCTTTTTGTACCAAATTTACTATGCTGTCAATTTTTAGTTTTCTCAGTTTTAAGAACAGTATGCACAATATTTCGATTTGTTTGTACAAAATGATTACAAAAATACATATCTAAGAAATTTGAAAAGACAAGAATGATGTTGGATGTACATAATTTTGTAAAATCATTGTTGTATCCCTCATCCATTTTCTAAAAATTTTGGCGAAAAAGACTGTTTTGATTGGTCGTAAAATTTGAAAACTGGTTTAGTTTAATGTAAAACCATTCATTGTAAATACACAATTGTTTTACAGAGTTATGTTTAGTTATAATATTTTTGATATTTATCAATATTTCCTACTTGTTTGGAAATAATTCCAGAACAAATTTTAAACAAGACTGAAACGTCAGAAGAATACATTCTTATGATGCTACAAATTATTCTATTTATTTTTTTTATAATTGAATATCACTTAAAACGCGATAAATATGATAAAATATATGCAGTTGTATAAGCAATTGCACATCTCATTACCATGGAGATGATTTGGCCCTCCCCTTTTAAAAGGTTTATAAGACGAAAATTCGAAAACGCCAAAACACGAAATCACGAAAACACGAATATGCAAGGTCGAAAACGCGAAATTGGTAAGAAAAATACTTCCTGTTTTCGCTCTATAGTATATGAAGGGCGAAACGCGAAATTGTGATAACTGGCCACCGTTACATACTGTTTCAAGCTTGAATTACTGTAAAGTAAACAAAAAAATAAGGGAAAATCTATTTCATATAATATACGATTTTTTTTTCGTCACAAACTAATTATATTTATACGAGCAAACAATAAAATTATTATGATAAAGATATTTGTAAATAATGTATAATGAAAATCTCTAGACGAGGTAAAATTCTTATATAACATTTTTCAAAGGCTTGGAGTAAACACCCTGTGGTAAAAAGAATATATAATATTGATATGTCAGATGATCGAAAACGTCATGAATGTATGAGTAACAATCTTAATCCAATGCCGTATGCTTTTTTTGTAAATGAGCTACCAAAGGTCAATTGGTGGAAAAGATATATTAGTGAAAGATGTCCTTATGTTAGTTTAGCTTAAATTGTTGGCATTGGTTGTCTAACATAAATGCCTATTAAAAATGATTACGATATCTAGAGATAAAGTCTCCTGAGGTTTTCAAGAAAATAAAACAAAATCTAATCAAGTGTGCAATCAAACAAATAGTCTGCCAATAAAGGAGGATGTCCACTTAAACCTCTTTTTGGCCCCTAAATAAAGCAGTTTTACAGAATTCTTAAAATGTAAACGTTTAGTTATTTATTGGAAAGTAGAATGATTCTACTATATAAATATTGGCTGTTTTTTTTACAATCAAATGCACATATATCGGGCACTAGAATCATTAAGTAATGCAAATTTACTGAAATCTTCACAATTTTAGCATTTTAGTTCCATTTCAGACGGTTTCCGTCTTAAATGAAAGTGGTCGCATTCGTGTTCATTATAAATATTGAAATATAAGTTGTGTTTGATGTTAATACATACCATTTTCAAAGGTTGATGATGATCACGGATGCGGCCACGTTCATGTTTGACAAAACCATCTGAAAAGTGACAATGTTTGGCATATTTGATAGATTTGTCATATTTAAAATTTAAACGGAGCGATTTTAATGACTAAACCAGTTAAACACTTTCACATAAAGTAGTTTAATCAACTGAAATAGACAATTAAAAAGTTTAAAAAGAGTTAAAAATCTTTCGTTAGATGAACCTGAAATTTGTGGCCAAAATCGGTCCTAACCGGATCTTCTCCTTTTAAAAATAAATATCAGTTCTATAGTCATTCATACTATGGAAATATTATAATAATACTACAATTTCATACTTTAGCAATTTTACCTGACCATATCGGGAAATAGGTATTTAGTCGGATCTTAACACGTACGTGTGATTTGTTTAAACCGGTTTTCGATAAAAATATACGAAGAAATGTCAAAATGTTTAGGACTTAATTAAATCCGTATTTCGGTAAGATTGTGCAACCATACGATTTTTATTGCGTCTTACACTTTGAGAAGCGAATAATCTGTAACTACTTTATTCAAATATTCTGTAAAAACGTTAATTTTGAGCTATGAAAGTCAAGTGGCTAGAGAATTTTTCCTGAGGTAGTTTTAAAAAAGTGCAAAATAATATTTTTACAGTGGGTTAGCTTTCATTAGTTTTCACTATCTATAGATTAACAACTTTTGGTTATATTTATAATTCAGAATCATCATTGAAGGTGAAGCGCGATTGCGCAGTTAATTAATTATATGGATGTGCCATTTGTATGATGAGTGACATTCCGTGGTATTATGTGCCAATTCGAAAAAGTTATACGAGAATTGTCTCCCCTTAAAAGATTCATTTTTTTATAATTATGTTTAGGTTTCTGATATAATTTTGAATAATTACAAAATGAATCAATGCAATATATTTCAGTTTTTGTTATTAATGTATCAAAACAATTGATGTACGAATATAATTTCATAAATTTGAAACGTTTAAAATTGTTACATACCAATACTATCATTTTTGAAATAGACTATGATTAAAATGGCATGAAATTACTTCTCTTCATGATGGATTGATTGGAAAATGAGCCAGAGTTATCTATTTGTGATCACAGAGAGGGACTATCAAGCAAATTTTGATTGCAGCTAATTCATTGTTAAAACAATGTTCCACTATAAACGAATGTTATTTTAAACAAATATAAGGACTTAGTTAGCTAAATCTACAAATTCTATTTGAAATTATAAATTTTTATTGCAATAGATTAATATGCTACATACTTACCTATTCGGATGAGAACCGCATTTTGCCATTTTTCTGCAATTGGGATACAGTCGGTATTCAATAAGCATTGTTTTGTTGAGTTATCATAACTTGCTGTGACACAATCTACATCGCTTGTACAAAGACTGGCACAAGCTAAAGAAGAATCCGTTTTAGTTGTAATTGTTGCATAACTTAAATCAATTCTCTTTCCCCCTTCTGTAGTAAATTTCTTTCTATTTTTCATTTCAGATATTCCATAGCATATTGGGTATATTATAGCGACACCATACAAAAGTATGGTGAAAAACAAGACGCCCTCTTCCATCAGTCTTTCAGGGAGAATAACGCATATATTGTCTTATCTAGCATGACGTAGCAGCTTCTTAGATACAGCATCCGGGCATGACTGAAGGCCAATTATACTGCAATTTATTCGATATGGGTTTACTTGTAATTTCTACTGGGTATTGCAACTAATAGCACGATTACTGAGATTTCTTTTGAAAAGATAATAAAACACGAAGGAAAGATAAAATATTAAACACGTTAAGTGAGAAAACTATAATGGTTTATAGTGGAACTATTTAAAAGTCGATAATCATCATGTTAGAATAACTAAATACCGCACGAATTCTAGATATTTCATAAGCTACTGTTTAGCTCACTTTGTCCACAGGACGAAGTGAGCATTTCTCATCACTTGGCGACCATCGCCCGTCGTCACTAACTTTTACCAAAATCTTCTCCTCTAAAACAACTGAGTCAAATTTATCCAAACAAGGTCACGCTCATCATAAGAGTATCTTGTTAAAACATGTGACCGGTGACCCCTACGTGCCAACCAAGATAACCGACATTGCTAAAAATATAGATGAATGTTTTGCCCATTATTTTGAGAACCGTTATACGTAGAGTAAATATGACAAGGGAAAACATGTAAAAAAAAATTGAGCTCTACCAATTGTTTATGAAACGTCAAAAATGTCAGACGACTTCTTACATGAACTATTTGTCTTTAAATATTGTTCATTGTTGCATATTATCTTGAAAACTATTATAGATGGTAATAAACGAAACTTTCAATTGCAAAAAAAGTTTCACAAATAAGTGTAGAGGGTCGGAAGCGTCTGTCGAATCCGTATAAGAGTAATTGTCCTTTAATGACGATTTTAACCATTTCCTCTTTTTTTTTGCGTTTTTGCCTTATATCTTAAAAGTTAAAATAGATAGATAATAAGCAAAAATGATCAGTAAGACAAGTTCTATAATGTCGATAAATATGAAGGTAATCGTCCGACGACAACGTATTAGTGGTGTTACTCTATAATGACGATTGTTGCCACTTTTTGTCTTATGGGATAAAAATGTATCTGAACTTGAGAGTGTTCTTTGTAAAATGTGCATAGTGACCAAGGTGAGCGAAACATGCCCTTTAGAACCTCTAGTTTTATTGAACTTTGTATTCCTTAAAAGTGAATTCTTCTATCTTCTTTTTTCTTTGGTAAGAATATGCTTCTTGCATTAACAGGCGGGAATACAGTGGGGTTTCTACTGTTATAAGCAACACATGTTCAATTTCAAGACTATTCTACTTTCCTTGAACTGAAACAAAAGAAAGTTTATTTTTGGATTGCACTTAAGAACTGTGCAAATGGGTATTGCATATCTAATAACATAATTACTGAGATATCTTTTGAAGTGACAATAAAACATGAATAAAAAATAAAGTATTTATCAATTGAAGTGAAAACATTATTGTTTATGATGGAAATATTCAAAAGCCTTTAAAAAAGAAGATGTGGTATGATTGCCAATGAGACAACTGTCCACAAGAGACCAAAATGACACAGACATTAACAACTAAAGGTAACCGTACGGCCTTCAACAATGAACAAAGCCCGTACCGCATAGTCAGCCTTTAAAACATGCAAGAGCAGCTAAATAGTGCACGACTTCTACATACATGTATATGATAAGTCATTTTTTTTTATTGAAATTTCCATTTCTTAAAAGTGGATTAATCTCTTTCCAGCGTTTTTTCTTGCATAGAAAAGAAAGTGGAAAGAAAGTTATAAGCAGTACATATTCACTTTTAAGAATAGTCTACATTTCTGGATCTGAAAAAAATAAAGAATATTTTTTGTTTTGCACTGACGAACTGTGGAAATTGTGTATCTGCTTTGAAACAGATAGACCCCTTTTACCTATATGAAACAGTTCAATATTATATAATGTAAGTCTCAAAATATTATATTTACACCTGTTAAAATTAAAAAGTTGTCACTAAATATCTTAGATATTTAAAAGAAAACATAGTAACGCTTAATTTTTTAACCCCTATATAAAACAATCATATACATCAATATGGTTGTCAAACTGTCCTAAGTGATAAAACTGAGCATAATTGGCATACAAATTGTATATAAACTTAGTTCATCTATTTGTTCCTTAGGGTTGATGTAACAGAACAGACTTCAATTCCATTAAAGTAACCAATACTTGAAACTATACATATGTTATCTTATTTTACTTTGATGTCTGTATCCTTCTACGTGTTAAAAAAAAATAAACAAAAACTAAGAAATATGTTTGAAAGATAACTAAACATACCGGTTTTACATCCCATAATCGCTACCACAAGAAAATACGAATTTAAGTATGTACTTTGAAATTTAAAAAAATCAGTATTTAAAATTGAGATTGTTATTTAAGGAAGAAAATTAGTTGAAGATTTTGATAGGCCATGGAGCTCCTTTTCGATATTTTTTTATTGTGAAAATAGGCTAAATCGGACTTTCACATTATATTTGCTTTGTATTATATGAGTAACCAATCGAAATAAACGACATTTCGAATTAGTTAAATTTTGGTAAATTATTTTTTATGAGCTATCAAAGCCCATTCCTATATGGAAAGAAAAATGGGTGGTATGTGGAATTACATTTTTCTTAGTAATAGTAGAAAAAAATTAGGAGTCCGAACATCTGACAAGAATTCTAAAACTGACCGCAGTACGTCCTTCAAAAGATTTGATAATTAAAGGATGAGCCATATATCATTTTGTAGTTGAATTTCCGTATTTAGATTTTAATGATTTTAATAGCTTTGAATAATATCTAAACATACATGCATCTTATTCATATAGATGTTGTCTTATTAGGCACTGCATGTTTCTCATTGAATTACATCATGACTTATATAATCATATTTGATATAAATTGTTCCTGAAAATAGCTTTTCAATTGTAGTGAACATACAATTTTCGGTTGCTTTGTGTGACTGAATACTACACTTTAAATGTTGTGTGTTTGGCACTCTTTTTTATTTAACTTCATCAGGAATGCTTCAAAATTAATACCACATAGTCAAAAGTAAAATCACAAAATCCGTTTTCTTCAGAGAAAATGGTGGATTAAACCTGGTTTTATAGCTAACTGAACCTCTCACTTTCATGACAGTCGCTCAAAATTCCTTTATATTGACCAACGATGTGTGAACCAGCCAAGTGACAAATAGGTAACAATTATAAAATTGGAGAACAGCAATCAACATGAGTATAATCTTAATCTCAATCAGACAAATGTTCAACAAAGAAACACTATAAGGCATATAGACAAAGCTCATTGGCAAAAATGAAAGACAAGAATACAAAATGTACTAAAACAAAAGAACGGATAAACAAAAAGAGCGTCCCGTCATTTGTAATTAAGAAACATGTCAAGGCATATACAAAATAACATGAGCAAAACTTGAAAAACAATGACATTCAAATAGACCATTCTTGCTCAATAACACATCGACGGAATGAGCCATAAAAATCAAATAGTTACTTGAATACCTGCTGCAGAAAAATAATTTTATAAGGGAAAAGAGAATACAAGAAAAAACAAGAAAACTCATTTATACAGACATGATTTTTCATAGGTCCTAAAATACTTTGAATGTATAACTTACTTTTTTGTGTTGTCTCAGTGTCTCCCTATCATTTTTACAGTGTCCATTTCATATAAATCGTATTGTTTATTATTAAATTTAATAGGATAGTTTTACATGCAGTATACATTACATCTGTTTGTTTTAGGATTTTTAAACAAGAGCCTTCCATATTTTATTGTTAAAACTTATGTGTGAATAAATATAAGTTGTAAAGCTCTTAGAGTAATGTTGATACTATATAATGCACTGTTATAAATACTGTATAATGTCATGAACAATAACATAGGTTTGGCTAGCCATAAAGCAGGTTCAACACACCATTGTTTCTTAAAAAGTTCTTTATTTACCAAGACAGGAAAATGACTGTTGTTATCTAAAAGTTAGTTTGTATGTATGTTTGTGTTTGTGTTTGTTGCACTTCAGTGTTCATGTTGTTCCGTTGCTATCCTCTAATAAAAAGGAGTTTAAAAGTTATTTGTTTTCCTCCGTTTGAATTTGTAACCCGGATGGATTTCTCTTGATCGATTTTGAATTCTGAAACAGCGTTACATTACTGTTGCCTTTAGTTTTTGTTTATACCGAGTAAGAATGTGGCATAACGATGTTTTGAATTTCAATGTATCACATTTTATTCTCTGTTTAATTAATTTATAGCTTGTTTTAGACTTTGGACGATATAAAGCTTATAGCTCAAGATACTATAGGTTTCCATACCTTTTGTTGAGGTCTGTATACTCAATTCTGGTCCATTTCGTTTTATTCAAAACAGTAAACAAGTTCAGTGCCAAATTTTATAATATGATACTTTAAACGAAAAACAAATATCTACCTTCTATGTAAATAGCGTGTCTCAGCTGTCATACTTATGTTGAAATGTATACTTTAGCATTATATATTGATATATGGGTAATTTTCAAAACCATTCTTAGATCACAGTATTTTAGCTCAAGAAACCAAACGGTAAGAGTTTTAGGATATATGTATATTTTAGCTAGAAATACAACTTGATCAATTTGGTGCATTTCTCTAATATTTTTTTTCTTTATCAAAAGGGAAACATTTGTCTATAGATTTAAATGAACTAAAAATATAAAAGAAAGATACTAAACTGATTTACTTTATTTCAGTTCAACAAAATTATATTGATGTGATATAAATCTCCCACCAATAGTACATTAAATTAATAATGTCTGAATATGCTGGTATATTTTTTAATCGCAATTCTAGATAAAATAATCAAGAAACTGTAAGGGGACAACCCTTTGATATTCTGGGGTTGGGTGGATGGGGTGTGGGTGGTAACAGGAGGATTTGTAAAATAAATAACTCAGCCTTTATAATCACAAAAATAAATAGTTTGTTCCGTAGTAGTTTGAAAATAAATAACCTGACTTACAATGTATTGAAAATAAATAACTCAGCAGGTCTATTCAAAAGTATGAGATGGCACCAAATTCTGCAAAAGTTCGTCTTTTTAAAAAAAATTAATAAATCGGAAAACACTTCCCAAATCTTTTAATGATAAAAGTATAAATATTATTCAAATATACTTCAAATGTCTGAAAATGGTTTCATTTAACTTTAGATATATTGTCTCGGGAACACTTACCTCACTTTTATTATCGGGAAGTAACTACATTGAGGAAAATGGGCTAATGTAGAAAATTTCAAAACCAAATGCTTGTCTTCATATCAAGTTGTTTTCACGGAGAACATGACTTGCAAGAAGCAAGTTCTGTTCTCCTCGGGCATGGCCTCTGTTTTTTCGGGATCAATGTTTCTTAATTACATGTATTTGTCTTTTGTTCATTCTGTATTCTGTAATGAGGGTTGCATTACTTTTGTAATATAGTAATTTTGCTATTGACTTGATCATGAGTTTTAATAAAAAAAAAAAAAAAACAGCAGCCACATACTTATCTATGACAATTACATTTTTGCTTTATCCTACATGTTGTCCCTAAAACCTTAAGTCTTACACTGAATCTACACATTTTGCTTTGAAACCAAAATATTGCCAAACAAGGTTTAAAAGCATTTTCAGATTAAGAAAGGGTCTGGGAAACACCAAGAAAGCACGATTTAATAGCTTCTTTGGGCCTTCATCGGCTCCATAATCCTTCCAAAAAATATTTGGCAAAAATGTTTGGCAATACTTTATAAAAAAGTCAGTGTAGCCAAACTTAAATACCATGTTAGTATACCATATAAGTTACAATACATGTATAAGTATTTGGGAAGTTTAATTTCCTCAGAAGATGATGATTAATTCTGATGAAATGGTACATAAAACTTACATGTATCAATTATAATAAAGATATGATTTAGAAATTGTATGTTTTCAAATATTGATATAAATTTATTTGTAAAAATAAATAATTAGTCCCTTTTTTTACTGAAAATGAAAAATCGTGCTTCAACAGTGCATCAAATAAATGATATGCCCTGTTAGTTTACAAAAATAAATAACCGATCCAAAACAAATCTTCCTGTCTCCTGTGTTTCTCTGTCATACATGTTCTCCCATTTATTTGTATTGTAGTTCTATCATGTAGTGTTGTCATTTAATTGTTATATTTAACATTGCCAAAAAAGCGGGAGGTTTGGCATGCCACAAAACCAGTTCAACCCACCTTTGTATTTTTATTAAAATGTCCTGTACCAAGTCAGGAAAATGGCCGTTGTTATATTATAGTTCGTCCATTGTGTGTTACATTTTGATGCTGTGTTTCTGTTGTGTCGTAATTCTCCTCTTATATTTGATGTGCTCCTTCGGTTTTAGTTTTTAGCCCGGATTTGTTTTTTCTCTCAATCGTTTATGTATTTCGAACAGCGGCATACTACTGTTTCTTTTATTTATATTATCTGTGTTATTAAGAAACATCAATGCTACATCTAACAGAGAGTTGTGCAAAATACTAAGAATTTTCTAAAGCTGGGGTCACACATTCACGATTTTTACTGCAGTCTTTGACAGGACCATTCCCGATTAAAATTTGTTAAAAGTCTGATCAAGATCCTGTGAATCGTGGATGGAAATTCAAACTTTAATTAAAATTTGTAAAACAAATAATTTAATCACGACAACAATCAGACATTGTTCAGGAAGCGCCGATATTCCAAGCGAATCTATCCCGATAATCCCGTTCTCAATCCAATTTGTATCTTTCGCCAGGTAAATATCAACCGAGCCTGTTACGACTGCGTCCCGATTTTACCGAATGATATACGACAGAGATCAGACAGTGAACCGACGCTGACGGAAGTTATCCGTTCGAAAATTGTCAGCATAATCGGGATCAGCAGGTGCTGTCGGAACGTTATCCTATCACGGTCCGCTCTATCGCATTGCAAACGGCTTTGTCTGGTCTCAGTCGTATTGTATTCTGTAATTGTTGGGACTCTGACGTGGGTATCATTAACGAATTTCGTACTAATAACGGGACTGTTCCGGAACGGTTTCGGCAAAAACGGTTCGCAATCGACAAGATCTGGATGCAATCTGGACTCAATCGGCAGAAAAAAAAACAATCGAAAATCATCCCCGTTCCACAGGACACCGTTAAGAACACACAGAACATTTTAGGATTGTGATCCGATACAGCAGAATTTGTCACGACATAGGCACGATTGTAATGCGACTAAACTAAATCGGCTGAGTTTCCCCGAATGTTACGGGACGCACCTAACTGTCGGGGTGCTTCGCCGAACTATTCGGTTCCTTCCCGACCCGTAGGAATCTGTAACGAACTTAAACGACTGCGTTCAGACAATGATAGGACGTTCCAGATAATTGAGGATAGTAATCCGACTTTTTCACTTTTCGTTTCGTATCGCCGTCTGATCTCAAACGGGAGCAATAATCGGCAATGTGTGAACCCCGCATTAACCAGGGGTAGATTATCGTAGCTGTATTTAGAAAAAACCTTTCGGATTTGTTTGCTTTAGATGCATTCAAACTTCGTACTTTCTTTGGGTCGTCCACTGATGAGTCTTTTGTAGAATTAACTTGCTTATCGTTTACAAAGCTTAAAGCTTGATAAGTTTATTTTGGCTTATTAATACCTTTTAGTTATTAGTGTCATTCGTTTGCTGTCTGCTTGGCTATATTTAATCTGTTAGTTATAGTTATATAATTATTAAGATGTCGCATGCTTGGCCATGACCCCGAATGATCATTTGACACAGGAATTTAAAACTTACCACATTGCTATATTGTTTTTAGAAATGATTTTTGATGTAAGTTGACACTTTAGTAGGAAAAGAAAGCAAGCTACTCGACATTCATGGAACAAATGGTTAGTAACTAAGTTTTACAATCAGTTTGTACTCATTTTCATTGACATTCAAACGAGTATGTAAATAACAATTATTGCATATTTTTGTAAGAATATATTCGGATACACATTAAATAGTTTTGTTCAATTGTAGTTTCTTCTACATAATGCTGTTCGTTATCCAGTTTACTTTGCTGGTTGTGGTGATTAAGCAGGCTTCTGGTCAAACCTGTCTTTCTAATGAGTCAAAGGATGACTTTGACAAGTCACGGAAAGCATTGACAGATGTACAGGAAAATATCGGAAAAGTTCTGAACAAACTTGAAAACGACAATAAAAAGACACTAGACATGTTTAAAGAAACTCTTAACACTATGGGACAAAAGATAAAGAAACTCGACACTGATTTTAAAGTCCTTGGAAAAGATTTTCGTAGTAAGTACACGAACATAAGCCTTCAAAACTGTTCTTTTAACTGCAGGTTCCAGTTCTTATACCTCTGTAGCATCTGATATAACATGTTTTGGTGGAGTTCGTGTTGCTCAGTCTTTGGTTTTCTTTATTGTGTTTTGTTTATTGTTGTTTGTCTATATTTTTTTTAGCAATAACATGGTCAGTTTTTTTTTCGATTAATGAGTTTGAATGCATTTTTGTGTTCCTTGCCTATCTGCGACTATTCGCAACAATGGATATCTAATTCACTTATTAAGTTATTATTGAATTCTATATGATAAAAATATAATTTGTGTGTATGCCCATACGCAAATTGATAAAAATGGATATATATTTCAAGAATTGAAAAGATGCTAAGCATCTTCGGTATGCATCCGCGATTTACGAGTATGATTCCGTGACAAAATCCTCATCAGAGATATTAGGCGTTTATTAGACTCACCAGAGGTATTCAAAGTCAAGTTCACGATTTCTTTTAATGAGAGGCAAAGTCAATGTGATGATTTCTTCTAAAAGGAGGTACAAGATAGTTTGTTTAAATATTTCAAATGCTCTTCGACTAGAATTTCCTACTGTAATGAAAAAAGGAGATGATCCGGTCTATACGAAATTTTATGTTTTGCATTTATTCGAAGGCCACTTTTTTTAAAGGTGAATAAGTTAACATCTCTGAAGATGTTTACAGGGTGATAACTTTAAATGTACAAGCACTAACGATGGATATTCTACCAGTGTTCGATTTTTTTATTTGTGGATAAATTATTTTGAATTGATCCGATGTGTTTCTTTATTTTTCTTTTCAGAAACAAAATGGCACAAATATAAAGGTCACTGTTACTATTACAGTGCCGACGCAACAGATTGGTTTACAGCAGAAGTGAGTGAAAATATTGCTATACATATACAAATAAGTCTTCATTTTATTAAATATTATTGAAAATGATAGTGTAGAAAGACTTTAAAAGGATAAAGAAAACCATGTAAATATTTTTATCAGCTATTTCTCGAAAATATTAAAGAAAATCCGACAGGTTCACAAAACAAATGGTCTGAGGGTTTATGTGTTTGAAATAATGATTGGGGAGACATTTACTCGATGACATTTCAAGCAACCAAAAAACACTAAACTTCAAATTTTCAGTCCAAGTTATTACATAGATTTGTACATGTTGTATACACAAACTTTTTTCTTTATAATGTTGATTTTAAGATTTTTTATTTATAGCTGTAAAAATTCAGGAGAAAAACCTTTTGTGAACGGTAGTAGAAATATATATATAGTTATATTTTGTTTTATGTCTTGCTATGTAGAGTTGAAGTAATATGATAATATCTTTAAAACCATAATTAAAACTGTACATGTGTATAATCCTGCTTGATTTCCATTATACAAACACCAGTTTATTGATTTTTTAAAAGAATATAAGCAACAAAAAACCCACAATTTACACTATATTTAGCTAATAGTAGTTACATTGTAATGCCCATCAATGATTTAATTTCTGAATCAATAAGTTACCGAAATTTATTCTTGAACAGAGAAAATGTAGAGAAATTGGAGGATATATTGTCAAAATTGATGGCGAAAAAGAAAACAGTAACATTGCAGCCAATAGAGCTAACAACGGTAAGATCAGTTTCTTCAAATGTCCCAATTAGAAAACCTGTGAGGAACAAACAAAGCTATTCCTACCAAAGCACCATACTTCTTCCGTACTTATTAGTTGGCGTCATGTTACTCAATCATTCATATGACCATGTTGGTAATTTTGAAACACTCGCCTTTGTCATTTACAATATGTAGAACTTGGCAGAACGTTAGATCACTAAACCTTATGACAATTTACAAGACATTCTTTTGATAGTACTTTTATTTGGGAATGACGAAAGTGAAGACGCTACTTGACGATGTCGACAAATGGACTTCCGCATTGTCAGGTTTCACATGGAATTTTAAAATGAACACTTCCCTTCGTCTAAATGTATCAAAATAAACATGCTCAGAACACGGTCAATCAGTTGAATAACTTAATCATTTTTCAATCGTAAAATAATGTAGAACTATAGCGTTGCTTTTCGGAAGTTTTACAATGGCTTTGCAACGTGATTAGAACGATAAACTTGAAAAAAGCATGTAAACTCGTCGCTTTAAATTGATTAAGTTCTGTTCACGATCTACATTTACTCAGTACATTATTCAAGTCAATGACGAAATGAAATATGCAGCGTCATATCTTGCAGGTCATAACTATTGGATTGGCGTGATAGATCTCAAAGAAGGAATATGGCGCTGGACATATGACCAGTCGAAAGCTGTGTTTACAAAGTGGTATCCTGGTTATGGTGCCAAAGGCACAGGCAGTAATTGTGTGCAATTACATGGTAGAAGAACAGATTGGTATGACTATGACTGTCATCACAAAGCTCAATACATTTGTGAAAGTAATTTCTGTAAGTAATTACTGTTACGTATTGATTTTCTCTACTCAAACACCTTTCAGCTATTCATATTTTATTTTGTTCTGATTCGTCTATCTTCAAGTCTTGTCTATAAAGAGGTAAGTTAAACTCTGACGTAATATGATAATACAATTTATATATTTCCTTTGCTTATGATCATGCAGCATTTCTTTTCGTGTATTTGGCGTCAAGTGTTTGATGCTTTCAACTTTCAACTTTCCTATATTTGCTCATGTATTAATCACTGAATTAAAGCAATGTCTTTCGATCTTTATTTCTTTTTCTGTGATAATTTACAGTCCCAATAGCTTTCTGATTTGAAGTTCAAGATTCTAAATAATATTAAACTTTTATGTTTTTTCTAACAATATGTTACTTTCATGTACTCTTGATTATTTAATCTTTACTTTATCAAGTAAACTGAACATTATAATAATTATTAGATTTTAACTGTTATGTCAATTTGACAAGTGGCAAGTGGCAAACATATTTAAAAATACATATATACATTATGGCATTAATATCTAGCATAATTTAGACTGATATGGCTATAATAACCAAAATCACAGAATTTTCAGGCAAAAGTAGTCTTAATGTGTGCGGTTTTTTTTTCTTTTTTCAGGTTTTTGATTGAGTCATCGAAGAAGAGAAAATCTCGATAAAAAGAAAATACTGAAGACCTTAGCCCAAAGTGTTGAATTAAATTAAATAAATCATTTTCTATCAATCTTACTCGAATTATTCCTTCCCTCACCTGTTGATTATTTATATTTAATCTACGTTTGGTTTGTTTGATTTCAGTTTTCCGTTGGTCAACATTTGATATTGACGTCAAATTTCTTGCTTTTCTCCTTAATTCCCTTTTGTGACGTAAAAAGGCAACCATGTGTGATGACGTCACATAATAAAACACATTTTTTGGCATATATATCGCTTGAAAAATTGATTAAGATTTTTTTCAATATTGTCTAAATATCATCAGAAAAAATCAGATTTCATCGTCAAATATTGTGCAATACAATATTTATTCACCTTCAACATTTAATTTCTTAATATTTAAACCGCTAGCTGATCCAAGCGTTTTACATAAAATAGAATAACTGTCTGTAGTGGATAAATTGAGGTATGAATATCGTATCACACTCGATGCAGTAGTAGAATCTATATATAAGCCTTCCGTATGCAGCTTTAATGTAAATATGCACACCGCAGTATCAAACACGTCAGACTAAACACCAGTTGTTAGTTTATCTGTTGATGTTTTCAAACCTTTTTATGCATGGCTATTGAAAGATTCACATTTACAACAAAACATACACTGTTTATAAATATTATGTGACATTTACTTAGAAGAACAGCCGTCGATAAACTGCACACATGTTTAAGTAGTAGAGTCGGTACCAAGAGGTAGATTTCAGTTATTCTGATAGCCTTTATTGTATTTTTTTTTTATAAAAAAAAGTTGTCAGCGTACGTTCCATTGTTAAACTTTTGTCATTCACTTAAGCATTTTTTACTTGTTATAAAATATATAAAAAAAAACATCCGACAAAAGCTATCACAAAACGAAAAATCACAAAAGAACCGAACGCCAAGGAAATGCAAAAAACGGAAGGTCCCTAATCAAATGAAAAATCTAAAGCCAAAACCCATCAATCAAAGGATAACAATTGTAATATTCCTGACTTGGTGCAATTTATTTTCTTATGTAGAAAATAGTGGATTATACCTGGTTGTATAGTAAGCTGAACTTCTCGCTTAAACCAGTGGCATAAAAGTCCATAATATTGACAACAATGTGAGAACAAAACCAACAGACATAATAGGTATCCAATGCATTACGTGTAAAGACGACAGTAATAGTCAGAGAAAACATGTCCTCTACCAAAGCCAAGATACAGGTAGCGAAAGATTAAAGAGCTAAATGCGCATACATATATGAAATTAAAATAGTTTGATTTTAATTTACTAATAACAAAATTAATATAAATACCGGTTAAGAATATTGAAAGATCTAATTAGAGTAATGAGTTGGGAAATAAGAATAATGTCGTGTTCTCATTGACCTACACCTGATGTTGTGTTAGTGTAATTCACACGTAAACTAAAAACAATTGCGTTCCCATTGATAAAACTCCATGTTTACATGTAGTTAAAATCATGTTTTGTCTACATGCAGTCGATAGTCAATGTAGAACTTGAGTGGTTCAGTGTACAAAAACAAGATATTTAGAACATGCATTTTACCATGTATATTCAAAGAAAAAACTTTTTTTTAATAAAATTTATAACAATTATCTATGTAGTTTTTTTACCGAATTAATTGTCTGAACTCGATATATATATTGGTTTGTTATACAAAATAAACAAGAAAACAAAATTTTTAAGTATCAACCATTTAACTACATGCTGGAAGGAGGTTATCTTTTTTATGTTCGACACGTCATTTTTTTTTTGCGCATAGCACGAACATTTTTATTTACTTTTTCGAAGCTATTATTCAAATAATTTTGTTGAAAACTTAACACTATAAGATTTTGGTAAAATCTGGATTCAAATTTTAATCCCTCATTGAACAGAATATTTGTTCATCAATTTGAGGATTAGGATATTTTTTTTTGAAAAAAAAAATAAGCCCCTTCTTTTAGTTGAATGGTCATTCCCAGAGCCCCCGATCTAAACTCAAAGCATCATGTTTGCCGTACACATAATTCATTTGAAAATGTCTTCCCGAATTGACTAGACGTACACAGAAATATTTGCCACTGGTCAATCAACGATTCACTCATAAATGCATTACTAAAACACCCTAAACATCTCAAGTCTTCTTTTTCGTTTGAAGTCTACGTTATGTATTGCGTAATTAATGGCGGATTCAGATGGGGGCGGGTTCCAGGGGTTGGTACCCCTTATCGGACGTTCAATGTTGGGAGCCCATGCATTTTAAAAATGCCTTATCCGCCTTTGGTATTTGGGAAATCTTTAGTATCTTTAAAATAGGTGCAAATCATCAAAATGGCTTTCATCAATGATAGAAAAGTTGTCCAAGAAAGAAGTAGGTCCGGTAAAGACCGATTTTGGCCTCAAATTTCAGGTTCATCTGACAAAAGATTTTGACTACTTTTTAAACATTTAAGTGTCTATTTTTTTTGATTCAATTAGTTGGGGTGAAAGATTTTAACAGATTTAGGCATTAAAAACGACCCGATTCAAGCTCAAATATGAAAAATCTACCAAATATGCCGAAAAATATCATTTTTCAGATGGTTTTTGTCAACAATGTAAGGGGTCGCATCCGTGGTCATCTTCAACCTTTATATATGTTATGTAATATTATCAAATAAAACTTACATTTCAATATTAAGGATGAACACGAATGCGGTCACTTTCGTTTTACACGGAAACCGTCTAAAATTTGACTAATATGGTAGAATTGTGAAGATTTTAGTAATTTAGCATGACTTAATGGTGCTATTACTCGATATATGTGCATTGTATTGTAAAAAAACCAGCCCAGATCTATGAAGCAGAAGCATTCTTCGGTCCAAAAAATAATTTTTAGTTTACATTTTAACAATTTTGTAAAACTGCTTTATTTTGGCTTCTAAAAGGGGTCTTACTGAACCTACTCCTTTTAAATCGGTTCTATGAAAATGATCATTTAAAAATGACATATAGTGTGAACAAAACTTTTGCATAGGTAACTAAACGAGGTGGATGTGAACAAATTTAATGTGAAACCAGTGTACATTACATTAAACTAATTGTAAATATGTTTAGTGTACATGCCGTTTGGTGTGAACACGGCCTAAGTTTATTCAAACGGACGATAGGTCTACACGGATAGAATCGTATTTAATTGTCAGGGCTCGGTGAACAACATTTCCGTAAACATTAGGATGTGCTTTTCAATCCCGCACCAGTTCCCACGTTAAAACAGGAAACATTTAGATTCTCAATGCCCGAGAGTTGAGATCATTCATTATGATCAGTAAATAATCGAAATATCGTCCCCCGTCAATTATCAATTGGCATGCGTGTTGATTCATCATCAACGACTCACTCCTTACTAACCGTACGGAATGTATAAAACGAGAAAAAGCTGACAAAGCTCCTAATATTCTTTTTTAATTCAATAATGAACATAGTTGATATTCGTATTAAACATTTTAATGAAAATTTTACTTCTAGCATCAACCATAGTAGCCTTATTTCGTGTATTAAACATTGGTCAAACAAATATATATTCTCAAGGAATTTTGCTTTGTCCCGCTTGAAAAGCTGCACATAATATCCTAATTATTTTTGCGTAAATTTTACTTTGATGTTCTGCAAAAGGAAATCACGAATTCATTACTCAATTTTTTGGGAGATGGCATCTGTAACAAACATAAACTTTCAGCAACCTCTTTACAAGCAGAATCGAATGAAATAAAAGTTCAAACAAATGGACTGGACATTATTCCACTAATTACCTGTCTATTCTCTTTCTGGTACATTTTGTACAATTAAAAGCATGGTAATCAATGTTCAACTCATACCAATGGTGAAGTTGAAATCATCCCTTCGTAAATTTTAAGGACGCCATCACGAGTTGGTTGACCGTTATGGATCGGAATAACCGTTTCACAAATGATATCGGATATGTTCCTTACGTCGTAACTACAATCCCCTTTCCTTTCATGAATATGACCTACCGAATTAGACTTTTTACCGGATTTGTAATCACATAAGCAACACGACGGGTGCCGCATGTGGAGCAGGATCTGCTTACCCGTCCGGAGCACCTGAGATCACCCCTAGTTTTTGGTGGGGTTCGTGTTGTTTATTCTTAAGTTTTCTATGTTGTGTCATGCGTACTATTGTTTTTCTGTTTGTCTTTTTCATTTTTAGCCATGGCGTTGTCAGTTTGTTTTAGATTTACGAGTTTGACTGTCCCTTTGGTATCTTTCGTCCCTCTTTTATAATGCCTTTGTAATTAGTAGAATAAATTACTTTTGGAGTGTCAACAATTCGTTGGATGCACTTTGCATGTTCATATTAGTGATTTCGAATCTGTTCAAAGTTTTGATTTTTCTACCCTACAAGTGTATACTACTTTGCACCATTATCTCATTAAGACAAAAATCTCACAACTTATAAAATGAGCAATTTAAGTTACAATGCGGATATATATGTTCAAACTCTTTTAGGTTTTTTTTTTAGGGTCTTATCATTATTTACCTGGGAGGGGGAGCTTGTCATTTAGTTAGTTATCAAAGGTACCAGGGTTATAATTTAATACGCCAGACTCGCGTTTCGTCTACATAACACTCATCAGTGACGCTCAAATCAAAATATTTATAAAGCCAAAAAGTACAAAGGGGAAGAGCATTAAGGATCCCAAATTCCAAAAAGTTGTGTCAAAAAACGGCTAAGGTAATATATGCCTGGAATAAGAAAATCCTTATTTTTTGGAAAAATTCAAAGTTTTGTAAACAGGAAATTTATAAAATTGACCACATTATTGATATTCATTTCTAAAGCGCTGACTAGTATTCTTTGTACAATAAAAGAAGACCTTTCAAAGTATTTATCCAGTACTGTCGATCAGTTGTGGATTCTCAAATCATAAGTAGCTTCTGCTAAATCTTAAATCACAATGTCTGATATTTTGCAGCAACATTAATTAGGACCTTTGATTTTCAACGCTTTACGCTACTATTCCCCATGCTCAATTGAAAAAATCAACTTCATCATCTCATAAAACAAATTTGAATAGTAGATATAAATTTCTTGTTTTGGTTTATAATAATTCTTTTTTTGCGAATAATCACACTGGTACTATCAGAAAAAAAACCCACTGAAGATAATATCAAAATGCAGAACTTTCTAATAGACAATATATTTGTTTAGTTAGGAGGATTGGTATTTCAACACATTAAAAAGTATTTCATCCAATTGGTTCTAATTTTGAACTGAATCTTGCCGATTTGTTTTTGTACTCGTATGAAGTAGAATAATTCAGGATCTTCTAAAAGACAAAAAGACAACGCTCTTTGCGAAATTCTGATGGTGTCAGATCACTGAATTGCCCATAGTTCAGTTAGTACTTGAATCTCAAAGTCATAAATCTCTGTGAACTTGAACCGTTTTAAATTAAATTGTTAGTTTTTTCATTAAGACATTTTATATTTTCATGTCAAGGCCTTTTATAGGCAACTTTACTATTTTGAGAATGAATTTTTAATGACATGACTGGTTTGTTTAACAACTGGAGTTTGGAGTTATGAATAGAATAAAAAAAAACATCACTTCGGCTTAATCGAATTTGTGTTCATAATAAGATTACTATAATATTTTACAGAAAATGTGGAATAATCCTATTTCACCTTTTTAAACATGGTAAATAAAGGCAACAGTAGTATACCGCTGTTCAAAACTCATAAATCCATGGACAAAAACAAAATCGGGGTAACAAACTAAAACCGAGGGAAACGAATTAAATATAAGAGGAGAACAATGACACAACACCGAAACGCAACACACACAGAAACGGACCAAGCATCAGACAAAATCACACGAGAATATAATATCTTTACGGGATGATAATGAGACTCGTCAGATTTAACAACTGTTGACAACTCATACTGTAAGTAGTATTGAAGGCTATTAAATAATGACAAGATCTCAAACCTAGACTTTTGGATGATTTCTATGTCCGTACAGCAATGTACAGGGTATGGCATTTGCAGTGCTAAACAAATCATAACACAATAAACATCATGTCATGGAAATCTTATTTGACAGATTTATAATATTTTTTTCCATTTTTTTATTTTAAAGATATAACAGGGAGCCTTATTCTATATTATACTATTGCGCCGCAGTTGCACATAATACTTTAATATCTGCTCCAATTTGGGAATGACATGAACTAATGAATTGAAACGTGCGTTGTATGATGTGCGGGTCTTTGTTTTCAATATTTACTAATATATACCAGCAATAAATCAGTTTTGGCACAGAGGTGTTGTCGATTTCAATTGACCATTTTATTCAAGGAAAACATTTACAGAGCTATCTTATATATGTTATAGAAAGTATAATATGAGGTAGGGCAGACTTCACAAGAATATATTCCCTACCAGTGCCGTATCAAAATGTGTTCAATAACTACTTTTATTCACATTTGCATGGGAGTAAAGAGTAAAATAACAAAACAATCGATCTCCGACGAAAATTCAAACGAAAAAAGCTTAACCAAATGACAAAATTAAATTCTATAACACATCAAACGAATGGAGAACTCTCATATTCTTGGAACAGTCATTTTCGTTCTTCATTTCTTCTTATAATAGAATGAATTTGACAAGCATATGGAACAAATGACTTTACCTTAATATAGCTAACAGTAAAATCGGTATGTTCTGACCTAATGAATGATTGTTCAATGTTAACTCCACAAATAATTAATGATTGTTTTGAATTAGAGAATGTAGGTGCTGAAGCTGTGTATCTCAATAGTTAATCTAGTTACCTCGTTATTGTCTCCGTGCTATTATTTTTTTAGGTATGACTTTTGACGTGGTTTGGTATCTATAAATAAGAGATGCTGAGAATTTTTTTATCAACGACCAGTAACTGTTTTATTTTAATGATCTGTGCATTCATCTTTATTTTGTGATATATTAAAATGTGAATTTTGTAAAGGCATTTGAACAACTAATGTTATTCTAACTTTTTTCATTTGAAGATTTTTTAAAACATTTGCCTGATAATTCAAAGAAAAATCGCTTATAAATATTGTGACATATTGGTACACACCCTTTCAATGCATCAATATTCGATACTCATTGATAAAATAAAATAATGGAGTCCATAGAATATTCTAATTTTTATAAAGAATTATCATATTGGCTTTATTTCTAAAAATTTGTAAACATAATTTTCATAATTTGATATGACCAACGATTTTTTGATAAACATTGTTTACAAAGTGTAATTTAACATCATACTTTGAACGTCATACTTTGAACAACAAAATTATTTCATGTACTAATATTACTTTTATTTATGGATCTTGACATACTATGAACTATTTTATTCAATAATACTACTTTTTCTGTTTAGTCTGTTTTTATGATATACATTTGACGTGAAACTGTACGTATGTATCCCGTCATACTTTGAACCACACATTATTTTATTTATCAATTTTACTTTTACTGTTAAGTCTGTTTTTTGTTATATCTACTTTCCGTGACTATGCATGTGTGTATGTCGTCATACTTTGAACGACAAAATTATTTATATGTCTACCTGTGCGAATTTCAAACGCGCAATTTTACACCAGTAATGAAAACCTTCTATCCTTTACGAGTAGACTTTACATACATAAATTAACTCGTATAAGAGAAGCAAAATAAGTATGTTAAATTTTATGTATGCCTTTTTGTGCTTCTTCGTTACATTTGTTGTTTTTACAGTGATATTAAGATGATAACACAACATTGACTGCTGTACCCCTATTTTTGACATTTTTACTCTTTGAGTATGTTTGTTTTGTTCATACATCGTTGACAATGTAATGGAATTTGATGCAGCTGTCATACAAGTGAAAGGTTTAGCTAGCTATAAAACCACGTTCAATCCGATATTTTCTACATTAGAAAATGCCTGTACCAAGTCAGGAATATGACAGTTGTTATCCATTCGTTTGATGTGTTTGGACTTTTGATTTGGACTTTTGATTTTTGATTTTCCTTTTTGCATTTTCCTCGCAGTTCAATATTTTTGTGTTTTTACTTTAAACTAGGTTTTAGGTTTTTGTTAGGATGTCGAAGTCTTCGTGGAATTCACTCGTTTACATTGGACGTCTTTGCTTTCATCAAAAGGATTCGACTTTCATCAAGTATTATAATATGATACTCTCTCTATTAATGCACTATGAAGTGTTGTGATGTAAGGGATTTATATTACATTGTTGTGTTTCTAATAAAACAAATACTTGATACTTGGACAACTCAGTCCGAAAATTACGTTTTTTACGTATAACACACAGGATAGCTGATTGAGCGAACAGCCACCTCTAATTCAATGTTTTAGTACCATGGAGAATTTTATCACACAATTATATCTGATTGTTTCTGTACATTCCTCATTTAAAGCAAAAATAGTGTCAGGTATACGAAACTAATAAGAAGATGTGGTATCAGTGCCAATGAGACAACTCCCAATCCGAGTCACAACGATCTAATCTCTATAAAAAAGGATAACTACTTATGAACCACATCAAAAATCGAAAACTACTAAACAAAAGTTTCTGACATGGAACAAGTGCAAACAAAAACCTTTTGTTTCCTCATCAATATAAAGGATCTACAAACAACTGCCCTACAAGTGGGAGGTTTAGCAAGCTTTAAAAAGGTAATGCCTGCTGGAATATGGAGGTTGTAATTTCACTTGTTTCCTTGACTGGTTTTGTTTCGTTCTGTCAGTTTTATGAAATTTCATCACTTTGAATTTCACTTGAAGTTTTTGATATTTTATTTTTCACAAACGTGAGAAAATGTTTATATTTCTTATCTTTTTGGAATACTCGAGTTCATTCCACATTTTTCGTATGGTTCCTGTTGCTTTGTTTAAATCTTTATGTTGTGTTTTTGTAAACTGATGTTTGTTTGCCTATTTCTTTTTCAACCATATAGTTACATTGTTAGTTTACGACATGTGAATTTGAATGTCCCTCTCTAGTTTAGTTTAGTTTAAACATATTTTATTGTTCAAAATGACAAAAGGATCAGACACAAGTTTTACAACTTAGTAACGTCTTCTCCAAAACAAATACAAAATATACACATTAATTAATGAACATATGAAATATTTCTTACTAACAAATAATTTAAGAATAAAGACATGAAAACAAAAGGAAACTTTTTGAAGCGAATCAATGGATTTTAATCGAGTGCATCCTTTTACAGTATAAATACGACACAAACACACCGAATAGTTAGTGGAATTACCTATGCGCAAATTTTGTTCTTGTGGACATAACTTAAATAAGTGTGTGTGATTTCTCAGAATAAAGGGTGGGATCTTAATATATGTCCCTCTCTTGTCTTCTGCCTCTCTTTTTCTTATGATTTTTTTATTCGTACATTTTAAGGATCTCTTAAGCCTTTATCATATACTCAAGGACAAGACAGAGACACCATACATCATGGCATAAAAACAATTATCAATGAAGCAGATTAACTACGTGACAAACCCCCACTTTGTCTATATGATATTGTAATAAATCTCTTTGTGAAGCACCTTTTGAAAAATTATGGACATGTATTTCAAACGCAATGATAGTTCATATAGAACACAATAAATCAACGTACGTATGACATGGACGTAATAAAAATAAAGATACTTGTATATATATATATATATATGTATAAATATTATATCATGTATCACTGTTGATAACGTTCCTAAGATAGCATTTTTTTTTGGTTTGTGTCTGTTTCATATATGTAGTTTGTACGCAAATGGGTAAGTTCGAACATTATATACCAGCCGAATAGTTAAATTAGATCAATTTTACTCTTTGTATGAATGGAAATATTTCCATTATACAAATTATCTTTAAAAAAAAATAATCTTTTTAGTGTGTAATTTTAGTAGTGTATCGAAATGACGCTATTTTAAACAGTTGCCAATATGTTTGTAGGTCATACTACTCTAAAGTTACTTTCAGGTTCAATAATTGTTAAGTCATTTAGAAATATACCCCAAAAAAGGACAATCGAATATCATGTGTCATTTAAGAGAAACCGATAAGACCAAATCAAAACAAAAAATAAAACGACAAAAAGACAAGCGACAGTCGAAAAAAAACTACAAAAACTGAAGACTAAGAAAAACGGATGGAGAGTAAATTAAACAAATTCATAAAAGGAACATTTCTACAATGTTTTAACAGCATTTGTAACAGGAATGTTTAGTGATGTATTAAAATAACTAAATAGTACAAATAACAGAACACCACGTTTCTTTTTCTTAGGTAATCTTTGTACATACTTAACTCAATACACTTAACGTGCGTTCACTTACTATTGACTATTGTTTCAGGACATCCTACCGACAAGTATCGTAGCGCTATTGTGGTAAGGATATATATTTTTTAATCAACGGTCTTTTAAAATTGTGCATTTTGTTTTTTTGCTGAAAAACTTAGACTTTACTAATTTTTTTCTATTTTATTATTCTTGGTTATACTTTCCGTGCACATTTTCGACCAGTTGAATTCTATTTTTTTTTAAATTATTTACATGTATCTATGAAAATTAATTATACATAAATGTATTGACTGTTTAAAAAACTTTGAACTTTTGAAATATTAAGACTTTTTCTACCTCAGGGATAGATTACGCAAGCTACAGGCAATAAACTCGATCAAAAATTATAATTCTAAAGAGAAAAACAGCTTAACCGTTTGGCTATTACATGTTTTGAAAAACATATTCATGCAATTATGAGAAATATTTTCAAAATCTAATGTGTCTCTTCAGATTGTGGCTGGAGTAGCTTGTCTGCTATAAGTTGGACCAGCAGTTGTTCTACAACTTGTGACGTTGGCATACGGATTGGACAGAGAACCAAAACATGTACAAATTCAAGCCCTGTTAACGGTGGAAAACCATGCTCAGGATCGAGTACCCTTAAATTAACAAACACTTGTAAAGACAAAGATTGTTCTCCAGGTAACTTAAACTAAATCAGTCAAGACATTGTGTCTGCTATTACACATCTGTTTAATTGTACTTTTTAGTAGTAGTGCCAATAATACATACTCAAAACTCAAAGTCAAAGGAAAATGCACTTGTGTTGCTATTCTTCATCCCAGAAGCGGACTTCAATGCAAAATAATTCGGACAGATTTTTTTAATATGTAACACAACAAAATCAGGACAATTTAAAGGAATTGAAAATGGAAAGAACTAAATACTTCAAACAAAACAGTTACTCCACACAAGAGTAAAAGTCAAACTATGCAAGTGTATTTTTGGTAGTTTAGGAAGAAAGACTGGTGATTCTTATAAAACACCTTTTGACCTTTTGAATAATGCAAAATGTATGAACAATTCTAAAACAAAAGGTATATATTAGTATTTCTCAGAATGAACTTACTGATTTTGTATTTCATTTGTTACTTTTGACTGTGGGTGAAATTGTTACACAACTATCTTTTTTTTAAGTCGATGGTAACTGGAGTGATTTCACGGCTGTTTCGTGGAATGACGACTACTCCACTACTTTTAAATGTGATTATGGGATAGAATCCGGGTACAACAACAGAACGTGTACCAATCCCGTGCCTGCGTGTGGTGGTAAGGATTGTGTTGGAGAATCATACGCTGTTGACGTCCGTCAATGTACTCTGAAGGAATGCCCAGGTTAACTTTTTTCATGTAACAGAAAATCAAATCAAATCATTTTTGTTTGGTGTAAAATCCACAAATTGGGTTGATAAACAAGACTGTGACAATATTTGCAATCATACAATGTGCATAAAAGTATATGAGCTATAAAAACAGGTTGGAATAACCATTCACAAAATAATAAAATACTTGACTGTATACTTGTGAATCAGGACATAGAGAATAATACATGGCAAAATCCGTATCATATGTCGTATCATCCCGAGACATCAATATCAGCCCGAGGGCCTTTAGGCCCGAGGGATGATATTGGTCGAGGGTGATACGGCATGTGATACGGATTTTGCCATGTATTATACGCTTTATCATATATTTCAACAGAAGAGTATTATATTATTATATACGAATTGTTTTCTGATCCATAGCACTGGGTTACCTCCAGTTCTGCTTTTGTCTTGTTTCAAAGCTTTAAAATAACTGCTCAATCATTTAAACGAAGCACCTTACAATCTGTTGTTTTGAAACTATTTTGTTTTTATTGTATTTATTTGAGTGTTTTGTATTTTATATAGTTGCATTTAGTGTGCCAAAAAATATGTTGCAAAAACTGGATGTTCGTGACGTCACATACAATATGAAAACTTGACGTTCTTGACGTTGCATACCAAACAATGACGTCATTAAAAAAATTGACCTATTTTTAGGCAATATTTTAACAAAAAAACTGACTTTATGTATAAAAAAAAAACGATACAGGTTTTACCATGCGATACGGGGTATGCGATACGGGTTTAGCTATGCGATACGGGGTATGCGATACAGGGTAGGTGATACAGACTGGAAAAACGAACCTTTATTAGATATACAAAATAGCTGTATTTTGTACTAAATATATGATAAATATGATTATTGGTATTTATTCTTTTGATGTATTATAGCTTTTGATTTTGCCAACTGATTTGAAACCTTTCCGTTTTGAACTTTCTATTTCGAATTTCCCTCTGAGTTTGGTATTTTTGTGATTTTTTTTTTATAGTTAGCCAACATTCATATATTTGCATTTTTTTTAGTAGGTGATTTTTTTACAAATTTGAAAATAAAAGTACAATGTTTTAATGACACTGTTATAATTTTCTTTAAAACAAAACAAATGAAGATGCAATACATGTTTGTTCTTATCAAAAAGCATCAATTTAAATTTAGTTACATGATTTAAGTATTTTTTACGTCTTAACTATTTTTAGTGCATATAAATCATTAGCCCCCTTATCAATATTTGTTTTTATTAAGATAAGTCTAATAGCAATGCGAATTCACACTCGTCATATTCGGGAATACTTTCGGTACTGTAGACTATACGTCGTAAGACGTAGTAAAAAAAAGTCGTATATATCAATCAAATTGAGATGGTGTCATGAAAATGTTTGTTTTCCATGTTGTACCTGGTATTGCAAACAACATCGATTTCAACTCTACGATGTTATGCATTATTTGTATATCTTGTTGCAGGTGCTTAATTGTTTTTAAAATGAAATATTGTTTTATTGTAACAAACTTGCATGTTAACAAAAAAGGTGCACTTATACAAATGTCCACTCGTTCAAAGTTGATGGCGGTTGGAGTAATTACTCGCTTGTGCAGTGGAACGGCGATAGTTCGACTACTTGTGGTTTTGGAACCGAAGCAGGCATAAAAACCAGAACTTGTAGTAGTCCTACACCAGTTAATGGTAGTGAGGATTGCGTTGGTGAAACAAACATAACAGAAACTCGTCAGTGTAAACTAATAGACTGTTCAAGTAAGTTTGTACCTTTCAATAACAAAATACGAATGTCATCGATGATGGTTCATATTAGACATCGAAGTAGAAGTTTTCTGATTATTTCTGATCTGTTTAGAGTTTCCTATGTCTATTTGAAATATAGTGTAATTTGCTCCCGAAAATGATAAATATAGCATAACTGTTGAAAAAAAGCATACACAATAATGAATTGTTAAAATTGTCGATATTAATTTCGATACAATGTTTTTAAAATTTGTTTCGTCGAAGATTAAATCAGCTTTTCCGATGTTAAATTACTGGTGACTTATCAAAAAAACAAATATGTTGATTAATTGAATAATCATATATCTTCAGATAATACATCCACAATAATAACTTGTGATCACAATGGGCAGTACATCCAACATCCAACAGACTGCCACAAGTATTATCAATGTGTTTGGTCTACACCAGTAGAAATGCATTGTCCAACTAGTTTGGCATGGAATGAATTAATACTGACATGTGACTTCAATGGAAATGTTCCATTGTGTAGCCAGTTGGGATCGGCAGGCGATTCGTCTGATGACCCCAGTACACAAAACACAGGTATTAAAATCTAATATGAAGATAATTGTAATGGCTTGGAACACAATTATTTGTACACAAATTGAAAAGCATATAAATCATAGTTCTGGCATATGCTAGACAAACAAGCATTTTTTTTATCAAATATAATGATCACTCACTGATTACTTACACAAAACGTTCTTAATGTCTGTATGAATTTTGACAGGTTTTATTTAAAATTCGTAGAGGGGAGTCATGATAGTTAAAAGTGTTGAGACTGCGCTTAAAACTTGTTCTTAAATTGTCGAAATGCGAATCTGGTACAACAACGTTGGTACTATAGAGTTAATGTGTTTAAATACTTCTTGAAAACTATTGAAAATGAGACCTCAACTGTACAGAAAGGAACACACACATTTGAATTCTTTGTATAATAACAAGCTTAAATTAAATCTTAAAATGTTACCAAAACAGCTCCTGTTTCCTTAATATCAAGGATAATTTCTGAGGAAAATATTACTTCGGGTCAGTAGCATTTCTAATTGCAGGTGAATTTGAATGTGGAGATAAGACAGGATTTTTCGCAGATCCTAAAAACTGCATCACTTTTTACCGTTGTGTACACAGGCAAACATATCACATGTCTTGTGCAGTTGGAACATACTTAAGTGAATGTGCATGCATTGCTGGAGAGTGTTAAACAGATCATATGTAAGTTGTTATTGCAGTGTAGTTATTAAGGGTTATTATAGAAAACGACTTAAAATATCAAATCAAATATGTAAACTGAAATAACCCCCACCCCAAAAAAATGGTTTTACACGTAATCAATCTAGGCATCATTAGTACAGGGATTGCGGTCTTCAATATGTGTTGTGATCTTTAACAAGTTTATTCCCACGAATATTTCTTTATCTTATACTAATACTAATAATGTATCAGATTAGTATTGGGGCATGAGTATAAAATGGTGAAAAAGATGTTTTTGTATCAAAATATGAAATATAGTCAGTTCATTTTCTTTCTATGAGCATGCATATCCCTCTGGTGTCTTTCGGCCCTATTTTATGTTTCATATTTTTTTCTAAATCATTTGGAAATTAACATTTATCTTATTATATTATATTCAAGAATGTGTTGCTATTTTGCATTTTAATTATGCGGACTGTTTTTTTCTTTTGCTTTACAACTGTTATATTCTGAAGAAAACAAACAATGACAACACTACTAGTTTTAATACCCTATATTTAAAACTTATAGTTACACATTGCAGCTTGAGTGAGGGAATCATCAGACCAAAATACGTTGATTGTACTGCCAAACATAATCAAAACGTATTACACTTTTACATACTATTGTATTTGCTATAATTATTGCATCGAAATAAATATGTTTTTGATCAATTAATGCAGTGTTGGGTTTTTTGTTTTGATTTGATATTGTCTCATAAATATCCATTCCGATATATATATTGACAAATACTGACATATTTATAAGCCAAATTTGTGCCAAATGAGGAACAGGATCTACTTTCCCTCCCAGAGCTTCTGATATCATCCCGTGTTGCTCAGTCTTCAGTTTTCTATTTTGCATTTTTGTTTCTCTTTTCGGCTTTTTCTCTTTTTTGCGTCGTCATTGTTATTTTCGTTTGATGCTTTGGATGTCATGTGAGTATCTTCCGCTCCTCGATTACTGTTTATTTTGTGATCATCCTTGTTGCTGATATCTCACAGTTGATTCAACATTCCAGAGCTTGTATTTTCTATCATCATTTCCTTGATAGACGGTTGGTGCTCACTAGGAAGCTATCAAACCACGACTTCAAAGATGTGAAGTTATAATCACCACTTCGAGAGTTTTACGTCAGAGTTAGAAAGGTGTCATACCACCAATTAAAAGTCCCTACCTCTTCAACCAAATTTTGCAATTTTCACAGCTTTCTAAATATTTTATCCTAAGTTTAACTTCATAGAAACTAGGTATATCCTGAAATGTAAAGGTGTCATCCTTCTGCATGCCAATTTTCATTATACATTCAAAATCATATAAGAAAGAAGAGAGCTCCCGAAAGGAGGTACCACTAAAAATAACCCCTGGTTTTCTGGAAATCTTAAACTAGTATACCATGGAGCGCATTAATCCTCAATTTTAAATGCAAACTCCTAGACAGGTAAAACTTGGCTCAAAATGGTCCTAATATATTTCTCTTTCAACAAAAGTATCATTTCTGCATATTTGTTGGTTAGCTTAGGTGAACAATGACATCAAATGCACAATTTTTTGTCCGAGTAGGCCTACTTTCTGGGAGTAGTTGGTGGTATGACACCGAAATGACTATTTCGGACAGTCTGTTTCAGAGATTACGAATTATACGTTCACTTTAAATATAATTGTCGTATCGCAATCCTGTACTCTAATGACTTGTAGTAATTCAATTCATTATTTATATCATATGTACATGTTCTCTCGAAGTATTTCAAATAACATTTCGGTATATCGTATCAGTTATGTGATTAATAAAATTGAGAATGGAAATGGGGAATGTGTCAAAGAGACAACAACCCGACCAAATAAAAAACAACAGCAGAAGGTCACCAACAGGTCTTCAATGTCGAGAGAAATTCCCACACCTGGAGGCGTCTTTAAGCTGGCCCCTAAACAAATATATACTAGTTCAGTGATAATGAACGCCATACTAATTTCCAAATTGTACACAAGAAACTAAAATTAAAATAATACAAGACTAACAAAGGCCAGAGGCTCCTGACTTGGGACAGGCGCAAAAATGCGGCGGGGTTAAACATGTTTGTGAGATCTCAACCCTCCCCCTATACCTCTAACCAATGTAGAAAAGTAAACGCATAACAATACGCACATTAAAATTCAGTTCAAGAGAAGTCCGAGTCTGATGTCAGAAGATGTAACCAAAGAAAATAAACAAAATAACAATAATACATAAATAACAACAGACTACTAGCAGTTAACTGACATGCCAGCTCCAGACTTCAATTAAACTGACTGAAACATGGTTTTGTTACGGTTTTGTTTTTAAATTTATTTAGCTATAATGAAGAACGATTATTATATGTTTGTATCCACAATCCTTTTGTTAGCAATTATTGGTGACAAATAAGAAAAAAAAATAATCAAAGACAGGTTATTGATGAAGTAAAATAAAAGAGATACTTGAACAGCTGGAATAGAAAAAATGTCCAAAGGAGGAGAAAGAAAACAATCACCAACTTGAAGATGAACAGGTATTAAAAGATTCAACGAACCTTTAAGGTCAATAGTATTAAGAATATATTAACATCTCAAAAGCAGATTTAAAAAAAATTAAAGACTTGTAAATGTAGTTGGATTGTCCTTCTTGCTTTGTATAATGCATACATATATGACTTCTGTATATATTCATGATTTGTTAACATCAGCAGAAAAAGAAGCAACTGTCTGTGCAAGGTATCAAGCTTGAAAATCCTTGCCACACAAAAAAATTGAGAATGGAAATGGGGAATATTTTAAAGAGACAACAACCCGACCATAGAAAAAAACAACAGCAGAATGCATATTCATAACCCAACATTGTTCGGTCTGGATACGTCAAATTGTACTCTATGAAACAGGTATTCCATTATGATCAATCACTTGGCGAGGTGGTCGGTAAAACATTAAAAGCTATAACTACACTATACCACTTAGAACCCTAGATTTAGTAGCAGATTATTTAGGTTCATTCTCATTTATCCAACTTTTAAAATTTTAGGTTGTAAAGATAAAAAAAGTTGGATAGATGAGATCAAAGGTAATCAAGAACAAAGGGTTTTTCATTTAGAGTTTGGGTTGAATGACAGGTGATAAATAAGACTGACAATTATACCTATACCCGGATTAAATTTTCTGGAGTATTATTTAGCATAGCATGTTAAAATGTGCAACTGACATTAAGTAATGTTTAACAGATTTTCTTCATTCGTTTTTTTCGATTCTTCTGACCAAATGATCAAAATGGGACAAAATGTAGGTTGAATACATTTTACTTCACAAAGACTGAGCAGAACAAAATTCAAAAATATATATCTACACTATTAAACGTTTTATAGGTACCACGTATACTCGCATTAACATCCTCTCTTATGATTATTCCGTTTGTGTTATTTGGGAGAAAAACGAAAATAAAGGCGTTCGAATATAAAATTACAAGTTTATTAATAAATTACAAAAAGTTCCGTATTATTTCGCTAGCTTCCCTTGGTCAGAGGTCAATAAAATTTCTGCAGCAGTATCTAAAGTGTTGTTGTTATAAGACTCTACATTATAAGTTTATTTCTAGTAACTGGTAGTAATGGTCCTGTCCCAATGTACCTATAACTTTTGATAGCTTTTCTGAAATTCTGTCACTGAGTAAATTAAATAGAGAGGATCTATAAAAAATATCAATGACCGCCGTGGATTGATTAGTGAATTAAGAATTGATAGTAAAACATTGTAAAAAGCAAATACACTTTATTTACGCAGATTTAAAGAGCCTTTAAACGATTTCGCGGCTGTGTTCTATTATATTTATGTAAATATATGAACAAAATCAAAAGCAATTCAACAGTGTTCTAGCACATTGGTTATAAAATACTGGCACAGAAATATCAATAGCACCATGTGAATGCTCACATGGTTCAGTAGATTCAGTTTTTTAAATGTTTATATAGAAATATTACTGATTTGTGGGTTTCTTCTGTATAATTGATGAAACATTTATTTATTATTTAATAATATAATAAATTTTATTTAAAAATAAGATGTAACAAGTTTACTATCGCCTATTTTTATATAATATTTTTTAGATAATATAAAAACATACAGGAACAAATTTACTGTCAAATTTTAGAAAGACAACTTATTATTACTAAACAAACAACCCAATAATTAACAAAAACAAAAATTTGGCTAAATGAGAATGCCTTATTTTAAAAAGTTGGATAAATGAGAAGACACTGTTTTTACAGCTATCGTTCGTAAATCTTTACCGCTTGAAATCTTTGATCCAATTAATTCCTTGTGAGCAGCAATCTTCTATCAAAACAACCATCAAAGAAAACACAAGCTCGGGGATATCGTATAAACTTAGAGATACTTACTTCATATGCATGCGCTGCAGGGATTATTGCTACATGGAAATGCAAAAATCGAAGAAAAGAGTATATAAGACCTTTTGTCTAGACATGATTTCTTTTTAAGAAAAAAACGTCTTATACATCTATCCGATAGATCTAGCATCCTTTGAAATCTATCAGATATCAGCTTTTTCTATATCTTATAATTGTTGGTTAACATTTGTTTGAATACTTCTATTTTAATTACAAAAAAGCAAAACATGGCATGATTGTTTTCTTTGAGATATGTTCATTGATATTTAGATAAAAGTCAGACACAGACTTTTTCAGTAATATACGGGGAACAAGTACGATATATTCTGCAATTAAGTATATATGTTCAATTGGTCTGCAGAAGTCAGGTTGCAGAATTTAACATGGAAACCAATAGATGTAATTAGTGTTTTTTAAAGGAACTGTCTACATTAAACGATATGTTTTTCTTTAAGGATGGCAAAGAAAACAAACACAACACAGTAAAAGTGGTATGATGGGAGTAAGGAATGTTTTATTATGCTAAAACTAAAAAAGCCGATCAAGTCACATAATCCCTTATCAACTTGCTGGGCCCTCACTACGTGTATAAAGAAATGAATTCATAGAGGTTGATCATAATACGATATTTATTTACTCTTCTATAACTGTATGTATATTTGTAGTATACATCGTAATATATGTAATATAAAAATCTATGGCGGGTTCCAAATCTATGGCAGATTCCTAATATACAAATGTATGTCAAAAGTGACGTTACAAACGTCAAACAACTCTATGCCAGATTGTTGTTTTATCCAAACCTATGGCAGCTCTAGGGGAAAGAATAACATAAAGTCCCAACTGAATAACTCCATATTACATCTATTAGATTTGAACAGCATCCAAGATGAAGGTATTTTCCCTGAAAACAATTTGCGGGTGGTTCAAAGGAAGATGTGACCAATTATTCCGAAGAGGGACAAAGTGTGCTGTACCGATCGATGTCTGCGATGAAATAGGGCACCGTTTTTTTCAGTACCGCGTCCTTTAGAAGAGAAGTTATAGTAGTAGTTTACTGTCTACGGCTGACCTACGGCTGGCACATTATAAAAGTGGAAGATACAATTATCGGATACAAGTTTGATTTAAATCGTCATCAAATTAACAACATGCATTAACGATATCGCTGTAATAAATATGATTTGAAAATTCAAACTGTTCTTTTTAATTTGTTATTTTTTTATTTTTTTATATAAAAAAATGACCTTTTTGTTTGTAAAAGAACGTATTAGTTGGTGTAACGAATGGGTTAAACAGGTACTATGCACAGCTTAATATGTTTTTTTTTTGCAGAGCACATAATTTTAAGTCTGTATTTATAATTAAATGAATTTATCATTTCTGATTTATTTGGTTGTCATCACGATTTGGTTGACCATTATGACATTCTTGTTGAACACATGTTTATAGACATGCTCCCGTTGTCGTATATTTTCACATGCTTAAGACAAGTCATTGGTCGAAAATGTACTGCATTGTTTTTCATTTGCACACAACATAAATCCGACATTGATTACTTGCCATACATCAGGTTGTAAAAAATATGCCGGCTTAGATTTGTGACGGCATGACGTTACATTTACCATCTATTATGAATCTGCCATCGATTTGGAACCTACCAAAAATGTGAGTTCTTCTTATATACGTATGAAAGTTTAAAGATCTGTTCATACAATGTATCACATGTGTACATGTACCAAGATAATGTTTATCTGTAGACAGTACTCCACTTAATTTGATATCATTATTATATCATACATGACTTTAATGTTATGGACTAAAGCAAACCAAAAGGTAACGAAAAGTAGGTGCTTGTATACAGTTAATGTTATTCTCTGTATATCTACATTTCAACTTAACTTCCCAATGACATAAACAATGATGTCAAATTTTGAACAAAACAACCCGCCCCTTTAAAGGTTCCCAGCTTTTATCTAAAATTACAAGATTTCAATATTTTCATCCAATAATGTATTGAAATAAATCCATTGAAAAACTGAAACAGTGGCATAGCTGCAAACAATATTATTAAAGCTCCCTATCATCGGAATAATACTATTTCTCGTGTATAATCAAGCTACTGGGGTATCATGCATCTATTGTTAGCATTGTTCGGCCCATGCATTAATTACTGAACCAATTCTTATAAAATATCAAATAATAAAATTAACCCAGTAAAGATTGACTGATTTTTTATTCTTTTTTTTATGACGGTGACCTTTCAAGCGTTATAAACGAGCTAGGTAGGTATAAATTTTAAAAAATCGTTCGGAAACCCAAGACTCTACCTTTCTTCAATTGTGCTAACAATATGGAGGCTGCTTTTAGAGTATTAATTTCCAAATAAGTACAAGTAAACAAGGGGGAGAAGAAAACATACAGACAGTTCAATCGATGTGTATTCTTAGTTACACTATGATATAGTAAAGAAGTATCGTGTTTCTTGACACAAAAACTGCATACTGAACCACCAGTGATCAACAAAATTTACTATAGAAATATTTAATGAAGGGTGTGGCAAGCCTACATTCTTCAAGAAAAAATAATAACTCAAATTTATTTCCCACCCTATTTTTAAAATTTATTTCATTCCTTATTAGAAAAATTAGCAGCATCACAGCTCCGTGTATGGTATATGTTATTAGTGGCTTTTTTCTCTAATCACAGATAGCAGAAAGTCCCAATTTGAACAGATTGGGGCAATTTGAGAGTTTATAAAAATGTATACAAGCATACTGTATATATTTCAAATCAAAACCAAGACTATATTTAAACGCTATGTGTAAATAGATATGAGAAGATGTATTATGAGTGCCAATAAGTATTTATACTGTTTCGAGACCAGTATGTTCAATTAACTTTTATATATTGATTTTGTAAGTTAAACTATTTCATATGAGTACGAATTTACCGCTGTAACCCTATTGTTCAACCTTATAGATCAATACCACAAGATAAAACCTGTACTAAAAGCCCCCAAAATCTTCCTGACACTCTAGGTTAGAAAGTTTAACCCTTGGATTTCCTTATCACATATGGTATCCAAGGTATAAACCATTGTGGATTACTTTTATTTTACTTTTACAATGACTGTGTAAACTAAATCAAGTCAAGTTTCATTAACTACTTACAATGTGTACTAAAACAATTTACTTTTGTTTGTATTTGTACTTCGTCTAAAGCAACGGGTTTTTTTTTATATGTCAGATTTATCAATACTTTTTCAATATACATGCATATGAGATAAAGTCTGTGTTTTGTGTGCATCAATTTTCATTAATATTTCAAATCTTGACAATATTATGCAATATGAGTTATCAATTTATTATTTTCACACAGGGTTTTAAATCTTATATTGTAGTATTGTGAAAAGACTTACATAGATATGATGATCAATAATTTAGACAAAACTAGTGATGATATTAGAACGTTGTTACATTGTATGAGAAGAATATGCATTGTTGTGCAGAGTTAAGACAGATATCGTTTGTCCCGACTACTTGGTACAGTACACATGTATATCTGTTCTTCCCTTCGTTTTTTGGATTACCAACTTACTAACATGTAGATTATACTCTGCTTTACTATTGTATATTCAAAGAAGTACGGCTTCGTGTCTTATAAAATGAATTTGTGATTCAGAACCACAGTTACTCACGTTATAAATTTTATTTATGTTTGCTTAAAATTTGTTGAACAAAAAATAAAAAGATTCGCATGCATAGCAAACATTCGCCCAAATCGCAAACACATATTTGATTCTTTATAATGATGTTATTTGTTGTCTGTTGCCAAATTCCTACCTTTGGGTAAGACGACATATATATGTTGCGTTTAACATTTGTTTCGATCAAAGCCGATTAAGCGCTCAGCGTGTTTATACGACACTTGTCTTTTTTTGGAAGAAAGTTGGCCGAAGTTGACCTCTTAATACAGTTTTTGATTTTGTATCGTTGGGTCACTGTCTCATTAAAATCATTCCAACTTATTTCCCTATTTACAGTTTAAAACTCTACAACAATCATTGATATTAAAGCGATTATCTGAATGATAGAAATGAAACACCAAGTATTTAAAATCTGTTATAATTCTCGGTTTGTTTAAATGTTTATTCAGTTGCTATCATTGAATTTAATATAATATTGAAGTGTGCAGTCACGTAACGTGGAAATTCAAACATTTTAAACGATCTTATCTCTTCAGTTCGATATGCATAATCCCACTACATATCCTAATTACACGTCAGACATCATTGATTTATGTATCGAACTTTTCCAAAACGACGTCAATAATAATTGATTTCAAATGTTTAAAAACATATTTTATTGCTTCCTTTAAGGTGGTATGGGAGTCTAAAATAAAAATGATAGAATTTGTTCATGCTTTGCCAAAACGCAGTATCTATTGATATATGTTGAAAAATATAAGAAAAATGATAGGTCACCGCGCATTTTTTCAAGCTACAGTACGTGACAAAATGATACATTTTGTATGGATTATACAGGGAAAAGCACCATTTTGGTATTAAAACTCAACAAAATGATAGAATTGTTAAATACTTAAGGAAAAGATAGCTTTCAGACAATGCTTTGAGAATATCAAAAGAAAAGATAGGGTCACCGTACGGTTTTTTTCTGGCTAAAATACAAAATAGGAAAATTCCATGTAGAATCCTTCAGAAAATGCACAGTTTAAGAGTTACTTCCCCTTAAAATGCCAATTTAAAAAAAAAAAAAAAAAAACCACTAAAAGTAATCAAAATTTGCAGAGATATTTAATAATTATAAGTTATATTCTTATAAATTGGTTCTTTTAAATGAATGATCAATTTAACACTTCATTCCTGCATCAAATGTTGCTAATTTGATAGAAAATCTGGACCTTAAATTTGGTTCTCTGTTTTTTACAATCCAAGATGGAGGAAGACACCCATACCACCTTAAGAATTTTTTTTCGATGTTTTTTTTATTGTTATCTCGTTAAGTAGTGTATATATTACGTTGAGTATGTGTGCTGTTTATTTATCCTCTACCTTGATGGAAGTATATAACTAAACTATATGTAACTGTCGCTTTTCAAAAATATGAAGTTTAAGAGGCTTGTTTTCTCTTTAGTTACATTGTATTATAATTAATTGGATCTGTCGACCTACAGAATAGAGCGGCGATTTACAGAAAAGAAAGAAATAAAAAAGGACTGGTACTACTTGACAGACATAATATGAGGCTAAAATTGCATATCGACTTTTTGGACCATTAACAATGATCATTATGGCAGAGCTACATAGTCAGGATGCATTGTTTTTATATCCCATGTTGCAAACTTTATGCGTGAATTTCATCCGTAAATGTTCTTTAAAGATAGTGGAAATAAGATACTAAAAGAAATTGAAGTACATTTTGTATTTACAAAATAAACACTTTATGTGAAACCACTTTTTCTTGCGGGGGTAACACATTCTAATTAACTTGTTATATCAGAGACATATAATTATACAAAATTTGTATTATGTCTCTGGTTATATGAGACTCTTGTAAAAAATAATAATTGTACATTGTATCCGTAGATTTTTACGGCAGCAAGTTTTGAATATACCCGTGGTTTAATCTGGAAATGTGGCTTTTTTTTATAACAAAAAATGAAAAAAAACATGTAACCATGCAAACCGCAATTGACCGTTTTTAAAAGAACTATTCACTCATGATTCATCTGTAATTCTCTTCAAATAAGTTAACATGGTAGTCTTTAATACCTTTGTCTTGTACGGATTTATTACAAATCATATCTTGAGACAGCACTTCAAACGTACACCAACAAATAAGTATGACTGTAACATATATGATTACTTGTACTTGGAGTTTGTTTGTATGCCGTAACAACTCTCTCAAAACAAAGTGGTTGAACCAGATTTTATTATAAACTTAAGGTATATATAACCGTTTCTTTGTTCATACTCTAAGCCTCTTAAAATTTAAAACTTGCTAGTTTGGTCGATACCAGATTTATGTGTAAATTTTATTTCCAAGTCTTTCTTAATTGTAAAGACATGTTCTAAGTGTACAAATTGGCTATTACATACAAAACAGCGTAAATAAAATGGACAGATATTAGATTTACATTGAATTGTAGAACGTACTTAAGGTATTGTAACAAAAGTGTCAATTAAAATGCTTCAAGAAAATGACGGACCTTTTGTGAAGGACAATAATACTAAACAAAGACGGGCTTCAAAAGAAATTCAGAAAAAGAAAAGAAAGATAAAATCAAAAGATCACGACATTCATTTTATGACAGCCACTAATGAAATCGAATTAGACGGAGAACAGGCGTTTAACTTTAATGGTAATAATTTAAATCATGATACAGCTAGTGATCAGACCAATCACCAGAGGAGTGCTTCCCCATCGAAGGTTTTAAATTGTATTGATAATAGTGGTAATGAAAATAGTGATTTAAATCGGAAAGATTCAAATAAAGAACGCCAAGTATTGACTCAAGGTGACGAGACTTTAAATGTCACTAATAAACAAGAAGTTTCGTTCAATAATACAATAGTTAACAAAGTTGTGGATACCGGTGTAAAACAGTCGGAGGAATATAGTCACGACTCGTACTCGTCTTCATTCGAAAGTTCTGATGGTGAAGGGGACAAGTGGAGCGCACCAGAAAATAAACCAGTACAACAAGGAACAAAGAAAAAAGTGTCAGAGAATATAGTGCCTAGTCAAAATAAAGGAAAGATTACAAGTAAATTCGAAAAAACTGGAATAGAAAAAAGTGAAGAAGAACCATCTTCAACGTCAACTCCGAGAAAGGATTTAGATAAACAAGAACATAGTGAATCATATGCATATTCCAACACATTCGAACCTGATTCAAACTCCAAGGAAAATTTAAAAATAGTAAGTGATTCTGGGAATAACAAGTACGCCGACGCTACGTTGAGTGAGTCCAGCTGGCCATCTTATTGTCAGGATAATAGAGACATTAAGAACAAGGAAACAAAATTAAACAGTAAAACAGCAACAGAGATAAGCAATAAGAAAACTGGAAAATCTGGTGACGTGGAAAATACAAATGTCAAGAAACAATCAAAGGATAACTCGGATATCAACAAGGATAAAGATGACGATGATGATGCAACACTAACAGAGTCAAGTTGGCCTTCATATTGTGAAGACAAAAACAAACAGGAGGTAGGATCTGATGCTAACGAGCATATTCACGTTGGAAAGAGTAAAAACCAAAACATTGAATCTAGTGACCATAGTGTCAATAGTCTTTCTGAAAAAAAATCAGACCAAAAGGAAGTCTCAGTAAAAGGTCATTCTCAAATTTCTGTTTCATTTTCCGAAAATTCAAAACATAAATGCGCTGGTGAAGATAAGGAGGATTCTGACAAGAAAAAGGCGGAAGAAAGCGATGATGCTACACTAAGTGATAACTCGTTTCCAACGTATAGAAGTGAAGATCCTGTTGTTATTAACAGTGGTGACACTCCTCAAGATAAAGGATCGAAAACCAAGGTCAGTACAACCGGGGATTCCGCGTCTGAAAAGTCCAAGAATAACGATTCTGTCGTTTCTTTGCTACATAAATCTGAAAACTGTGAGGAAATTAAACAAAAACCTCCAATTGACACAAAAACGTTATTATCAGATACACTAACAGACGCAGAAAGAGAGTCACAAAATAGGAAAAATAAAGAAACACGGAAAAAATCAAGTCCTGACGACACTTTAGAGGATATTGAACCCATTTCAAATATAGATGCTCCATTGCCCATTGATACTGACAAAATAAATAGTGAAACACTAATAAATAAAGACAATAAGCCAATGGCAAGGCAGAAATTTGTCAGACAAGCTGTTAAAAATTCTGATTCTGACGTCGAAACTGAAAAAATGGAAGGAACTAATACCACAAAGGCTAGCGAGGAACAACCAGTACACCTTACAAACGGCGATGATGGAGTGTTTTCTGAAGATAGTGACAATGAAGGGAAGGAAAATATTGATAGAGGTGACGATGACGAACTGACCAATGTAACTGAATCTAATTCCCGCCAAAGAAACGTATCTGATTGGGGTACAAATGAAGATTTTAAAAAAGAACATGAAACTGGTGGTGAAAATAATAAGGATAATAAAATTGAAAACGACCAGGACAAACGTAAAAATATGGAAAACAGTCCGGAGCAAGCAGTTGATACCGAGGTTCAAACAAATGATAAGATACCGGACAATGGTCAAGCCCATACACAAGCACGCGAGGCTGACCAAAACATGGATGACACACACGAGAACGATCAAAATATAGATGACGTTGGCGTTGAATCTGTTGAACAAATTCGAAGGAATATAAAAATCGACAACGCTGTTGAGACTGTGGCTGAACTAGAGGTTAAAGTTCAAGATTTAATGGAAAATATGAAGGATCTTATGTCTGAGTATACAACACGGTTAAATAATCAACCATTGTCTGATTTTGTGATGGATTTAGATAAATTTAAGGGTGATTTTGTATCACTTAGAGATGCATACAAAAAATATGAATCTTTATTTGTTTTTTTAAATAAATGTCTAAAGGATTTACGCTCTTCTGGTGATGAAGTGAACAACTTGATAGCAAAACGCTTCCGGGAAGAAGATTTGACCACATGGATGGAGTCTCAAGAAAAGTTTGAAGAAGGTTAGTGTTCTTTATGTTAATGTTTTTTCTACATAATGTGCTTATTACAGAGGTGTATGAATAAGTATCTAAAGTACATAAGGATGTAGAAATAGGAGTTTCGAAATAATTTTTCGATGTATTTGTCAAAACCTGTCGGAATAGGTGGGTTCTCAATGTTTTCCAAAAAACTGTATTACGACTTCTGATTTTTTTATTCGAGCGTCAATGATGAGTCTTTTGTGGACAAAACTCGAGCTATAAACTGAAAAAAAAATGTTTCTTTGAAGGGTTTTGTTTTCGACATTTCACATTTCACGAAGCATGTAATACATACATGTATATATTTTTTGAAACGTAGATAAACATTTGATAAAAAGCTAGTCATAATTGAAAGGTCTATGTAGATATATTTATATAAGTTTAACTTCTCTGTTAAATGTTAAAATACAGAGATAAGAGTATGCAAGGTAAAATAAGTCTTCTATTGTATACTTATAACTTTAGTACATTCAAACAAGAAATACTGTCTTACTTTTAAAGAATTTTTAATAACGGATTTAAAAATCAATCCCGAGATAGTGTTGCTATTTCCCCCCTCTATGACACTTATAAACATTGCTTTGTTTCATAACAATATCAGACGTTTTAAATTCAAAGTGACAAAACTTGATAACTTGTTAATTCTGAATTTTAAATTTTAAAAGTTCAAAAGTTCTATGAAAACATTTGACAATAATATAAATGACGATCGATACATCAACCTTCAGTTTATATTAAACATTCTTTTGTATCACGGGTACATTATATTTTCTTTAAGTTATAGAGAAAAATAAAGAACGTTAAGCCTATTTAAAACGTGACTTTTAAAAACACGGTGTGTAATTAAAAGAAAAGTCTATCTTAATGCGAGGTTCGTCGACGGGGGTAAATTGTATGTCAATAAATAGAAGTGTCGGTATATATAGTACGTTAGTGAAACAGAAACCTAACGACACAAACAAATAAAGACAAACTGAGATAAATGTACGATCCTCGGCAAAAGACAAATGTCTATACAATATTCAAAACTGGAAAAGATTCGAATATAAGATATTATAAGTTTCTGCTATCAACATCACAACGACATAAACAATTGATGCAAACATTACACATGTAATTACAGCAATACCTGGTATACAGCTGTAATAAACTATTAAACTATAACAATGATTGCTTAGAATTACGGGACATGCATGAACTATCTGTCACTGGACGATAAGTAACCAACAGTCAATCTATCAATTAGAGTAACATAAAGCAGGCGAAATGTACTAAATCTGAGCATTCACTCAGTTCTACACTACGTCTATCAAGTCGGTGACTGTATTTTACTAATGAAAATTATATGCAGGAGGAGGTATAAAAATAAAGCGATTCTGGAGGTTAATGTGGGAGGTTCTTTGAGGGATAGATCAAGCAACGACAGATATTGAATAAAAGTTACCGTTCAAGTATAGAACCTTTTATTGTCGAAGGTCGAATGAAATTTTCAATTAGACATTACGATTTCGATTAAATCAGTTCTTTAACGATTTGAACGATCAAAGATATCTCACCTTTTTATAGAAAATGTTTACATGGGTCTGAACCCTCACCAGTATAGGTCTATTTGTTAATTTATTTTTTACAAAAAGGGTATTTATAACAGTTTAAATAGTTTATTATATGTCATATTGGCTCACCTTTGGAATTAACTAAACTTCAATATTAAAAAATATTTTTTATAATAGTTAACTGTACATGGTGTATATTGGTAATTTTTTATTGTTCAAATTTAAGCCTATTAGTTTCAAAATTTAATTGATTCAGATGACATAATAACACTCCAAAGTATATAATTCACGGATTATAATTGTAAAGGTTAAATAGATTACTAGTTCATTTATAATTTTAATCTCTGAGTCAGTGCATAAGTAACAGTAAACATTTAAAAATAGTCCTGCATTTGATTATCATATTTTCTATAGTGCATATCAACTTCGCTTGAAAAAAATAATTTAAGTAGCGAAAAGGTGCCGAATATTATCCTGTCCCGCCTTACGTTATGATTGGAATACTTTCCGCTGAACACGAATCCAATAAACAGTTTATCAGTTCATGACTAAATTTCGTTGTGTCTTGTTTAACATTAATATGGCTACAGACATGTTCATATCTAATCATTCCTTTTAGAAAGTTAAAATCCCAAATCTGTTACATCAAAGTAAAACTCTTTTCAAAATTTTAACATGTTTAATTAATATACTAAATATATACAAAGGAAATGAAGCCTAAACTAACCGTAGATGTATAGTGGTTTCTGTAACATTTTATTTAAATGAAGCACAGTTTTACCTCTAAGAACTTATTTACTTTTATGAACTCAGTTTTAACATTATCAAACTGTAATTTGTATTTCACATAATAATATACAGAGATAAGAATTCAATGGAACATCTTCTGGTCTTATGATTAACACGTTAGTTCGTCTATAATTATTAATTTAGGCATGAAAATTACTAGGCAAGAAGTGTAGGGTTAAGATACCTTTCTATTCAAGCAGTAAGCCGTTGTTCAAATATTCTATGTAGACTTGATAGTATTTAATACAAGACATTTGTGTACGTTAATTTTATTTTTACCTATTCAGTCAAGGTTCAATATAATATATGAGAAGTCATTTATAGAGGTGTGAATTAACTATTTTTTTTACAAATACAAAAACCTTCAGTTGAAATGACATTCACGTTTAAATAAATCCATTTTGAATCCATAGATATCTCTGTGGGGAATATCTATTAGGTGTTTTGTCAAATATTCTACTAAAATTAAACCTTTCTGAAAAGATTTATAATTGTATTTGATGTTGACGTTTTATAAAATCAATTTGGGACAGGAAATTAAATTGGACTTTCACCAAGTAATGAAAATATTAATCAACAGCAATCTTAGTTATTTCCCCATGCAGAAACAGAAAAATAAACACATTATACAAAATTATATCACTGCTTAAAACCCGAATCGACATGAAAGCTAATTGATGACTTGTATGAAATGTTTATTTTTACCGCCAATTTTAACAAAATTCAATTTTCTGCGTTACAACCAATATAATAAATGAAATTGATTACCATAATTCAATATGACTTCTGAAAGACATGGGGCCTATATAAATATTTGAAATTACACATATATCCATCTCCAGGAGTAACTATGGTATAGAAGTATGATCATCTTCTGACTTGTCCCGTCAGTATCAAAACCCTTGCTAAAGTAGGGCTTGAACCATGTGCATACATGCAGTCACATCTGGTCGGAAAGTAGACGTTTGGTCCACGGCTTTTTGTGGAGTTAATGATGTTTAGTTTTTAGTGATGGTTTTTTGTGTGTGCTATTGGTCGTAATTTGAACTTTTTCTTTTTTTTCCCCAAACGATATCGGTTTGTTTTGACCTGAAAGTTTGAATATTCCTTTGCTATATATCGATTCTCAATTAATCTAATTAAGTGGTATTTTTGAATGACATTGAAAAGGGAAACATTCTATGTAGACTTGATAGTATTTAATAACAGACTTTTTGCTTCAACTTAACAACATGTAATCTACGGACCATCGAAACAGTTGTAGGCTGCCCGCCTCGATTGTGATTGGTCATAGACTCGATTCATAATCGTATCAAACAAAAGTCTATAAACCATTTTCAATTTGCTGTTGTGTTTTTTTTTCTCGTTTAGCACGTTGTACTTTTAGGTCATTCAGAGTAAGAACCAGAAGTATTTCGCTCAAAGTAAGACCAATGTTATAGGATAACATGTCTTCTTGCGGACTGTTAACTTTTCAAACTAGCACGTGCAAAAGACGATCCAAATTGTCGGTCTAATACAACACTAGGGCCGTGTTCATATAAAATTAACATGTTCTTGTCCTGATTTTTCGATTATATTTGTAACTTGACGTTAAACACCAACTTTTTAAAGGCTGATATGCAAAAACAATTTTTAAAAGTTAAAATTTGTTCCGAATGAACGGATGTTTCTAAATGTTCTACGATAAATAAGTACTACGATTAGATATTTTGACTAAAGTGGTTTTTTGCATACCAGCTCAAATCAGCACCGTAGAAATCATACACAAATAGGTCACCGTTTTTAAGTATGGACAAACAAACCGTTAAGTTATATGTCCAGTTACCCAAATCTCTATAAAGCTGAGACATACTTTGTATTTATTGACTAAACTTTGAAAAATAGTGGCATCAAATAATAATTCCAAGCATAATTGTATTTTTAGAGAAACACAAAATTCGCGAAGAGCGTATTGCCGTGGAACGATCTGCATTGGCCAAAGCTTCAGAAGCGAGGGCATCAATTGCCAAGGCAACGATAGCAGTAGCAGAATCAACTCAGCTAGCTAATGAGACCGAGATCGAGGCTGCAGAGGCAGAGAGTCTGGCAAAGAAGGCATGGGAATCGGCAGAAGTGGCTCTAAAGGCCGCTGAGGAGGCAAGGAAAGCGGCCATAGAGAAACGTAAGGCTGATGATGAAGCTAGGAAACGAGCACAAGAAAGGGCTGAAAAGAAGGCAGAGGAAGAGAGAAAAATTAGAGAAGTAGAAGACAAAGGATTAATGGAAGAAGCAAAGAAGAAAGGAACAACTTTTCAGGATGAACGGAAACGTGCTGATGAAGAAAAGGCCAGAAAAGAAGCAGAAAGAATAAATCCAAATAATTGGCCCAGATACATGTAGGTATATTTTTTCGACAAATATATGAAAGGTAATTGATATTATCAAACACTGCATATACATATTTGTAGCTGAACATATTCAAATTACATTACAGACATTTATTTTTCCTCTTTTCTGTCCATTGCTTGTTATACAGATCACATATTTTAACATCAGTTTTCCATGTCAATGATGTTCCGTTTTGTGCTATTGCTGTAACTTCCTGTTTTGGTCTGTCATTTCCTTAGCTAGTGTAAGTATGCTCATTTCACCATTCCTCTAACCATTGTGTTTTTTCTTTTAACTATTTTATGCATTTATCTCAAGAGTCCGACCAATAATGATATGTGTGCCTATATCATGGTACATGTACATGTATATGATGAGTTCATGTCAATATTTCAAAGTGTTCAATATTGAGCTCTCGGTTGATATAAAGATATAAAGACGATACACTAAAAACATCCTTATCAGAAAAAGCTCTTAGACAAATATTTGGATGCAAGATCAAACAACCAAGTTGGAATTATTATCATAAAAATAAAAGTTAAAACATCTCAAATGGTTCCTGAAAGTAAAACATAAATCCTAAAGTGATGCTATAGCAACAGTTTGTAATTTTTTTGAAAAAAATAAAAAAAGTTAATATGCAACATGTTTTTTTTTTTTAATAGAAAAGTTTGAATTTGATGTATATAAATATTGAAATTTTATATTTTTATTTTGTTAACAGATACAGCGTAGATCCGGGTGATTATGACCCCGGGGTGGGAGTAATCATCAGGTCCATTAAAGGATCTCTAAATCGAGAAGATGTTGAAGTGACCAGACTTGACCAGGATACTGGTGTACTAGAGCTGACCGAGACGGAAGAGCTCGTGAGCAATATCATAGAGATCAAACCGACAGACAACGAGAAGAAATTTAGTGTAAGTTTGCTATCAAATGGTATGTCTTATGCAGGCTTCCGACATCGAGAAGATACATGTATGTATAAGATATAACAAGTTCATCAGGAAGAAAATATCTAATTTTATATTTATTCATGTTGTCATTAGTAAATTAAACTTCAGTCGTCTTGGATTTTAGTTTAGCAAGACAAAGTAACAAAAGGTCAAAGTGAAAATTCCTCCGTAAAATTTTAAGAAAGTATAAATACGCAAAACAAAGGCTCACAAATTATGCATATGCTGCGTAGTCATTCAAAAACCAATCGGCTTCTTCCAAATTGAATATAAAGTTGTGCTTATCTACCAGCCAAACATACATGAACATATTGTTGCGTACTTCATTAAAAATGTCAGTTTTGATATAGATTTTTATAAAAACTTATTTCGTTTAAAGTTTTGTTTACATTATTAATTAAATTCGTATTTTAATTTCACTTCCGCAGCATATAATTTGATTTGATCTTCATTAATTCATTTTTGAGATGGAAAATAAATATGAACAATTCCAATGCTACTATAAGATTAATCGATCAATGCTGTTTATAAATGCTTATTTCAACGATCAATTGTTGATGTTTAGTTTTCTATTGTCTCAGTCGAATAATTCATCGGTTTAAAGTTGACCTTATATTGATTTGTCGGTTATTTTTGAAATGCCGACTTTAAATAAAGCTTTTAATATTATTTGATTGAACATATAATGCACTCGGAATTTCGATGATGAAAGCAACTTTTTCCTCAATGAACTAAATTTAATGGATACTACATTAAAATATCAGTACACATCAAATGTAATTTAGTGTATAGACTTCATTATCAGTCCGAAAATAGTTCTACATGATCTCTCATACTTTTAAAGTCATCAAGCAGGGAGAATTAACTTCATCATGTTCATGTTACCCAAAAGTTTTAGTTATGTTTGTTATTTAGATTATCTTTTCATCGGGAAAATTACATTTCATAATTTTTCGAAAATATTTTTTGTACACAAATATTTATCAAAATATTGCACGAATATAATAGAAACAAAAAATTTTTGCAGAAGTTCTTTTGGAGATTCAAGTTTCAAAACCGAATTGAGAACTGGGAAAAGTGGTTTAATACAGGGCTTAGCAGAACGCAAGAGCATATATATTACATATTTTTTTTTAGAAAAAAAGGCAACATGAACATTTTACTGTTAAATTGTCTATTTTTCATACAATCTACATGTCTATTAAGATTTAAGGAGACTATTTTTCTATACATTATCTATTGTGTCTATTACAGTTCGAACAAGCAATGTCCATTGCCATTCCTCACTGTACACCACGTGGTATACCAGGGAAGGAAGCAGTCATTAAATGTCTACAGTCCAATGGGAAGTGGGCGGAGCTTCCTTCTACAGAACTGGTTTTAAATGATATCAAAGTAAGAAGTTACTAATATGTCTACTTATATGTCACCTAGCTGGGCTTATGTTATTTAAAAGTATAGAATATTCATGCTAATCTTTCGTCTCTTAGATACCCGGGGTTCTATCGTAAATGTATGTAAAAAGTACGAAGACGGCATTTGAACTTCTTTTTCTGAATTATAGAGATACTTAATCTTTGTTATTGTGCATGTTCCATCAAAGTGTCAACATTATAAGAATTCTTTCTATATAAATTTATTCGTGAAAATTTATACACAGTTCAGTTTTCAGTTCCATATACTATCCATATATATATTTTCTAGGCAGTTTATCTATATACAAAATTAAAGCTTTGAAGTTTTAACTTCTACAATACTGAATCGATCAGCATTAACATTTCTGTCCAACCTTACATACTCAAAACCATTCATATTCACCAACTTGCTTTTCCAACATTTTCCTCCAAGATAACATATATAATTACTTATGTATTTAAAACTTTTCAGGAATTGAGGTTCGTTGAAACGAGAACTAGAAAGTTCGGGACATATGTGGTGGTTCTAAGACTCAAACGAGACACACTAACGTTTACCAAGAAAGGTAACAAAGTATTCTCATCAGTTGATGCCAGAGTCTCATTCACATGTAAACCATCCATGTTTAAGATGAACACCAACATTAACATAGAGGTAAGTGTAATGTGGTAAGTGATCAGATAGGCTTTAGTGTTTTACTGAGCCATGATGGGTTAAATCAAAGTTGTACAGAACCCATATGAAGTTATACAAAAATTAAGTTTCAACTTAGTACTCTTTACTGTGTTTATGTATGTTAAAGGGAACCACACGTAGCTACTGGCTGTTGGCAATCCTCTCTTAATTGAAAGAAGAACTGCATTTAATTAAAAATGCCTGTACCAAGTCAAGAATATGACAGTTGTTTGTCATTATTTTGATGTGTTTCAGCTCTTAGTTTTGCCATTTCATTAGGGAATTTTAACTGATTTTCTTTATTTTAAAGTATATATCTCATTTATTGCAAACTTGTATTAGATCGCCCTATTTTTCTTTATTTAGGTGCAGCCAGTTGAATTATCAGCAGTAACAGAATTAAAGCAGCGAAGCCCGGTAGAATGTAACAATTTATTGGCTGCCAGCCCGATCCTTAAATTTTCAATACCAAACCGGAAGTTTGCCAAACCTTTATTGATGACTTTACCGCTCCCTCCTAATACCACTCGACCCAAGCGACCACAGACAGCAATGGCCACGAATAGAAGTGATTCAGACAGTGGTCACGATGGCCGACCACTGACAGCTCGACCGTCTACAGGATTCCAGTCTTCTAAAAATGAAGGTGAATACTGTGGGTTCATTTATTTTCGTGGGTACCAATTTTCGTGGATAAGGGAAAAATTGGATGTTCGTGGATATTTAATTTCGTGGTTTTGCCAATGTCTGCACACAAGCCTATAGAAAATTTGTCATTCGCTGAACATTTAATTTCGTGGTTAAACTGTACCCACGAAATCCACGAAAATTGGTATCCAACGAATAATAATGAATCCACAGTATGTGTTTTTATGTTGTGAATATAACAGTAAAGTTCTCTTAAGTTATTTACCAAAACATCAAGAATATAACGCCTATAATACACTAAGGTTGAAAAGAATTTGAAAAACAGACGACTCCATTAAAACCTGTCAATACAAATGTATTTCACAGAATGTGACAGAATCCTCCTGGATCATTTGTTACTTTACTTTTTCAATACTCAAAATGTTATAGAATTATTCATATAATTTGTAAAAAGTCCCCTGTTTATCATAACGTTTAACCTAGACGTCAACTACTTCATTTGCATGCCGGAACGTATTTATGATACAATAATCTATTAGTTGAAACTTAAGTCATTCAAATTGAAGAATTCGGAATTGCGCTTAAACATTTTTGAAAGAAGGAAATAAATCAATATCGCTCAAATTATTTTTCAAAATTAATTTGATTGTGTTTCTGGTTTAGATGAATCCGAGGAGGACATTCATCTTTTGGTTAGGAGTAATAGAGAGGAGACATGGACCAAGCTACAGGATGTACCTCTATTCCAGGCCAGGAATAAAGACATTGTTTCTTTTGAAATCAAAGAACCTAGTGACAGGTAAATGTATGGTATACAAAGATACTATAAGTCTTTTTATTGTGTTGTTGGGTTGTTACCGAGGGACACTCTGTATCTCCATTGTTTCATATTGTACAGAACGTTATATATCTGATGTTCAGTAGTTGTCGTTTGTTGATGTGATTCTTACATGTTTCTTGTTTTTTATATAGATTAAACCGTTAGTTTTCCCGTTAGAATGGTTGTACACAAGTCATTTTTGGGGCCCTTTATAGCTTGCTGTTTGTTGTGAGCAAGGCTCCATGTTGAAGACCGTAATTTGACCATTAAAGGTTTTCTTCTACAAATTGTGACGTGGATGGAAAATTGTCTCATTGGCGCTCATACTACATCTTCTTATATCTATCGTTTAATGAATAAAGCCAAAATACAATTTTCTGTTTTATCCATACGTTTGTTGTGTGCCGATGTAAATACGATAAATGAAGTTATGGTAGCACATGTATTATCTATATGATGGTTGCTTTATACGTTACAGATATCTGATCTTGAGAACAAAGGAAGGAATGACAGTTGCACAAGTTGAGAGGATAGCTTTTATGTTGGAAATATCAATTATGTATAGAACTATTCAAATATTCTTACGCCAAAAGAACGATGATCCAAACGAGGTTATAGTATCTTGCGAGCAATCAAACAGAGCTGAGCGCGCTATACGCAAGTTTGGAGAATTAGGCTACGAGGAAGGACCAAATCCTAGTAAAGATATTATAGTGAAAGAAGGTCAAATTTTAGACATAAGTTTTAGAGGAAACATTCAATGTACAAAGGAAGCTGAAAAACTAAGACTTATATTCAACACGCATTTTAGAAGCAGGTTGGATTTTAGTGTTGAAGAAATTGAAAAGTTTGCTCAGAAAAGTTTCCACACGTACAGAGGATTTGCACAAGTTTCTTCTGATGTTGTTCATAGAAAACTACATATAATGGAACACCAAACCCCTGGCGCTCCAAAGAAACCCCCACACATAGAAGTTACAAAGGAAAGACAATTACTGACTGAACTACTGATAAATATACCAAAGGTAATATATAACGTGTTTTCTCTTTTGTAATATTATTGCACAATGAAAGCAGCCCGGTCATTCACTAGCATTTTCTATTAATACCGGGTCTCTACAGTTATATTGGGGAGTACGCAAGATTTTTCTAGCTTATAATATAATTGTTTTTATCTAAGAAAGGAGTAGATAAAGGAAGACATGAGATATTATATTCCAAGAAGACAGCAGCCTAAAGACTTGATTTTAATAATTGACGTCTTAAGTTTAATTTAATTAGATTAAAGGCATTGGTGTCAAAATATGAACATGACGGTAAATCATAAATTAACAGTTGCCATTTGTTTTTACACATGCATATGATGATGTAAACAACAACGCGAGGATCTTAGATACGTGTTATAAGAATGTTTAAAGTTGAATTAAATACTCAAAAAACATAGTGTTGTTAAGCGAAGTTTTGTTTTTAAATATTGACATTGGTGTTGTAAATAAATCAATAATTGGGGTAATTTAAAAACAAATTTTCATTTTATGCCATGTTAGTTAAATCAGGCCATTTATCTACGTTTTATAAGCCCTTTTAACATTATGTTTATGTAACGATTTTGATTATCAAAGGTTTTATAATTTCATGGTTTTAAACTTTCTTACTTTAAATCATCCTGATTATAATATTTACATACCTCGTATCCTCGTATCGATTTAAATTAAATTGAATAAGATTTGAAGATGCATGTATTACTTTGCACATTTATTAGTTGAATTTAAAGTCTACTTAACGTTACGTAATAAAAATCACAAGGCAATAAATCTTAAATTATGATAATTACCGAAAATCAGGGAATAACCTACAAATTACTGAAGCTAAATAAACCGTTAGATTATCCGACTTGGTATACAAGTCAAGACTTTGATCAGAAGGCAGCCATTACTATATGTCATAGTAACCATGGTAACACTATTTTTTTTAATTGTAGCCTGATCCAGAACCACCCCAGCCTTTGAATACAGCTCCTGTGAAAATACACGTTGAAGGTGAGAAAAGGGAACATTTCTTTTATACTCGGGCAATTTCAGATTACACTGTACTTCTTAGATGAGTTGTTGTTTGCATCAAGATTTTCTTGTTTACTCGACCAATATCCTCGGAGTGTGTACAATACATATGAACGAACCTCTTAACACAGGTTGTTGCATTAAAACTATATTACTAGCTGAGTAATTCTATCAATCTTTGTTTCTAATGAAAACCGTGAAACTATTTTTTAAAATGCATTGCTTTGCGTTGTTATGAGTGAGGTTCCTTTATCAAAGCTCTTTTGTTCATTTTCACGCGTATTATTTTCAAAGCAGTAGTAAACATAGTTGAATTTCTCCGTAATAATGCACGTGATTTGCATTTGCACTGATAAAGAATAAAAATGTGACACTTCGAATTCACTTCACTAAAAACATGTTATGATTTTTACGTATTATATTAGTTGTTTACAGTTAGTTTGTTATTTTTTTTATTTTTGTGTCATGTTTTGTTTCATACAGTTTAAATGAACAATTATTTTACAAAACATATTTATTACCTTTAATTTAAAACTACATATTAGTTATTAGTTTCTAATTAACCTTATTTGAAATAAAATTATTGATAAAATATGATATCATAATTTATTTATTTTTCATATTGGGTTTGTATTTTCTTTTCCGCTAATACTTAGGATATCAGTTAGGACGTCCTAGCTATTCCTAAGATAGCTTCGATGTGCATGCTGAGACGTGTCGTAAGTCGGTCATAACTTTATCCTAACTTCTGTCCTAAGAAATTCTCAGGACCGATCTTAGGACAGTTTCGATAAACAGGCCCCTGGTGCAAACGAACCTTTGACATTTAAACAGAAAGTCGTGGTAATAGACCATTTAAAAGGTCGTGTGGTCTCAACATTTCAATAGTTACACAATATTTGAACACATGTGTTTAAGAAATAGAAGAAATACAAATTGTTGTTTTATTTAAATGCAAATAATAACAATATTTATGTATATTATGTTGCTGTATAAACACAAAAAGAAAGAGGCTTTTAGCAAGGATATACCACAGTTAACGAACTTTAAACTTCAACTGAGAACTTGGAATAGAAAATTCTGTGCAAAAAGTAGTAATAATCAATGAAATGTTCTTCTTTTGTTTCAAACAACCTAGTATTTGTTTTTGATAAAAAAAAATGTAATAAAGGATATTTTTGATGTGCTTGAGCTTTTGATTTTGCCCTTTAATTACGAACTTTTTGTTTTGAATTTTCCTCAGAGTTTATTTTTTTCGGGTTATTTTACCTTATATCGTTCAACTTATGAGTAAATGTAAATGGAGGTTATGTATTTCAAACAACGATAGACTACATGTACTTCAAACTCCGAAAATACAAAATTTCGGATCACCACAGTCATATTCTTCATGAAGAAACAATGACGTAATCTTAGTCTTCCATATGTGAATCTTTTTTTGAATATAACCTTTTTTATTATCATTGTTGTAGCTCCAAATACGAAGGATGTCCTAGAATTTGTTGCTAACGAGCTTGGTGACGAATGGAAGATGTTAGCACAGGTATTGAACCTTAAAAGTGTCCGGATCCAGGCTATTCTCCGACAGAATACAGCTAATCCAGACCCAAAGAAGATCCGGTATGATATGTTAGTATCCTGGGCAAAGAGAATTCCTAGAAGTGCCAACAAGGTGAGAATTGGCATGAGACTGCCATATTACTAAATTAATTCTTTTGATAACTGAAACTAGCAAAATGGTATGATTTGAAAGTGTAAAATTTCAGTGTATCCTACACGTGTTCGGGTATTCCTTATCTCGTTTAAGTCGGATATGTGTGTTTTTGATGATTTGTTTTATTTCGTTTATCTTCTTTCTTTGATGTTGTTTTTTTCAGTGAGTAAGGGCAAGTTTTACTATTGTTAATGGCATATGTTCTTATCTGATATACCTATTATAGTTCTTTATTTGAAAAATAAGGATATGTGTTGTAACTGTCAGAGTTCATAAAATGAAATGGATGTCAGCACCTATTTAAATGTATCAACGTACGTCTTTAGCTATGAGCAAAACCGTATCGTATAGTCAGTACTATGAGATTACCTTGGAGATTACCTTGGATAGTGGTGTAACATAAAAAGTAGGAAACGCTTCGGTTCATTAGATTAGCAGGAAGCAAACCGTACATCGAAGACACCGAGTACCAATCTATATGCACTGATTATTACTGAAAGCTAGAAATGCATGACTTTGTGGAAAATCAATCTTATGATTACACAACATCCTTTTTCTTTTATGTTTTAGCTTGATATTTTAGCTACAGCATTGACATCTTGTGGACGAAGTGATATAGCCAGTGAACTGAGGGACAAAGACCTGGAATACAAACGAAACATGGCTAAAGCAAATAAAAGTATGCACAAGTTATATACATTTGGCATAAAAACTATGCTTACAGCAAAAACAGTACAAGTTAATGCTTGGTTTTAATATATAGCCAACGAAGCATGATATGAATGGTATAAAGATAAATATAATGGTTTACTTTTTTAAAATTGTTATTTGGATGGAGAGTTGTCTCATTGGCACTCACACCACATTTTCCTATATCTATTTATGATATATGCTACAGTCGTAACACTCGAAAGGCTACTTTTTTTGGCGCCTCAGAGAATATATTCAGGAACAGGGGCGGGGCGTAGATGAAAGGGAAGTTAAGTCGAGATACATTACAAGTGGTAAAAAGCTTTATTACACTATAATACACAAAGTTGTAAAAATGATATAATTCAAATGCGCGCTTACTTCAGCTCTGGTCACAACCAGCTCACGGCACATCTATACAGCTCCACGACATGATATTTCGTCAAATCGCGGGTCATCTGGGATCCTCGTACGACAGTCGCACGATATTTTGAGCATTGTGGCGCTGTCGTATGTCGTGGGACGAAAATTGGACATTCACCTTTTATGCTCTACGATTTTTTTGTCGCGTCACTGTCTTGTGGCTGTGATGAGAGTGTCTTACAACAGTGTTGGAACTGTCGTGTGATAAACACATTGTCGTAGGTACCAACATAAACCATTTTAATAAAAAAAAATAATCCTACGACTGTCGCATGACGGTCGAAAGATAATCTCAGGACTGTCACACGACACTCGTGATACAGTCGTACAACTGTCTCACGAATACAAAATGTCTTACGATGCTCGCACAACATTGAATGTCTGTCGTACGACAGTGGTACGTTCGTCGTGCAACATATTTTCGTTTTCTTTAGAGGAATACAATTCAACGGGAATGAATGTTTGGAAAGAACATATAGTCTGCCGGTTAAAGAGAATTGTTATTCAACCAGAACGATTACGTTTGGCTTAACTTAATATGCGCCTTGCCGGACTCCAACAAAAGCAGAATATGGTCCTGTTAGCGTTTATTCGAGCCCGTGAACAGCAAAGGAACTAGCAACACGTCCAACGTTGGTGGGTTAGACCATGGATCGAGCAGCGCCATGTTGGGCAAGATTTGGAGCGGGAATGTGTCGGTGATTTCGTTGGATTCATGCAGATTGAGCCATGCATGTTTTAAGAGCTTTCGCTGAGAGTCACCCCTCGCATCACTAACCCAATAAATCGGGCCTTCATTATATACTTGTAGTTCGGAGACAAACGTGCGAGTGACCCACGACTGTTTTGCGACAGTCGTACAGTACGACAGTGAAACGGAAGTAACACGCGCATCCAATGACATGAAAACCTGATAAATAGTCGCAAACAACTGACGAGTGTCGTACGACTGTCGCACGACAGACTTGCGACAAACCAACGACAGTACAATTACATGTTTGTTCTGTCGTGTACCCATCGTGGACATGTGGTAGCTGATGTGACCGCTCGAAATCTTTTTTAACATTTTGCACAACAGCGCCACGCCAACTATTTAATAAACCTTACGTACACGACTCTAAACCGTACGATCTATTGTGACCGGGGCTTTATCAATCACATGATTTGATTTCAATCTCTAAATACGTGAGGTGAAGACCAATTTTAATCAAAGCATATTGTATAAAAATCATGCAATTTGTTTCTTTTTTTAAAGATACACTATTAAAACGAGCATTTGTGAAAGTGGCACAGAACCCTGATGCTGTCAAGAATTGGATGATAATTGCCAGACGATTAGGAGTGGCTGAAGACCAATTAAGAACAATAGATCAAAGTAAACCATCAGTTCAGGAAAAGTGCTTTAATAGTTTACAGCTATGGCAATCTGTGGTAGGGGAACAAGCCTCTGTCCATCAATTGACAGATCGCCTTAGAAAATGTCGATATCGGCAGCTAGCACGTAAGTTTAACCAAAAGTTCTGTCAAGTCAAAAATAAAACTGTTTGCATAGATTACCAATGAAATATTAAGGGAACTAATGCCAATGAATTTATGAAGTTTTATTGTATTTTATTTATAATTTCTGCTTTTCAAAATTATCTTTTGTTATTCGACTATAAATAAAATATGATATTGTTTTGATTATATAGGTATTGACGAAAAAAGTGATACAAAATGATTGTTTAAATATTATACTTATTATTAAATTATTGATTATGAATTAAATTTTCGGTTAGTGAAGATCTTATCTAATCTAATAACAAAAGGTTTAGACAAATCCATCACAAAAATATCTCAGTTTAATAGGAAAATTTATACTTACCATCATGACGCCAATTAGTTTCAGTAGAAGAAAGTTGCAGTCCAGAGGATGAGTATGTATTCAATTCTTCTTCTCAGCAATCAAATAGACCCGAGTGATCTCCTTTCCTATTCTGGTGACTGGCTACCTTGTTGTCTTTCTGTCGTTATTAACAAATTGATGCTTTAAACGGAGAATATTTTCTTTTGTTTGTGCTCAAAATCATAAGTGAAAAATCTAACAAATCGTACTTGCTGGGCTGGTTATTTTATTGTTTGTATTATACGCTTCTGGTGCAGGCATTTGTCCTGAGTTATAACAGTTAAGTGTATCAAAAGATGCGGGGATTAGTCACTTTTTTGTCCCTCAAGTTTAGTATTTCAATAATGTTAGTTCAAATGTGTCAATTTTAATACATTTTGTAGATCAATGATTACAAGTGATTTATCTGCAGCAGTGAGATACGATTTACATTATTTTGAATGCATTGCATAATATTACCTCTTTACCATATTCATGTACCAACAATTGTTCCATGCCTGATTTCGATTGCATGGATTTGATGCATTCGTTTGCTTGTAACACATCCCTTTTTGGTATCTTTTGCTGACCTTTTGTAGCAATAACTAATTAAACATGCAAGACTATTAATCATTTTTAACAAATACTAGTGCTGACATATTTAACGTATCTGTGCATGTAGTAATCAAGCATCAAGCTGTTGTGTCTGAGTAAGCGTTCCGGATTAATCTAGATGAGCACTAAGACACAGGAGATTACTGTTCACTTATATCTACAATCACACCAATTTGATGATACTGGACTAGTACACGTTGTCTGAACTGAGACACGTAGTCTGAACTAGTACACGTTGTTATCTGCTGGAGTCGTTATGACTTGTCGTATAGCCACCAAACATCCAGTAGTCCGTCCTTATCACTAATATATATTTATATCATGCCTTTCTTGAACATTCTAATTCGTGAATTTCGCAATGTATTTTTCAGTTTTAAAGGACAAAGTTGATATATGAGGAGGATTGTGCTATTTCACTTTTGTTGCATATTGCTTCCTATGTATTTACGTATCGTTAGAAAAGTCTGTATGGTACTTCGTGTACACTTGTTCATATACAATCGTCAAAAAAACTTTTATACATATATAAGCGTATCTTATTTTTTTCAGGAGAAATTGAGACATTAAGTTGAGGATGTATTGAAATATAGAGTTAGATGCGCAAATTTTCTGTGATATCAATATAAATTTGCTGATTATCTGTAATACAGAGTTAGATGTGCTATTTATCTGTGATACCAGAACTAGTCTTACCATTGCATCTGTCTTTTCAGAACTCTTATATATAAAAACTCCTATACAGACAGTGCAGAATATCTAAACATTTGTAGGAACACCTATCATATATGTATATGATTAAATTATTTCATTAATATGATAGTATTGCATAGCAATTTGAATACATTGATGGCCTCCTTTAAATGACATGGATTATTAGAAATAAACATAATTTTGGTATGTATATTCGATGCTTAATATTTCACATTACCTTTTTGCTATAGAAAAATGAATGATCCTTTGAAAACATTGAAATTTCATGAATATTTTTTATGAAATCTTAGTTGGATGAGGACTCAGTGTCACATAGATACACATGTTACAACAATTTGTTGCAATTATTAAATGCTTGCCATTTTGTATGCATTTATTAAATAGTTTATGAATATTTTTTATTTTATAATACTTATATTTTTAGAAGTTTATATATCCTATATTAGTTTTCTATATAATTTACATGCTTATTACATGCAATATTTATGACTTTATATAGTTTTATTCGTGTGAAAGCACCGTACTGTGATATTGAAAAATAAAATGTTGCAATATCTTGATCATAGTTTTCGTTCATATTAAAATTCATTATAACAAGTGTCATCGCATTAGACACAGTCGTGTAGAATGTCTTTTACAAAAACCATTCATGTTTTACACTCAAGAATAAAAGCCTCACGTTAACATTTGGTATTTGAAATCTTAGTATAGTTTACCTATCGTTTATATCAGTTTTTTATTGGAAATTATAATGAATTTGTTTTATGTATTATTGAGTTGCTTTTCAACAGATCAAAACATGATACTTAAATAAACAAATCTATATATGTGAGGACGGGAAGATATGATGTCAATAAGAATCTTATGTCATGCCAAAACAACAAATGTAGCTGGAATTTTTTGACGAATCAAATATTTGAAATATCCATGTAACCAACCCTGGGCAGACAAGTCTCTGTATTTATTAAGCACCGGTACTGCGTAATCTTTTGAAAGAGTTGTTCGGAGTACAAAGATATTTCTTCAAATATGGATAAAAATATCCTTGTACTACGAACATGATCCTACATCATATACATATTCTTGCTTAATATTTGCAACAGATATATGTCTGTTACATGTAGAAGTTTTTTAACGGCACATGTAAACAATACCGTACCTTAAATTTATTAAAGCAAGAGTTCCATATGTTGAAGTTGAAATTATCTCTTCGTAAATTTTACGGACGCCATCACGAGTTGGTTGACCGTTGACCGTTTCACAAATGATATCGGATATGTTCTTAACGTCGTAGCTACAATCCCCTTCCTTTTCATGAATGTGACCTATCGAATTAGACTTACCGTATTTGTTATTTCATAAGCAACACGACGTATGCCACATGTGAAGCAAGATCTGCTTACCCTTTCAGAGCATCTGAGACCATCCCTTGTTTTTAGTGGGGTTCACGTTGTTTATTGTTTAGTTTTCTATGTTGCGTCATATGTCTGTTTGTCCTTTTCCTTTTTAGCCTTGGCGTTGTCAGTTATTTTTCGATTCATGTCCGTCTGGTATCTTTCGCCCTCTTTTAATATGAATGTATTGTGTTTACAAATCAACATTGGTAAATTCTATATTAGCAATGATATTATTGACCACATCCATTATCCAATTGTTTTGTTGTTATACGCCTTTGATTCATAACTTCAAACATTCAAAGGGTACCTGAAGTATTATATATATCTTACAGCAAATCGCCACTCGTCGTCCGTCAAAAGATTGTTTTAGATGAAAATATATGGACTCTGTACGGAAACAACCCGACCATTAACCAAGCCTAAATAGAACTTTCCCCCGAAGAGTCGACACTATAAAAGTATTAACTGTTTAAACATATTTTTACGTGCAAAGGGGAGTAATTGGAATAACTTGGAATATTTTACCGTCAGGGAATAAAAGTGTACCAGTACTTGTTTTCCGTAATTAAGATGCCCTACTTACTCAGGTCAATGTATCTGAACAGTGTGATTGCACAAAACACAGTATCAACTGAACATACTGTCCCAAACTGAGGGATGAATCAGTTGTAGAAAAATATGAAATAATTTTACATACAGTTTAAAATAATGTTTTGAAAATTGTTTAAATTTCGAGTTTTCTAAATACAAATTCAAGCTCAAAAGACGAACATGGGTACACTGTTTTACAAAGCACTATCAAAGTGTGTCGATTTTCAGGCTGAAGAAGATATGTGAAAAAACATTGACCGTTTCACACGTGGATCTGTTAAACAATCAACTTCAAGATCAACTTAAGCAATTGACTGACAGCAGTAAAATCATATGTCCAAAATGTACAAGACCTTGCAGAACAAAAGGAACTTTTTGCAAGACAGGCAATCATTGGGTTCATCACAGTTGTCAAAAGCTATCTGCCATCGAAATAGAGCAAGTGGAAGGCTCGGACGATACAGACACCTATTATACATGCAAGTTATGCGATACACCACTAAAGCAAGTAAGGGGCAAGGAAAGTATTGAGGAGTCGTTAGCCGAAACCTTACTAATGGAGGAAGTCGAAATTAGAAAAGAGCAATTACAGATTGATTATCAGGAACAAGCACAACAATGCCCAAAGTGTGAAAAATCTATGGAAAGAATAGGCTCTGACGTATGCTCAACTTGTAACAGACAATGTCACATGCAATGTATGGAATATATCAACGAGGAACCCCAATGCTATATATGCACAGCCGCCTCAAGGCAAGACAATCAGACAGATGTGGAATCATCACCTACACAGACTGTCAATATGACCATGCAGCAACCAGCAAAAAGCCAAAAAGAAGACACAACAACTGCACATAAGGACGCAAAATACAGTGAACTGCGTGCAAAGGAAATAAAATTAAAAAAAATGGAAGATCAGGTCAAACTACGAGAAAAGGCGGCCCAAGAAGCAAATAACAACAGAACAAAACTGGAATCAAGGTGCCAAGAATTAGAAGCAAGGAACCACGAACTGGAACACACAATCAAGACGCTAGTCCGTAGAATAGAAAGTCTTGAGGTGCAACAAGTGGCAAATGGACAAGTCAATGAGAAGCAACACCACTCACCAAGCGAAACAAGTAATCAGAATAGCAGACATGACAATAACAGCAATGATATGGCTGAATACTTCAACCAAAGATTCAAGCGGCTGCACAGGAAGCTTACAGATGTTGTATTCGACTGTATTGACAAACACATAGACAACATGCAACTGGATGAGACTACTCTTAGAAGAGAAGACAAGCCAAACATCTCTGTCAACCACAAAACGGAAGAGGCCAAAACTATATCTGCCGACTACTCGCCAAGAACAATAACAAACTACCAAACTAAACTCCACGGAATACCTCTAATATACAGCCATCCAAACAAGAAGGCTGCTACAGGAACATGTCAACAGAAATCTGATAACACCCAAAAGATATGGAATGGAACAAAAAAGGCACATGCACAACACCCTGGTCCAAGTGCACCATTACCACCAAGACAACACTACTATGTCAGAAGACTGGAGTCACAAATCCCTCCAACGCACCATCCTTTTAATCAACAACCGTTATACAACATGGCAACAGGTGCAGCTTGTGGAAACAACCCTTTTTTAGTGCTGAGCAATCCCCAACGAAACAACATCAACCAATTTTAGACACTAAGGACAAATCCATCAGCATAGCCTCATACAACTGCAAAAATATCAAAACATGTGGACACTCCATTAGCGACATTCTACAAGAAAATGACATCATCTTAATTCAGGAACATTGGCTTTTTCATTCTCAAATACATATGATCTCTGATATCAACTGTAACGTAAACTTTGCAGCCAAGGGGGTGGATATGAACGAACCAATTCTTCCAGTATCCATGCCCAGAGGAAACGGTGGTGTGGGAATCATTTGGAACACAAATATAAATCATTTCATTAGGCCTCTTGACGACGGATCGGAAAAAATACAGTGTATTGAACTTGAGAACTCGGTTAGGCGAATACTGGTTGTTAGCGTGTATCTACCATCAAACGGGAGCAAAAACCATCAAATAGAATATCAAGAGTGCATAGACGAACTGCACGAGATATGCCAAAAATACATCAGTACTCACCACATTGTTATAGGTGGAGACATTAACGAAGACCTTAATGCTGGAAAACCAACAAACCAGAGAAAGGAGTACCTGAAGAAATTTATAAACGAAACTGAATTGAAATTTGATAACATTGGAAATACATTTATAAACTCGAAGGGGTGTGAATGCTCTGAAATTGACTACTTCCTACACAACATAACACCAGACATACTAGGGAAGGGAAAGTCAATCCTCAAATGCCAAACCAACGCATCAGACCATTATCCAATCAGTATGAGTATAAACTGGGAGCATGAGAAACTTGATATGAACCAAAAAACCCGTCCGAAATCCAAAATTAAATGGGATAAGGTAGACAAGGATCTGTATAAAGCAATAACAGACAAAGAGGCACTGAAGCTGCAAGAAGCAATTATTACAGATTCATTAGAGTCACAAGAAGTAGTTGAGCGGATGAATGATATACTTACAACAGCCTCCCAAAACTCATCAGGAAATAAAACAATTTATCAATCAAGACCAAAGCTCAAAGTATGGAATAGTGACATAAAGAACGCCTTAAAGGAAAAACGGTTTACGTACAACGAATGGCAAAAAGGTGGGAGACCAAACGACCCAGCAAATCCCCTTACACTCAAGAAAAAGCAAGGAAAAAAGGAATTTAGGAAAGCAGTACGCATAGCAGTAGCAAGGCAACTGGAGGCAGAAAAAGAGAGCATCATGGAAGCAAGATCTAATAACATGGAGGTCTTCCACAAACTAGTTCAAAAGAACCGCAGGAAGGGAATTGAACACATACAGGATATACACGTTAATGGCGCCACATACTCGGGAGACAAAGTTATAGAAGGATTTAAGGAACACTTCTGTACCCTGTCTACACTTAAAGAAGAGGCCTTCAGCAACCCGGAGTACCACTCCCAAGTGGAAATGGAAATAAGCAATATCTGCAAACTGGTAGACCAAGAAACGATACGCCCTGTCATAGAAAATGATGTCCGTAAAGCTATTTCTACAATAAATAGAAACAAATCCGCAGACTACCATAATATAACCATCGAACATTTCATATATGCTGGAGATAATATCTTATCCGCCCTTACTCAACTCATCAACATCATATTCTCAGAAGGAGATACCAACAATTCTGAAAATAGGACTGCTTTCTCCTGTATTTAAGAACAAAGGCAGCAAAAATGATGCATTAAACTACCGAGGAATAACTATTTTACCCGTAGAGAGCAAGATAATTGAGGCCATCATTAGAGATCGGATACAACCAAAAGTACAGAAGGTGCAAAACCCAACTCAAAGAGGATTCACCAAAGGATCCTCCCCGATGAATGCAGCCCTACCTGTGGAGGAAATGTACCGAATTCTCCCGGAAAAAAAGCAAAACGGTCACCTAGTCTTGTTGGACGCAAAAGCTGCCTTTGACACTGTGGTGCACTCACACCTATTCCGCAGGGTATATCATGCTGGGATTCAAGACAGGACATGGACAATCATTAGGAGTCTTCATCAAAACGCTGAAAGTAGCATAAAATGGTCCGGAAAAACATCAGAGCGTTTCACAGTAGGCATGGGTGTCAGGCAAGGAGGCATACTGAGTACAGACCTGTACAAATTATACATCAACCCTCTGTTAGACCACTTCCAAAATACAACCTACGGCATGACTATAGGGAATATCAACACAAACAACACCGGATGTGCAGATGATATCGCAATATTGAGTACGCAATCAACTGATGCTCAAATTATGGTCAACATGGCCCTTGATTTTGCCAACTCAGAAGGATACCAGCTGCAGCCAAAGAAGAGTGTAGTAATTAAAATAAGCGGAAACAGCAATAACACCAAAATGGAAGAAGACAACCTGATGATGGGTAACACACCTATGCCTAATGTCGAGCAGGCTACACACCTTGGGATCATCAGAACTACAACTCGGAAGAACAATATACAAAGTAACACCAACGAAAATATAACAAAGGCAAGAAGGAGTGCATACAGCCTACTTGGAGCCGGGTTCCATGGACACAATGGCTTGGACCCTGAATCGCTACTGCATATCTACAAGACGTATATACTCCCTGTCCTACTATACGGAATGGAACTACTAACCCCATCCGGTAAGCCTCTTGAACAACTTGAGATCTTTCAAAAAAGAATTCTTAAACAGATACTATCGCTGCCAACAAGATGTCCTGATCCAGCAGTCTACATACTCACAGGAATTCTTCCGGTTGAAGCCCAAATTCAGATTAAGACGCTAACTTTCTTTAAGAATATCTGCCATCAATCAGAAGAGAGTACCGAGAAAAAGCTTGCCAGGAGACAACTGACAGTCTGCAGTGAGGATAGTAATAGCTGGTTCATACACGTCAACAAGCTACTACGTCTATACGATCTCCGCGAAGCAAACACCTACTTGGCCAACCCAACAAAGAAAACTCAGTGGATCACATTGATAAAGAACGCTGTGATGAAATACTGGAGCATCAAAACTGTACAAATATCCGAACTTTACTTGGGCCTAAAGTACCTGAGCAGTCAAAACCTCATCAAGGGAAAACTTCACCCAATCCTCCAACACAAGAGTCACTCCGCTCTAGACAATAGCAGAATCCCTACCAGATTACGCCTTATTACTGGAACTTATGTACTTCAAACAAAAAGGATTCAATTCTACAGACAAGAAACAGACCCGACCTGCCTGCTTTGTGGGTTACATGAGGAAACGCTAGAACATTTTGTAATGCAATGCGAGAAGTTACAGTCCGTTAGAACGGTGATACTTGAAGAGGTGAATGACATATGGCAAAATGAGATGAATAACACAATAAGATTCCACGACTTGGACATTATAACGCAAATGCAATTGCTCCTCGACAATGCAAAACTCATCAACTTAAATAGACATAACTCAGCCAGCGTAGCCCGTATGGAAAACCATTCCAGAAACCTGTTCTTCAAGTTGCACATAAAGAGAAATATACTGTTAGACGAAAAGACTTAGAGGCACATCGTAGAAGATAAGCTAGCATGGAGAGGGGGTGGGGGGTAGTGTTACCATTGACTCTGGGTCCTAAAGCACCGGAATGCCTACATATTCATAGTGGACATACTTTTAGATTTTACCGTACATATACTTTTATCACAATATACATGTAGTAATTTCGTATGAACGCTGAACTTTTAGATTTTTAAGAGCAAACATTTTTAAAACATAGAGCTTTTAATACGTATTTTAACCAGGCAAAGCCGCTCTCTCTCTCTATATATATATATATTCCGTATGTGAGGACATTCTAGATTTTAGATTATAAACGATTAATAAGATGCCGTTTTTATATATTAACACAAAAAACCCGTGTGGATAGACTTGTTTTAACATTGATAAAAATCGCCATGAACTTTTAATCATAATACACATGAATTTTAAAATGTTGGGAGGTGTCGTTGCGGATTGCAAACATTAGCTTTAGTGATATTCATATATGTAAATAATGTACATAATGGTGGAAGGATGATCCAAAAAATTCATGGATATATGGGACCCACAGACACAGCACCAATGTAAATAATGAGCACCGCCACCCAAAGCACCTGTTCAACACACAGAAACTGTGTGGTTCTCCTTTGAAGGGGGTAAAGATACAGAGGTAAGGTAAGGATACCGAATTGTACATACATTAATAGGTAAATTGACGTGGCGTGGGGTTATGTTTAATTTGTTTAATGGAAATCAACGCGATATAATCATATTAAAGATTATAATTGTTTTTTTTCAACGCAGCGTTATATGAAGGTCCAACTTAAAAAATATCATTATATTACGTCTAGAAAGAGGCAAAAATACATCCTTAAAATTAGAACTCATCCAGATATAGTCAGGTTTCCATATTAATCTAAGCACTATAGATTTTAATTAATGTGCTAATAAAATAATCAAATGGGTGCGGTTTAACGTCACGATACAGCACATGCAACACTATTCGAAGTACGAAAATCATAGTTATCATTTGACCTTTTCTTAGCTTGTCTTTTTTTCTTCAGTATCATGATTTATTCTAGTTGACCGTAATGGAATATAAGTTGTGTCGTAGGTGATCAGTGATAAGTTGATAGGATAACATGGATAATGTGTTTAGCTTTAGAATTTGCCATTTGGTACGGGACTTCAAGTCTTTAGTTTTCTGAGGATTTCAGTATTAAAATTGTAATTTTACTTTTTATTCCGACCGTCACCGCAAACCTGTCTCCTATTCGCCATTTGTGACCTTACTAAATACAATCACTGGATTTTTACTTTCACAAATATCTTTACGGATGCCAAAATATAGGTCAGGAACTGCTGACTCATCCGGAACATTTTTACTTTCCGAAACACATCTCCATTATTAGTTTTATGTGTTCTGTTTTGTTTTAAGTCCGTCTGTAATTTTAAAATAGGCCAGTTTTTCGTCGTTTTTTATTTTGTAATGGTATTGTCTAATTATATCGGATATGGTTTGCGATTGCGACATTGGTATTCCTTCATTTTTATCAGATCTGCATTCAAATGCCTGCGGAATCACTAGAAATAATACACCCAATATAATACAGAGACACCACAAACGTGTGAGGAAGTCGCCCAGTGCTACCACTTCAATAGTTATTTAAAAATATTGAGATTTGTTTTGTTTAAAAATTATAAAATTATAAGTCCTAGACATATTAATGTGTACAAAGTACTAATTTATTCAACTGCTGTCCGATTTGTTAGATAGCAAAACCACTATCTATTAAACTAGACAACACAAGTGTTATCTTTAGAACTTAACTGACCCTTAATTGAACATTGTGTTAAACACGTTCTTTTTTTCGAAATGCAGTTTTTTTCTAAGTGTTCTTATGAGTTTTACTTTAGTAATGGCGGTAAGGGGTTATGACCTTCAAACTCTTTGGGATAAAATGGAAGCGAACGAAAAAGTTACTACGAACGAGATTTCTAGACTAACTCAGGAAGTTACTAGATTGCGATCGAATGAAAACAGACAAATGGCAGAAATATCTTATCTGAAAACAGAAGTTAATAATTTAAAGTTATGGAAAGGAACAATTGAAAAACTTAGCGGTAAGTATATTCCAAATAGTTATTTTGTAATTCTGTATAGATGGCTCACATCATTATAAAACAATGTCTAATTGTCGAAATTGGCTGTTGGAAGTGTAACAAAAAAAGATTTGGTTTTCAAAACACCGACTTGTATAGTTCATAAATAAACCATTGTACACGGACCTTGTCAAACAAAAATTTAAATAACGAAATTTCCGAACTCCGAGGAAAATTCAAAACGGTGAGTCCGTAATCATTTAGAAAAATCGAAATCTCAAACACATCAAACAGATTATAACAAAACATGTAACTGTAGGCTGTCAATAAGAAAGAATGAAAAAAAAGTTAGGCATCAAAATATCATGTTTCACTTTTCAGAACCACAAAATCGGTTTGAAAGACTTTTGCTTTCAAACTCACATCCAGACGCTGGTGTTGCATTTTCAGCTTACAAATCTTCTTCATTTAACGCCGCATCGTTCGGAACGCATAGGGAACTTGTTTATGATAAAACAGAATGCAATGTTGGTAATGGCTATAGTACATTTACGGGAACTTTTACTGCTACAATCTCTGGAACATATGCATTCACTTGGACAACGTGCGCTGGTGGTGATAGTGGTGCCATAGGAATAGAACTAGTGATAAATAACATGGTTCATGGGATTTTGTGGACCGATTCACAAACACCTGGAGACGAGGAATGCTCGACTGGATTTATCATACGTACTCTTAATAACGGCGATGCTGTCTTCACAAGATCACAAAATAGAGCTGCCCTTCATTCCGGTACCATTCGAAGTGATGAGTTCATGAGAACAACATTCTCTGGTTGGCGTTTGTTCTAATAAATATTAACTGAAACAATCAGTTTGCTTAGTTAGTATATACTTAAAGCCATATATAATGGCTTACGATATGTAGCCTAGCCGGTGAAATGTGATAACGCTCCCCTCTATCATACGAACTAGCCAATAAAGGCAACAGTAGTATACCGCTGTTCAAAACTCATAAATCTATGGACAAAAAAAAAAAAAAATCGGGGTAACAAACTTAAACCAAGGGAAACGCATTAAATATATTATCACCGATGAAAAGTTTAACGTTATGGCCAAATAATTTACGCAAAATAAGTTTCATATCAGTCGACACACATGTACGTTAAAGTTATGTTTGTAGACTGTTGTTTGTATTTTGCTGGAGTTTTTTTATGTTTTGCCATGTCATTGTTATTTCGCTTTTGACCTTTGAGTTTGACTATTCCATGATATCTTCCGCCTCCCACTTTATTGGGATTTGAATAAATGTGTAACATAGAAAAAATGTACGTGAATGCTATTAAAATGATTACTTTATCTTTATTTTTATTTCAGTTATAAGGGTATGTTTAGTCAGTCCATTAAACTCTTAACATATGCGATTGTTTCGTAATTTTTGATTCCATTGCTTTTTTTCCTACGAACTGTGACAGTTCATCATTTACGAAAAGTAGGGGATGAAGTATACAAAACGAGATAAAAATCAGAGTCCAAATAATCGTCGACGAAGATAAAAACAATTATAGTTTTAGAGTTTGTACACCAGTAAAGATTGTTGGATTACCGAAGTTACTGTACTGTACTAAGGTACCGTTAATTTTATTACTGTAGATGTACGCATTAGAAAACTGTTCGATGCCACTACTGGTGGACGTTTCGTCCACAATGATATCACCAGCCCAGTAGTCAGCACTTGTGGTCATTTTTTATAAATTTTCTGTTTACAAACTTTGAATTTTTAGAAAAAGTAAGGATTTTCTTATCACAGGCATAGATTACTTTAGCCGTATTTGACACAACTGTTTGAAATTTTGGATCCTCAATGCTCTTCAACCTTATACTTGTTTGGCATAAGAACTATTTTGATGTAAGCGTCACTGATGAGTCTTTTTTAGACGAAACGCGTGTACTAGATTATAATATTTGTACCTTTGATAACTAATTATAGAATAGTTGCGGTAATTTTCAAAAGGATTCGTATTAAAAAAAAAGGCTTTTTCCTTTATTGGAATAATTCGGTGTTTGAAATAAGGCAAAACAATAGCTAGTCAGTTAGAGGAGACATACTACAATCTGTGTTGTTGATATGTTTTATTATGAAGTACAAAAGGTTTCATCCAAAAAAAAGTAGAGTACAAAAATACCGAACTCTGAGGAAATAGCAAACTCAAAAGCTCAAACACATCAAACGAAGTGATAAAAAATGTCATATTCCTGACTTATTTCTAAAAATATCCCATACTAAGTCAGGCAGTTTTAGCAAATAGCTCGTTTCTATATATATTTATATATTGGTCTTTGTTTTTGTTGCACTTCAATGTTCAAGTTAATGCTTTGTGTTCCTCTCATAGTTGCTGTTATCCCCTCGGTTTAAATTTGTTTCCGGATTTGTTTTCTCACAATCGATTAATGACAGCTGAATACTATTGTTGCCTTTATTTGGTACAAACATTGTCTCATGTAGAAAATGGTGTATTAAATCTGGTTTTATAGACAGCTAATCCTCACCCTTACAACATTTGGTATCTCAGACCCAAACAGATAAAGGACAGAGAACCAGTCTAACTAAACCTCCCAAACATAATGTTGGACTTATGAGATTTGAATCAAGACAAATGTAAAGATGGTTGAATTCGAGTCATTTTAAATTAATGAATACAGATCGTAACGTCAGCTGAACTTTCATCAAAACAACGACAGCATGCATACGAATATATTATACATGAATTAAACGAGATAATTTGAAAACCTAACCAAGGCAGCAACCAACTGCATTTTTTTAGTACAGAAATAGTACCTATGCAAAAGTAGCTGTGTAGGAGAAATAATTACCGATACTAAAATTATTATAGGTTTACTGGTTTTTATGTAATTCTTATAGACTCAGGAACATAGTTTGACGAAATCCATACATTTGTCTTTGAATGACACCTAGAGATAAAATCAGCCGTGATTTTTTTTAATCATGACGAAGCGACAGCTTTAAAATTGATCAATCTTCTAACCCTGACTGATAAGAGAAAACTGGAACACGAACAATGTAAGCATTAAACCTGAGCCTATTGTCATTGATTTCTATACTTCTTAATTTGTGATGTTTTCTCTCATAAATTAGTCTATTGATTTTTGTTTGTTTGAATCTATTTCAATTTTTGGGATAGCAGGACCGTTCACAGTTAAATCTATGGTATTGGGTTTTTCATTCGTTACTGTTGTAGTACGATGACCTAAAGTTATGATCGCCTGCCCGACTTTTTAGACACCATACTTTAACTTTATCATTTTTATCTCTAGATGTAAACTGACCTATAACTCGATGCGTTGGTGATTATCACAAAATGCTTTCTTGTGGAAGTCTTCTCTTAGCTTTTAGCTTAATTAACGTGTTTGTGCAGGGGTATGATATTCAAAACCTTTGGACTAAAATGGAATTGTATGAAGCGAACGAAAAAGTGATGATGAGCGAGATATTTAGACTGAACCAGAAAATTACTGAAATACGATTGAACGAAAAAAGTCAGAAGATAGAAATTAACAATTTGAAGTTATGGAAAGGTACGGTTAAAGCTATGAACGGTAATTATAATTCTAGTTTTTCATTTTATGCAGTGAGAAAATAAAACTGCCTTGTTTTTCATAAGAACCTCTCCCACCCTCCTACTCCACAGTATAACATTTAATTTAAAAGTTTAATCAACAAAGACCAATCGAAACAACATCTGATCAACAAATTTAATAATACTTTTAGATATTTGGATGATATTTTGGCTCTCAATAATGACGACTTCAGTATGTATACTCAAGAAATTTATCCTGTTGAACTTACTTTAAATAAAGCTAATATTAACAATAACCACTGCCCTTTCCTCGATCTTGATATCTATATCACTAACGGAAAGCGTAATGCTAAAATTTATGATAAAAGAGATGATTTTTCATTTCCTATCGTCAATTATTCATTTTTAGATGGTGACCTTCCCTTGTCACCATCTTACGGTGTTTATATATCTCAACTTGTACGATTCGCTCGTGTTTGTAACAATGTTTTAAATTTTAACGAGAGAAATTTATGTATTACTGAAAAGTTATTACACCAGGGTTTTCGATATCACAAACTCGGCAAAACATTTACTAAATTTTATCATCGGTATAAGGACAGCATTCGTAAATATAGCTCAACATGCAGACTTCTTATACGTTTAGGTATTTCACATCCCATTTTTTATGGAAATATTCCTCATAACGCACAAAAATGTAAGTATTCACCGCAGAAACTTACTAAACCTTTAAATAGACTTATTAAGACAGAATATAGTTACGATACTGTTGTCAGGTCATTAAAGATTGCATATTTTGGCGTTAATATTGATTCACTTATAGGGTCTTTGCATCGGAACTAAACACATTTATTAAAAAACAGTTGTTGGCATGACACGGGTTATGTTCTTCTCATATTGTAATGATGGTATGATACTAAACCCCTAACGGGAAGGATTGTGCCTGATATTCATATGAAGAAATCATAATATTTCAATCAGTTTAATTGAAGTATGGAGCTGGCATGTCAGTTAACTGCTAGTAGTCTGTTGTTATCTATGTATAATTGTCATTTTGTTTATTTTCTTTGGTTACATCTTCTGACATCAGACTCGGACTTCTTTTGAATTGAATTTAAATGTACGTATTGTTATGCGTTTACTTTTCTACATTGGCTAGAGGTATAGGGGAGGGTTGAGATCTCATAAACATGTAAAACCCCGCCGCATGTTTGCGCCTGTCCCAAGTCAGCAGCCTCTGGTCTTTGTTAGTCTTGTATTATTTAATTTTAGTTTCTTGTGTACAATTTGGAAATAAGTTTATTATATGTTGTTCCTATGGCCATTATCTACAAAAGGGTGTCTCAGATTTCAGATGGAATGTATAGAACACATTTTACACATAATTAAACATTATCTTCTTTTATTTGGTTAGGATGTTTACACTAATTACTGATTTATGAGAGAATGGAATACCATCGAGACAATCTGAGACACCATTTTGAAGCCCATGATGTGTTGATTAAGATTTCGTTAAAATTGTCTGTATAGTTAAAGAGATGATAGAGCTAAATTCATTCAAGTGAACTTACCCAGATTTTGCCACTAATTACATAATAATTGATAACATAATGATTGCATGATAAAAATATTGCATTCATTTAAAAGATTAATCTTTTTATTTATCTAAATATGCCTTTTTTTTTAATTTTCTATGCATTCATAAGAAGGTTACAGATTTTCATAGGTAAGTGATTGGAAGTAAAAAAACCTTTGTATTGTGCTTCCTTAAATGACTGTACTTAAAAGGTTAGTGTTTATTTTTAATGTCCTAACCAAGGCCTCATTAAATTTGTTAAGAAGATGATATTGTCATCCAAATTAAACCGACAAACAATCTATTTTATCTCAAAACAACCTTTTAAACCAGCTGCCAATGGGTTTAATTTGACAATTATTTAGCATAGCTTGACAAACTAATACTTTATCAATTGATCTAAATGAAATGAATAAAGTCCTCCATTGTGACATAATACATATTAAACAATTCAAACGAGAAAAAAACAATTATGGCATATTGTTTTTTATGAAAACGTTAACGCAATAAATAAAAGAAAATGCGACGACCACTGCATTTCCGGTCAATGTCTTGTGACAGGTATACAGAGGATGTGTTTGGGTTGTTAACCTGGAATAGTCGTTTAACAGAATAACATATGAACACAGTTTTAATTATAAAGATCAGATGAGAAAAACTAATCTCATCAGATCGATACAATGCACAAACACAATTATAGGTTTTTGCGCTTGAGACACTAAATGTATGTCCAAATCTGAGCTGGTTGTGAAAACTATTTCAATTTAAATAACAACTAATGTATCCAGGACAAAAATAGCAATCGGCTCACCTCATAATGATTTACTAAATATATGTCATGATCATTCAGGAAAAAACATGATCTTGTGCTATGTAAAGTACTCGTATCGACAGAATGTACGACGATTCATTTTCAAAATTGAAAATAAGGTACTTAATAAAGTTATTTTAGTTATTTTCTTTATTACCAAATCTATATCTATACCGTAAAACAATATTCAGAGATCTGAAAAAAAATACAGTGTTGAAGTAGTAACTGTTGATAATTAATATATTTCATGGGTCATATCTGAATAAACCGACTAGATAAACAACACCACTGTAAAAGTAAGCATCTTATATGTTTAATATACTTGAATGTCATTTATCCAATTCTCAAGCATATTCTTATCTTGTTTTGAATTTAAGAAACACAGAATCCTAATAAAAGACTCCTGCTCCCAACTACCAATCCAGACCCTGGAGTTGCATTTTCAGCATACAAATCATCCTCATTTAACTCGAGAACTTTCGGAGAACAACGGGAACTGGTTTATGATAAAACCGAATGCAACGTCGCAAATTCCTACAGCACTTCAACAGGAATATTTACTGCTCCTATATCTGGAACATATGCATTCACCTGGACAACATGCGCTTAGGGTGATGATATTTCTGTAGGAATAGAATTAGTGATTAATAACATGGTCCATGGGTTAGTGTGGACTGAATCTCAATCAAAAGGAGAAGAGGAATGTTCAAGTGGATTTGTCATACATACACTAAATACAGGCGATGCTGTGTTCACTCGGTCACAACCTCATGGATCAATCGGCACTATTAGTAGTGATCAGGACACGAGGACGACATTCTCCGGTTGGCTTTTGTTTAAATGAATATAAGCTTTGGATGATGTAGTTTCTTCATTTAATATATACAATGGTGCATGATGTGTACCGTGGTAGTATACCTTAGTAGGCAAAATGTCGAAAATTATATTATCTAGTTCCCAAGAATATGTTTATGTAAACAGATGATGTGGTATTGTTGCCAATGAGTCAGCTCTCCACAAGGGACCAAATGATAGAGAAATATACAGTTATCGATTACCGTAATGCTTTTATTATTACCGTAAGTCAGCTATAAAAAGCCCCGAATCCACAGATGTAAAACAATTCTAACGAGAAAACTGAAAACAATGAGTTTGTTTCTTCGAAATACGAAATACGAACAAATTCATTTTTCTCATTCTCATTCTTTAATCCGTCAACAAGTTCAATTGCAATTCTTAACTCATAAATTATAAAACATGTATAAAGTGTGTGTCGAAAATCTTTTCATTTGTGTAGGTAAAATACCAAGGGTTTATGGTGGGGTTCATAAAAACGAATACCATAAAAAACTATCGAATCTAAAATGAAACGGGCTCGTTTTGTAATAAGTTATAATTAAGGTTTTACCCAACACTTTCACTAAAATTAATTTGGCTAGTTTAATTTTCATAGAATTTACTTTGACCCTTTAACAAAAATATAAAAAAAATCAAAAATGTTGAACCAACCATTTTGTCAGAAAAAATACAATGGTTATATAGCAGTTTGACAAACACCAATTTTGATCATTGAGAAGCTTAATATTCCTTTTACAACACAACGTTATTAAAACGTTTAGCTGACTTTACAGAGTTATCTCCTTGTAGTTTTGGGTACCACCTTAAGCAACATTTAATTGTGAATACAATAAGAAGATTTGATATGAGTGACATCTCTCCATCCAAGTCGCAACAGATATATCCACATTACTTTTGTTTACTAAGAGCGTTTCGATGCAAGTTTTCTGAAAAGCAATTATATCAAACTTGGATGTTGCCTGACAACAATACAAGTAAGGTTCAGGTGATAATACATTAAAGCCCTTTTGATAGTTCCAATGATCTAAAGATAGATAAATTGTGCTTTGAAACTGTTCATCTTATAGATATACATAAGGTGTTATCCAATGATCTTTCTTTCTTATGATGACGAAACACATTAACAAATTTCAGATGTCTTCTTGTTATAGTGTTTTTATAAACGCTATTGTTTCGACAAACGAAAGAGACTTTCATTGTCGAAATCCGGATCTGGTGTAATACAAAATACGGACACCGTATGTTTGTGGCATAACATCGTGACCACAAGTTAAAATTTGTTTTCTGTTTAGTATTAAATTTATATTAAGATCCATTTTGTTACATCTGGTGATCAATTTTATTTGGCAATCGCCAATGGCAGTCAGCAGGGTTAAAGAACATCAGTTGTTCGACCTGTTAGTCAAATGCGTTTTGTTTAAATATATTTTAGGTTTGAACGTAGTTTTCAATTTAGACTCGTATATATATATATATATATAAAATGACTGAATAAATAGTCAACGATAAATCTTACGGGGCGATGGATCATATAAACATGATGCAGTACACTACATAATATAATATATAACAAGTCTAAAAGAATACAACATCACCAAAAACACAATAAAACGAAACAATATGTTAGATATTTCGGATAACAGATATCCTTCTTCGGTAATTGCACGATGAAAAATGAATCATGTCAATTCAAATTAAGACTCTATCAAAATCTTGATTTATGCAATTTAAGCGAACGCTGGAACAATTTTAAAATTTTCAAACACACCGCAAAGACTATAAAAATATGCCAAAAATAAAAAAAGTTATTTACGATGTGAACTGGCACAACTCTAAATTCCCAAAGGTGTTGACAGTTGAGATGTTAAACAACTGCGTGGAAATACAGTCCCAACCGATCTAAACTGGTATGATATTTAAAATATGACAACGGTAGGGCAGTTGCATCAGAGACTGCGTATTTAAACATCTAAAAAATATAGTAATTTGATGATAAGAAAATTGAGTAATAAATGTTTACTAAGGTTAAGTAATAGAACGTGGCTGCGTACTTACACATCCTTGCCAACTGTAATAAAAACTTATATAATTCAAAAATTCCTGAAAGTGTAAGGGTCCAGTACGGAAGCCGTAGTAACTGGCCACAAGTGATGACAGGAAATTAGTGATGGTAGGAAAAATGAGTGACTCTTCTATGTTTTTTCATTAATGCCCTCTGGGGAAACTGTCCTCAGCTTTCTTATCCAAAAACTTTCCCGAGCAAGTCTGTCGGCATTTGACCAATCCTCGTTGTGATCTATGATAGTGATGGTAAGTTTTTTAAGATCAGCTTGGGCATGCCCATGTGATCTTAAATGACGACTTACGGGGAGGTCGGGCTTGCATGTGTAGTCGCTACGATGACCATTCATGCGTTTGTTGAATGGCTGTTCTGTCTCGCCAACATACTGCATGCCACATCGACACTGAAGAATGTATACAACATTCTGGGTTTTGCAAGTTACATTACAAAATATTGTGTACACAGACCCAGTGGAGTGGCAAGTAAATGTTTGAGTATTCACTATTTGTTGGCAAGTCAGACATCGTTTGTTACCACACGACTTGCACTACAGGATGGTGCAAGTCGTGTGGTAACAAACGATGTCTGACTTGCCAACAAATAGTGAATACTCAAACATTTACTTGCCACTCCACTGGGTCTGTGTACACAATATTTTGTAATGTAACTTGCAAAACCCAGAATGTTGTATACATTCTTCAGTGTCGATGTGGCATGCAGTATGTTGGCGAGACAGAACAGCCATTCAACAAACGCATGAATGGTCATCGTAGCGACTACACATGCAAGCCCGACCTCCCCGTAAGTCGTCATTTAAGATCACATGGGCATGCCCAAGCTGATCTTAAAAAACTTACCATCACTATCATAGATCACAACGAGGATTGGTCAAAGGCCGACAGACTTGCTCGGGAAAGTTTTTGGATAAGAAAGCTGAGGACAGTTTCCCCAGAGGGCATTAATGAAAAAACATAGAAGAGTCACTCATTTTTCCTACCATCACTAATTTCCTGTCATCACTTGTGGCCAGTTACTACGGCTTCCGTACTGGACCCTTACACTTTCAGGAATTTTTGAATTATATAAGTTTTTATTACAGTTGGCAAGGATGTGTAAGTACGCAGCCACGTTCTATTACTTAACCTTAGTAAACATTTATTACTCAATTTTCTTATCATCAAATTACTATATTTTTTAGATGTTTAAATACGCAGTCTCTGATGCAACTGCCCTACCGTTGTCATATTTTAAATATCATACCAGTTTAGATCGGTTGGGACTGTATTTCCACGCAGTTGTTTAACATCTCAACTGTCAACACCTTTGGGAATTTAGAGTTGTGCCAGTTCACATCGTAAATAACTTTTTTTATTTTTGGCATATTTTTATAGTCTTTGCGGTGTGTTTGAAAATTTTAAAATTGTTCCAGCGTTCGCTTAAATTGCATAAATCAAGATTTTGATAGAGTCTTAATTTGAATTGACATGATTCATTTTTCATCGTGCAATTACCGAAGAAGGATATCTGTTATCCGAAATATCTAACATATTGTTTCGTTTTATTGTGTTTTTGGTGATGTTGTATTCTTTTAGACTTGTTATATATATATATATATATTCATTACAATATACTGTAATTGTTTTTAAAGCTTCTAAACAATCTTAGTGTGTATTGCTAGATTTGTGTATTTTTTCTACTACAGCGTATTCTACATTGCCTCCGTTTTCGAGAGTAACATGTTTTATGTTTTTATCTAGTCTCCCACTCTTGTCTACAACTGCATACTCGTTATTCATGGAAGTTGCCGGTTCTGTATTTTCACCAAGACTATCTTTCTTGTTTACCACTGCATACTCATAATTATTTCCTGTACCCGGTGTTACGTGTTCTACTTTGTAGCCTACTTCTTCCTTTGTTATTGTTGTACATTTCGGTTGAATTCCTGATTTCGATTTGTGATTGCTATTAGAAATGACGTTTTCATCAATTGAAATGTAATCGCCATCAATGTTTTGCGTATCGTTTACTACCTGTTTCTCTTCTAATTCTACTGTGTGATAATTACCATCCATAATATCACATTGTTCACTTGTTTGGTACAGAATGTTATGCTTCAGTCCTTCAGAATCATAAGCAGCATCATTTGCTGACTTCATTTGGGTTAGTTCTTTACTATTGCTAGCAGTTACTTGATCATTATGTCGTTTTCTCCTACAAGGATGAAAAAATTATTTACAATCATTATTTATTTGTAAATATATTCACTTCTAAAGACATTTTAGCAATAAATCAAAATTGTTGCAAATTGAATTAACTGAATGTTAATCTGTTTTGAGAGGTTCAGTTACATATAAAACCAGAGTTAATCGACCATTTTCTGCATAAAAAAAAGTCAGAAATATGACGGTTGTTATCTATTCGTCTGATGTGTTTAAGCATTAGATTATTATGTTATTAGATTAGAGACTTTCAGTTTCAAACTTCTTTGGAGTTCAGTTTTTTTTGTTAATTTACTTTTTATAAATTAAAGATCAGTGTACATTGACTGACTCCTACTTCTTAACCGGATTTGTCTTCTTTGTAAGTTATAAAAGATATTAAATCATGTCAGTTTATTGTGGCCATAATCCTAGCTCAATTTTGTAAAACAAAAAGGTTCACTGGTGAAGATAAACACTGGTTTCATGATCATTACCACTGCTTAAATCGGAACCTTTTTTTTGTGTGTGTAGAATTATAATGACTTTCTCTCCATTGTTCGTCTTATAAGTCAATTTTTCTTTGTTTTATTTCTTCATTGATTGTTTCATGCTGTGTCGAATTTTCATATTGCAGAAACGTGAGTACTAGTTAGTAGTAATATTCAAATGACAAACATCTACGAACTATTCTTCTTATACCAAAATGACCGTTATTTTACTGTATATTACAGTCTTTTTATTTTCATTGTTTTGTTACACCACTGTCTCAAGTTACGGAGGGTTTGGGATCACGCTGACATGTTCAACCCCGCCGCAATTTGTAAATATGTGCCTGTCCCAAGCCAGGAGCCTGTAATTCAGAGGTTTTCGTTTGTGTATGCATGTGTTACATATCTTTTTTTGTTCTGTTTTTGTACATTAATTAGGCCGTTATTTTATTTTCGGAGCCTTTTATAGCTGACTATGCAGTATGGGCTTTGTTGAAGGCCGTACGATGACCTATAATCGTTAATGTCTGTATCATTTGGTATCTTGTAAATCATCAATAAACGACTACATCTATTTGACATTTTCCAAACTTTGACCTTGATGCAATGTTTACTGCTTATTTTACTTAAACCTAGAATTGATTTGCAAACATCAACAAAGATGTTATCCAGAGAGCTTAGTTAATTTAATTAGTCTTGGCTGCTCTAGTCTGATATCTTCATATTTTTCAAAGCAGTCTGAAATATTATAAAATAAATTAAAACTGGCTTAATTAAAGATTTAACAACCTTTTTTTAATTCATATTCATAGGAATATTTTCAATATTGTTCCAAAATTTTATTTTTGAGTACTTTCAATTTTTTGTAAACACTTTTGAGTTTTCAAATGTCGCGCCGTATCTCAGAAATTATTTATGATTATAGCATAAAAATTCACACACAATTGCATGACGAAGAACGTAGCATGCGCTCGTGGCGCAGCTTTAATTGGTACTGTTTTCTAGCTCATTAGTGATTATATTATTGAAATGTGTATCCCTAATGTCTGTATGTCCTTGTGTTGTATATCTCGAAAATACTCACCAGGTATATATAAACACTACAACTAGTGCTATGACAAACACAAAAGCACCAGCAAAAGCACAAATGATAACATACTGTGTCGAAAAAGTATCTAGAGAAAAGAAATGAATGACATGTGCCGTATATTAAACAGTCATTCTACTGTGTCAAACGTGTCTCCCCATTTTTTTTAAATCATAAAAATTGAAGCTATGAATATTGTAAGGATGACGTGATATAACTTTAACTTTTGAACACTGGTCACTTTATACAGATATTTTAATTACGATTCTTGTGTAACAACTGGATTTGTTTTAGGACTAATTTGACTATTAACTTGCTATAAAACACAATTTAATGTACTTTTAAGCCTTAAACCAACATAAAACTATTACCTGCTCGGCGGGAAAATTAAAAAACTAAAAACAATTAAAATTACATATTTCATGAGAGAACAGACGCAATTTTTCAGAGGTTGAAAATTAGGATTTATATGTTTAAAGATATGCACAAAAAAGATCCGCAAGTACAGTTTGACTTCTCAAGTAATTTTAGTAAACAAATTTTATTCAAACCCACCTTCTATTATATCAACCTTTAGCCTAAATGTAATCAAGAGATCTATTATTTTTTTTAGCTTTATACGCCTTTAAGACAAAAAAAGTCATATGAATAACGCCTGAACAAACAAACGTTTACTCGAATTTCTCTTTTCAATGAAATCATTACCTATTTCTAGTGCATTTTCCAACAAAATTGTTCACTGGGGGATATGCAAATTACCATGATTACTGCTTTAAAAAGATACATATGCATGCACAAAACAGATACCAAAATCGTAATTTTTACGCAAAGTGTTATTCATTTAAAAGTTTACAAATATCTCCAAGATCCATACTAATAGTATAATTTAGATAAAACACGTACATAAAATGCATCAAATACTAAACTATGCACCTACATTAAACTTTTGAAACCCATAAAAATAGACGAACACATTTCAAATATGTTATCATGGCCTTTTTGTTTTGCAATATCTAATTAAAAAATCTATTTTTTTAAATGTTAACTGTATGTCAGATTGGTCTATTACACATGATACAAATGTGTGTTATTTTTCAGCTAAGTGGTCAAACTATCACTAGCATGTCAACATTGATGCTGTTAGTTCTAGTCCCGTTCGTGCGTCCGGCTCCGATCTTAATCGTCAGTTTTTTAACGAAGGTCAGTGGTTCTTTACAGCCACTCAGGCTTCCCTCATCAATTAAAACTGGCCGCTACGAAATTGCAATCACAGTTGAATACCAACCAATTAATCAATTAATCAATGATATATGTCCAGAATTATATGAAAGCATTGTCTTACCTTCTAATACAGTTTGACTGTTACTTGTTTCGTTGATCATCCCTTGACTGCACTGTATACGAAGTGCAGGATACTTTGTTACGGCAGTTACTAATAAAAGAAACATTACTTATATGCATGACATATTTTGAAATAGATGTTTCGGGAAAATCATCTAGAATCAATGGAAACGGTGATGATATTATTTTTTTCTATATACATTCTTTTGTACTTAAAGTAATGATGACAGAAACGGTATTCTACTGAAATCATTTAGGCGCGTTGAAAGACCATATGCAATTATATTAAAAGCTACTTAATTTGCAATAAGGAAAGAATGAAAGTAAATTTTTATTTTAAGTTCCCGAAATAAAAAAAAGAAAAAATGAAAACGCAAAAGTTTAAAAATCACAAGTCAACGTCCTTAATCTTTAAATCAGGAAAACCGTTAGATGGGCAATATTATTTCTAGATTTTTTGCCTTATAAATGATGCGAGAATTGAAGCTTAGTGTTAGATGTGATTGGCACCATAAAACCGCAATTAATAAAATAACGAACCTTCATGAAATTTGTATGCAATGCAAATAGATTTAATTGTTTTTTTCCGCTTTGATTTCATATATTAGAAATGTACGTTAATAGTTATTCTAATATGACGTGCTGCTTTCGCTTTGTAAACAACACTGTGTGAAAATTCTCGATATATCTATACTTAGCGCAGACTCAGAGATATACATAATAATGGATGTTACAATATACCTCCCACGTAAATCCACATGTATTTGAACCTACATTGCAAACGCTTTGCCAAATTTATTGTATTACTAATTTTAATTAAACAAAAAACATTACAGAACTTTTATTCTTATTCAGATGTATAATAAAAAGAATTAATGTATTGCAACTAGTTTTGTTTATTTCCTAAATATAGTAACACCGTATTTTTTGTGCAATGTCAATTTCATCATGGAACACTTTCTCTACAATGAGGGGTTCATTAAGGGATGCAAATAAGCTTGATATTTATGTTACGATTTAAAAAAATATCAATATACTAATTTAAGTTGCAATATAAAAACAATTTTCAGTCAATATCACAAAAATAAAAACTTTTTTATAACCAACGAAGTTCGTATGATATTGTATTAAAATGGAATTCTGAGATTTTCTATTCTATTGCCTTTGATTCAGCGAGTCAACATGGCAGCTCCTTCTTTACGAAATGTCAATTTTGGATTTGACGGTAGCTTACGAGAAAACATGTAAATTAAAAATCGGAAATATTGGGTTTAAGAATTAAACATATTTTTTCTAGCGGTTATTAACGAAATAATTAATGCAAATTAAAGATGTATGAGAATATTTGAGCTTTATCTAACGAGGAGTAAAAACGAACAGCTCCACACACGGCATACCAAGCCTCGCTACAGTATTTGAATTAACTTATTTGTCCTATTAGAATCGAAATAATTCATGGAAGTCATAGATTTGTTGTGAATTTACACATGGCCTGGGCCGTGATATTCGTTAATTTTATCCCTCGCTAACGCTCAGAATAAAATTCGAATATCACAGCCCAGGCCATGTGTAGATTTCCAACAAATCTATGGCTTCCATGAATTATTTCTTAATCAAAGGTACCAGGATTATAATTTTGTACGCCAGACGCGCGTTTCGTCTACATAAGACTCATCAGTGACGCTCATATCAAAATATTTATAAAGCCAAACAAGTAAAAAGTTGAAGAGCATACTCTCACTTCTAAAGATCTGCAAGCAGTATCCCCTTGTAAATTTTCCTTCAGTTAATGTTGATGTAAATCTGAGTATTTCATTTGGTTGTAATAGTATACGTTGGACCACAGTTCCACTAGTACACTTAACTGCTTTAAGTAATTTATAGTTGGCACGTCCCGAGGATACACTAACATTTATTTCAAGCCCACAATATGGATGCTCCGGTGCTGCACTAGTCTTTTTATCATACGTTGACATAAAAACTGTATGGTCTTTAGTTTGGTTTTGTAAATAAACCTTACAAACGCAATTATCTTCTCTTGTTGTGATTCGCAATCCTACACTGTCTGCCCTAGGATTTCCAAAGTCATCTTCTTCTGTTCTTACTTCTGCCTGGCACATATTCGCTGTTATATAAAATAGGAAAGCAATATAATTAGAACAAAAGCCAGGTATATTAAAGTAGTCAACGCTGAATGATATAAAGTATCTTTAGATATTATATAATGTGTAAAAGAGGGACGAAAGATACCAAACGGACAGTCAAACTCATAAATCGAAAATAAACTGACAACGCCATGGCTTAAAATGAAAAAGACATACAGACAAACAATAGCACACATGACACAACATATAAAAGTTAAGAATATAATATGCGATCGAAACAGTCTTATAGAATGATATTTGTCATATAATCTCAACAAATCAACAAGAAAGAAACAATCTTGATTGATTGCAATTAGAGTTAAGAGGTGAAAAATTATTTTTAGTTAAACAAAATTGTTTTCACATATGATAACGGGTATAAATGGTAGATATGGAAAATTTATAGTAAATACATTGTGTGAATGGTTCTTAAGTGAAAATAATAAGTAGCTATAGTTTTTTTTATCTTCATAGGATACAAAGGGGGACGGTTTTTAAATTAATTTGTTGTCGGATCTCCTGTAGTTGGTGATCGCAATACTGGTATAAAAAAATTGTACCAGTATTGTATTCTTTGTACCAGTATTGTGTTTTTTTTTAAATAAACAATACATATAGGTAACGAATCTTTTATTAAAGGTGTCACATATACATGCATAATGACATTAACATATATGACATGACAATTTTATATGGAATGATGGTTCATGTTTGTTTAACTGATGATGCCATAGATGGTACACTGTGATTGTAATCAAAGAAAGTTTTAAATCTTCTGAATAGATGTTTTTTTTCTTAAGGGAACTGTACTGTCTCAGCATTTTAACAAAATCTTTAATTTTCTTCCTGCTCACGCTTTCCAAGACTCAATAGTATATTTTAGCATACATGTTATAGCTTCTGTATCATCAGCATTGGCATTGTTTATTTCTTCTTCAGATGGCATTTCTGCAACCCCCACTTCCTATGTTGATATTAAGGTATTCAGTCTGTGGACTTTCTCTTATGCTTATTAGATTTCAAGCTTGTTTAGATAGCACCTGTATGGCTCTTTTACTGTAAGAGTGCTTGTCTAGTATTAGTATTTTAGTATTTGTACCAGTAGATATATCTGCTACACATTGTACAAAATGTTGTATTGCCCATATTGTTTCGAATCAACTGCTTGAACTACCCTTAACATTCATGTAGACAAACTATTTAATTTGATTATAATCAGGTTCTCCTATTAAAAAAGTATCAACTTTTTATGTTCAATTGATATTGATATCTTTTATCTTGTTAATTGTGAAAATAAAGACCAACAAATGCATATGAACAATGTCATGTAGTATAGTATTAGTACATTGGTATGTGTGTGTTCTATAATATTTTTAAAATTAAATTACCTATTGACGTTTGTGGTGCGTTCGTAGGACATGGATCTTCCACTTTTTGCTGCCTCACCGCTACAATGAAATATAAAATATGGAGTGATTTTGTTTTTTGTTATACAATTTGTATTCGTTTTTATGTTGTACTGTAGCAACCACTAACCCAGGTTTGGGGAACCACATTCTGTATGTATGTGCATGTCCCAAGCCAGGAGCCTGTAATTGAATGGTTGTCGTTTGTTGATATGTTATATATTTGTTTTCCGTTCATTTTTTGTAAATAAATTAGACCGTTCGTTTTCTAGATTAAATTAATTTACATCTGTCATATCGGGACCTTTTATAGTAGACGATGTGGTATTGGCTTTGCTCATTGTTGAAGGTCGTATGGTGACCTATATTTCTGTGTTATTTGGTTTCTGGTGGAGAATTGTCTCATTGGCAATCAAACCATTTCTTTTTTTTATATATATATATGGACCCCTTGTTTGAAAAGCTTTTTCTTTCTTCAGAAAATAAATAAATGGAATTCTCTCTTCTAAATTGTTAAGTTATTACTCAAAATTTTAAACGTTTACGTTTGTCAAAAGGAGTATCCCGTGGAACTATATGTTGGCAAAATTTTCCTAACAAACTTGAATTAGTGCTAAGCATTCGCACTGTCGGCTCGGTACCCAAAGGCGTGTGGTTAGCGTAACAAATATTGTCTTGACACAAATTAAAATCCTTGATCAGTTGAAAAAGACGACCGTCATTTTTGTTTTGGTATGAACTATTTTGGTTATAAGATTCCGTCACAACGACTGCTTTCCGAGCTATACAATCTGCTAACCATGGTGACGGAGTACTGGTCAATGAGTCGTGGTCATAGTGATAACGAAGACAAGAAGCATTATTAGGAACAAAGTCGTAAATAGACAATGCAATGGCGGTACATTATATAATACCTAGGATAAAGACCCTCGGAAGTCAGTCGTTATAATACTACCCCATCCATACTTGGTTTTGAAGTGTATGCTGACACGGGTATTTACATATACAACAATGTAGACTTCAGCGTTGGATTGGTTTCTGTCATCGAAAGTAGTAAATCAATGGTTCATTCAACCTATGCCAACATTTTGAAATTTAGGTATAAAATTGTATGAAAAAATGTTGGCATAGGTTGAATAATTTGTTACAGATTAAGTGTTATAAAAACATAAATTAATCAGGGGCTAATCAATTTACAACCAGTTTAAACCTACCGTTAAATAATAAAGGTTTTACAAGATCAAGAAAAGTGAAAATGTAGTTATAATTGTGTGTGTTGAGGATCTCTTTTTCATATAGGAACTAGTTAAAAAATTAATATAATGAAATGATGAGGAAAAAAGAATTTTATGGATTTTTATTAAAGAAGCAAGCATCTTGTCATATTAAATATATGTCAGTGTCATTCTCATAAATACATGTAATATAAAATATATGATCAAAATATTAAATTTTATATAAAATAGTTTTCTTCAAATACAATGGCACAATACACTATTGATACTCGTGTATTTAATAAGCACCGAATTATGTAATATATTTATTATAAATGTTCACTATGAATTCTAACATAGATAAAGGAAGATGTGGTGTGAGTGACAATGAGACATGATCTCTCCATCCAAATAACATTTATAAAAGTTCGCCGCGATATAGACTTTTTGTGCTAATGCCGCGTAAAGCAACAATCATTTATAAAAGTAAACCAGTATAGGTCAATGTACAGCCTCACACCTTTTTTTAGTATACAAAGATATCTCAGGAGTAAGATATGTCATAGAATGGTTTCAAAGTTTATTCTAGTCCTTAGTGGGTTTCACAAAGTGGTACTAAATTTTGACATTTTCTAAAGTTGGTCACAAAGTAAGGACTACACAAGCGGTTTCTAATGATGGTCTTATGATAGTCACAAGTTTGTTTGAATAAATTACACTAATTTTTTAGTAGTTTTGCAAATTATTTCATTATCATCTAATTATCAATTTGCATGATGGAGTTCCAAATTAGAGACACAAAATGTAACCATAAATTTCACAACTGTTGCCATAAATGAAAATAAACACACAGAGTACTTAAATTTTTTAAACTATATATAGAATAAAGTAAATTGAGATTGCACTGTCCAACTAAATAGCTTTTTATCTCTTTTTTTCTCAAGTATTGTTTTTTTAAGTGTTTAATTTCAGAAAGATAGTCTTTCTTTTGTCATTTTTATTTTTTTTATTTTTTTCAACACAATTTTGCTAGTATCAAGCTAGGATTCTATAACAATTTTTGTCTTTTTAGAAAAAAATCATTCCATTTTTAAAACAACACAATTTTCCAAATACTTTATTTTTGCTCCTGAAAGGAGTAGGGGCTATAAGGGCCATTTTTGGCCCCACCCCCAAATTTCATTTAATTTGTTATGTTGTAAGTCTATACCATAGACCTTCTAAAAATAATTGAATTTTAGGTCTAGTTCGTTTATTCTGTTGCCTAGCAACCAATATAATGGCGGAGTTAAACTCATCAAATATGATTATTATACAGCTTTAATATATCTATATTTGAAATTAAACCTGTTTTAAGCATGTAGTGATCTCTATACTTGTACACTATTTAAATATTTAATGAATGGCTATTTTTTATTTTGAATTTATTGAACCATAAAACTAATTTTTGACTCTTCACATTGAATAATCCGCGAAGCGGATTATGTAAAATGTGAAGATTCAAAAATTAGTTTTATGGTTCAATAAAATCAAAATAAATTATTGCCATTCATTATAAATAAATTTCTATCAAAAAGTAAGGCTCAAAGAACTTTTTATATTATTTATCTTGACAAAAACGATGTAAACACATATTGGCGTATGAACACACAACGTCAGAGTGGGCGTGTCGCCATCGAAATTGACAACATTGAAAATAAAACTAATAATTTTAACCAATCATAAGACAGTTAATAAACAAAATTTATTTATTACATAATTAAATGCACATTGTTGCAAAATTCACTGTTGTTTCTCCCTAGCAACACATCTGTGCACATGGCAACTGCAATTTGTTTTCTATTTTACAAGATTTAATTTCAAATATATTGCAACAGACAGGTAATTTAAGATGCAAATTGTAAAAAGTAACAAACTCCAAAGTAAATGTTCAGGGGAAAGCAATATTGAAACATCAACAAACAAAACAAAACACCGGGTATTGCTGATATATACAAATTGTGCATCTAGTGCCGGGTGGAGTCTCACTTATTAGCGACAAGAAGAATAATATAAAGACAAGAACACATATTTAGCGCTAAGAAAATCTTAATATCTATTATCTAAAATAAATAGATACAGACACATGCATTAAAGGGTGTTTTTAAATGTCCGTGTATTTCCATTACAGTAGTTATGTTTCAGGTAGAAGTTAGGGTTGAAAAGGGGGGCACTTTTATTTATAAGGTGATATGACGTGCCTTTGGAATAGTTCACCTTTTTAAGCTTGAAATAAGTAAAAAGTTAAGAAAACTATCAGATATATATATGATAAGGACACTAAAGTTCCCATAACTTCTTTGACTGTCAACTTGTTCGGTGTTCCCGCTATGTCTTTATCAACTAATGTTTTTCTTTTGACACTGAAGTATTCCTCTTTTACATAAAACCACATGAAACCAAATTGATATGGGAAAAGGAAATTTTTTTCCTACGCAATATTTTAAAGGGTATATATTTTGAAAATGTAAAACAGGGTGCAGTAACAAAATAGCAGCACCCCTATCAATTAAGTATTGTAGTAAACCCCAACCCCACCCCTCTAGACATATGTAGAGGATCGTTAGGGTTGACTTTTCGAAATTCATCTTATTTCTTATTATTATCTATTTCAGACGTCCAGACTTATAGCCATATCATTCTATAGCATTAAAAAACTGGTACATGATACTATCTCAAATAAATCTGTATTCTTAAAAAGTTTCTATATTCCTTATATATATTATTTGTTTTATTGTTATTCTTGTCAAGTCTGAGTCTGATGTCATGACTCAAAATAAACAACCTTGACCGAAAACTTAAACCTGAAGTGGGACACAAGGACGATGGAATGAACAGACAAATGGACCACAGACCAGAAAACATAATGCCCACAAATGGGGCGCAACAACAAAACTGGGTCCATTTTTAAAATTTCACTTTATTTTTACACATGATTATAAAACTATTCAAAAAGGTAACAGACATGTCAGTTGCTTACAGACTTCAGGCACTTTTTTCTATTAATGGGAAGGTCAAATAACCATATACATAAATGTATATATTATGCATGTATGTACGGATATATGGATAGTCTACCATATGCCGTTTCTGTTCTCTAACCATCAAATTTTCTAGAACTTTATGCGCATTACCAACAAAGACACATGCAATTGGAATATAGGTAGTTTCATTTTCAAAAAAAAAAAATGTGTTTCTTGCCAATTATATGTGAATTTAAGCAAAATAATCTTTTTAATTTCCTCCCCCCCCCCCCCCCCCCCCCCCCCTTTTCCTAATATAAATCATGGATCTGACCCTAATACCAGAGAGTGAAGATTGCCCCATTCAAACACTGAGTCTAGATTTTGAATTGATAATAAGCAGAAACATAAGAAATGTACAGATGTTGTTATATATTGGTCTATCTAAAATTTCACAATTAAAAAAAAATGTTCTCAAAGTTGTTATTGACTCCCTTACACGTGTAGTTTATTGCTTTCGGATTTTTAAAAAACATTTACCGAGATATACTTATGGAAATAATATAAGGAATACATGTTACATTTATAACCAAAAAAATAAAGTTCCTATAGGCATAAGAATGTGTAAACTAAACTTTGTCAGATGAATATGTCCAATTTGAACGGCATATTTCAGCTTTTTATTGCTCCGATTGGCTATGAAAAATATAAAATAAACTATCGCACCAACCTTGCACCAAAAAAAATTTTTATCCGAAGTTTGATATGTATGAACTTGTCAAAAGGTTAAAATTTCTAATTGGTGCAAGCATGGTGCGGTGGTCAAAATTTGGAAAAACCATCCAAATTTCTGTATTTTTGCTTATTTTCTCAATTATGACGTCATTTGCACCTACCATTGTGACGTCATTGAACATTTTGTTGTTAGATAAAAACATTTTTTTTGAATCATTGACTCATATTCTAATGATTTATGGAGAAAAATCTGCTCTGTTCGAATTTTTATTATCTTGTAAATCTGGGGCCATTTTAGGCCATTATAGCCCCTACTCCTTTCAAAGAGTATTTTTAATGCTTAAATATACTGACTGTATTTTACCTTTTATTAATCAATAATTGCTATAACAACACCTATTGTATTTTGTTTGTAGGCATAGATTGAATATGTTTTTATCAAATGTTGGCATAGGTTGAAGACACCAAATCAATGACCAAAATATCAGTCAACCAACATCGGAGATAACGAAGAGATTATCCAGCACGTCCTCTCAGTTTGATCAATATTAAATGGAATATAATATGTCATTGGATTGATTCATGTCAAATGTTTCATATCTTCATCACAATCAGGCAATTGTTTTGCACTAGTTTTTTTTATATATATCTTTAAAAGTGACAGAGGATATCATAGCATAAGGAAAAGTCAAAACATTGATTTTGACCTTTACCTGTGACCTTGCCCTAATTTCATTTTAGTAAACATAAGACCCCAAATATATGTATCAAAACGTGTCCTATTACTTAGCATTTATGCTTTAGGTGTCAAATACTGAAAAAAAAACTCGCATATGGAGTCTTTGTATCGCTTCGGTCAAAATTTGACAACATATCCTTCGGATAAAACGAGCAATTTGTAAAATGAATTTGTCGCTCCTTTTACTGTTGTGGAGGAGATACACTCACAAGGCAAACAGTGTTTGGGCGATAACTACTACAAAGAAATGAATTTGGTTAATCAGGATAAATTTCAAAGGAGCATGAAATGTGCGACATCAGATACCAAATATCCAAGCGACATCTTGATATAAAAAATGTACACGTAAGAAACAAAAGTGACTGACAAAAAAAGAAAAGTAAAAAGACCTAATAATCAGAGGAAATCAATAGGACTTTCCACAAAAAAGTAAATAAACCTAATAATCAGAAGAAAATTAATAGGTCTTTCCACAAAATAATAAAAAGACCTTATAATGACAGGAAAATCGAGAGGTATTTCCACAGAATGTAAAAAGACCTTATAATCAGAAGAAAATTAGTAGGTCTTGATTAGTCATACTTTATTAGTTGTCTAGACTCTTTCACAGAAAACCAAAGTTTTAACTGCACCTACTACGTAATGCTTCTTACTTGTTATTGTACATGAAATCCACATAAAAAATAACTTCAAATTTATCTCCATTCTGTTTAGTTTTATCTATTTAATTGAATGCCATCCCGGAAGTTTTCGTTTGAAACCAGTAAACACACTTACAAAGTGTACCTTTTTAAATACTACAAAAACATTTAATTGTGTGATATAATCCATATAATCAAGGTATGAGTAGATTTAAACCTGTGCAAATGTGGCGTGCAGTATGCAAAAAACTGACATGCAACGTATATCAGGTGTGTTGTTTGGTGATAAACAATGTGTTGGAATGCCAATGGCAATCTTCAGCTTGCATTCAGATTTTTTCATTTACGTTCGAAATATTTTTTAATGCACGCGCACTTTGCTTTGATCTATCGGTAATTTCAAGATGTTATTAAGAACTACACAATGTATTGTATAAAAAATTACAACCATACAATAGTTACGAAGATAATTGTGTTTTGAACATACGAAGATATACACTAAGCTACCTTGTTGAGCGACCTGAATAAATGAAGAAAAAGTTATGAATGCAATTGACAAAACCATAACGAAACACGAAACAAACGATGATGTCGAGCGTCACTGGTGAGTCTTTTCTTAGACGAAACTCGCGTCTGACGTAAATATAAAATTTTGATCCAGGTATCTTTGATGAGTTTTTTTTACATTTTGGAAAACTCACACATCACGAATTGGAGCGGATTTCTTATCAAATATATTTTTCTTCTTCCTTTTTTCTACTAGATACAATAATAAATACAATGTATGTACCCCATAATTTGCATTTATAGAGTAAAGATAATGATGGGTTACATGTTTTGATTAAATATTTGAGACATCAGTTGAAACAAAGGCCATCAATTTGAACAGTTGATAATAAATATATGTATATTTAAGATCACAATAGTAACAGTGTATATAAAGTGCGAATCTAGTAAGTTCATTTTCACTGTTTTATGCGAGTATGTTCATTGTAGAATAAAGGATCATGGGAAAACTGTATTTGTTTACGTTTTGAAAATACCAAAATAATTGGTTTGAAACAAAGTTTTAACTTATTTTCATTGTGATATGTCTTTTTGATAAGAGTAATAAAGTTCAAATATGTGTTATAAAAGCTACACAAAATAGAATATCAATTATTCAAAGCGATCCATTTTTACTATAGATGCGATGAATTATCACTGTTTTGGCATTCATTTCTGATGTAGAATTTTCGAAAATGCGATGAATTTTTATGGTAGATTAATGTTATAATTAGGCTAGCAACAAATGAAAAACTTATTTGATTGCTTTAATATTTAGTTTATGACTTGTATATGTCTATAACAACTGGTTGGCCATTTGAACGTTTTCCCATAGTATTGACATGTGTGAATTGTATTGCCATGTTTTCCTGCTTTGTCATTCGCTAGGCCTTTTGAAGTTTCAAATTCCTGATTACACAAATAACACTGTTGCTTTTTGTTGTTTTCTTGGTACATATTAATTTAAATTATGTTTGATAAAAAATTATTTCTCGCATTTTTCAAACTAATAAGGCTTATTGTCCAGGTGTTTGTTGACATGGGCATCAAAGTGCTGTTTTTATACGACCGCAATTTTGTTTTGGTTCGTATATTGTTCGTCCTCTGTGGTCGTACATGTGTCAGGCTGCGGCCACCGAAGCATTTTTAATGATTTTACTACAAACCGAGCAGATTAGATTTAAAGTTCCTGTTACTTTCATCATATGGTAAGTCGGGCCAAAATAGTATCCAGGGGGCCTGGAAATATTTAGCAGGGCTTCTCTTCGCTATCAGTTTTTATGCTCATTGAGAAGTCTTAAAATTTTAATTCACACATTGTTGTAACTCATTAGTGGGGATCTTCTAATGCCTGTGAAGACTAGCTTCCCATTTTGTCTTGAAAGGACTATAAGTGCATTAGTATGAAGACCCTCCTTTTTAACTTGAGTTCTTTTTTCTGTTATTCATCTTCACTTGCCTCCCTTACTGTTGAGCCCCAAAATGCTTCAGTATAAAAACAAGATGTGGTATGATTGCCAATGAGACAACTATCCACAAAAGACCAAAATGACACAGAAAATAACAACTATAGGTCACCGTACGGGTTACAACAATGAGCAAAGCCCATACCGCATAGTCAGCTATAAAAGACCCCGATAAGACAATGTAAAACAATTCAAACGAGAAAAATTAACGGCCATATTAATGTAAAAAAAAATGAACGAAAAACAAATAATTTTTATGTAACACATAAACAAACGACAACCACTGAAGTACAGGCTCCTGACTTGGTACAGGCACATACATAAATAATGTGGCGGGGTTATACATGTTAGCGGGACCCCCCTAACCTGGGACAGTGGTTTAACAGTACAACATAAGAACAAACTATAAAAATCAGTTGAAAAAGGCTTAACTCATCAGATGGACATCAATGTCCATATTCTGAAGGAAAGATAGTTTTTAGCTCGGCCGTTGCTTGAATTTCTCTACTGTATAAAATGAAACGACATGTGACAACTATCCAAAGTTTTTAAAGCGTGAAATATAAGTCAAGTTGTGTTGGGCAAACTTTTTCTGTCAAAAATCTTCCTATATCTATGTACTGATAAAGTTGCATTGGTTCATAATGTACGTGTGGTAGAGCACCCTTGATTCTACGGCAGAGGTCGAACCCTGAATAGTTTGGGGTAAGTATGTACACAACATTCAAGCAAGACTCTTTTTTTGATGAAATAAAATAAAATGTTGAATTTTAGACCGTTTAAACTCCAATTTGGACCATTTCGATAACTTGGACAAAAATTTAAAAAAAAACATGAGGTGAGATTCGGCATGCCAAAGAAACCCAAATATTCAATTGTTGTTGAAATCCAAAAGAATTTATTTCTAGACAGTTTGGATCCCACAAACTTGTAAAATTGGCCATAAATTAAACACAATAAGCCTACAAAAGAACCTCAAGTTTTATTTTGAACCATGTGAACCAATTTAAAGCCGGACCCAAAATAAAAAAAAATCTTACTTCACGGTTATATTTAGTATATTAAACCTCATTGAAATTGGTCAATAAGTGATTTATAAAAAAATATTTGAAAAGTGTTTTTGTTATCCCTTTTTATCCCATTCTATACCGATATACATGATAGATGAACGTATTTATTGATGAAGTGTCGTAGCATTGGATAGTGATTTTCCCTATATATATTCAATGTAATATAGTACCCTATCGGAACATTTTAAATGAAGTCGGTGACATATATACTTTATTTTACATTTTCTGATGTTCATTTTCAATATCTATCAAGCTGAGTTTTTATTTTATTTTTCAAATTTATGGACTGGTCATTTACTGAATGATCCTTGACCTTAATATGTTTACATTAATTTAAAAACACTTTCAACTAAAAAATATCCAAATGTTGTTATATTATGACTACAATTTCTGTTATCCGGCGTGACGTAGCAGCCGGTAGTTACAGCATCCGGGCATCACTGTAGGTGACGCTTTTCCCTAGATACTCCAATCACCGCTAATGGTCAGTGGTAATACCCGAGGGTAAGTTAATTGAGATAACACTTTACATTTATTAATTAAGGTGTAAACAATAATTAGATGGCATACAATTATTTTGATAAGCTAGACAGTGTGGCACAAGGTCGTTATAGTACCAAATTAGTGTTAATTAACAGTGATGAATGTCCATACAAGTTCCCTGCAGGTGTTTGGAAAAATAACCCATCTTGTTGGCCAGATCTCCAGTTTGGAGATGTGTATTCATATTTAATTGACTCGCCAGGTATTTAGAATTAAAAATTATTAAGCTGAGCACACCTATAGATAACTTTAATTATTTTTTCCGGTTTTGAAGAATAAGGGTGTGCCGATTTATGCAGTGAAATATTAGTATGAAACATATATATGTCTCTGTGTATTAAAAGTAAGCAGAAAAATAATAAACACATCCTTGAAATAACTAACAAAATATAAAAAAATATATATTCACGGCGATATTATTTAGAACTAAACACAGATTGATACATATGTAATATAGATTTATTGTGTAGCAAAGTTAATTTGGTTATAATTCTGTTCTTTTAAGTTTGATTTAAAAAACAAAAATTAAATGTAAAGGACGCGGACCATGATAGAAGTTGTTATAAATGAAGATGAGATGACACATCTTTGGCAATAAACTTTGCACAGTGGATGATTTCCTCCCAGGTCAGGTGTGAAAGGATAGATTTATTATATTCGTTTAGTGTCCATGTAAACTTTAATTAATACACGAAGTTATAATTATGATTTCTGTCAAGTTTTTAAAATGACATGAAGCTGAAGATATAGATTAAAATAAAAAGTGAATAACTTTTAAGAATGTTACAGAATATTACTTTAATTTATTAGGAATAATACTAGGTTACGTATTAAATGTTTTAAACATGTGTTTTAAAATATTTGTCAGTTATACTGAAAATTAAATAATGTACAAAAAAATGTACAAAGCTCCTTGTATGCTTAAGGTACTATGGAACAGAATAAATTCTTTTAGCCTTCGCCTTTTTACAAAAATCTGTTATTTTTTTTTTCTAGTAATTTAAATTGTTTTTGCTTATATCGGTATCTTGACATATATGTGTACCATATTTAGAGTGAACTTTTTAAAAAGGTTAATATTGGAACCTATTAAATTTAAATTGAATATAGGACAGTAAATACACCCAGCCGCAAGGACTTATTCTTATGTTAGTCAATATATGATTTTCAGGCATTTTTACCCGAGCAAGTATGAAATCCTATAAGAGTTTGGATGCCCACAACTATTTTCAGTCAGGATGGGTTCAGACAGTTTACAGCTATAAGCCTGCCACCAGTGCATACACTATACTGAAAGCAGATGTTAGGCCTTCACAAAGACTGAACGAGGAACCTCATCACCCATGGGTTGCCCTCTCTGGAGATGGTTCAGTAGCCGTGGCTCACTGCAATTGCATGGCAGGGTAGGTTTTAAAATCGTATTGAAATCATTTATATTTATTATATGCATTCAGGTTACTTTGAAGGTTGTTCTCTTTTTTTTTTATTTGCTTACGACGGTTAATGTAAAGACAGGAAAAAAGTAATGGAAAAAAGGTCACAATATTTTTTTATGTATGAAACTTGTCATAATAGTCTGTACACATATATCTCAAGATAGCAAAACAAAAATCCTATTTTTTTTAGGCTTGCAGAATCATGTTCCCATATTGCAGCCCTTCTCTTCAAAGTAGAAGCCGCTGTGAGACTGGGATATACCACTAAACTTTGCACTGGGCTACCATGCAAGTGGAATGCTGATTTCGTTAAAAAGGTACAGCCTGCGCCCGTAAAATACATTCAATTCTATAAAACCAGCTGTATAAACAAAGCAAAGAAGGTAAAAGTTCGACATTTGTCATCAACCCAACAAGAACAACAGACTCTTCTTCAAACTTTGCATGCTTGTAACAGCAAACCTGTGGTTTTAAGTACATTTGACCTTCTCTGACAAATTTCACTGGCAAAAAACTGTTTCCTCAGATCCGATTGTACCACAATGTCTTAGATCTCTGTACAAGACAGAGTATGCAGACTTCACAAAAAAAAATTTAAGCAGGAAATGCTCCGTAATTAATGATAGTTACAGCATGAATAAAGAGACAATCATGTATATCTACGATGTTACTCAAAAACAGAGCTCATCTTTAACATGGCATGAACAACGCATTGGTCGAATAACATCTTCAGTAGTGTACAGTGTTTTACATACAGATTTCAACAATCCAGCGCCATCACTACTTAAAACTTTGTGTAACCCTAGTTCAAAATCACTTGGTCATGTACCTGCAATCCATTGGGGTAAAGAAAATGAAAAAGTTGCGCTGCATCAGTACAGTGCAACCATGAAGACACAACATCAACATTTTAATATGAGTTCTGCAGGCTTCCTAATTTCTAAAGAAACCCCTTTTATTGGTGCTAGTGCTGACTCTGCAACCAGCTGTTCCTGTCACGGAAATAGAGTTATAGAGGTCAAATGTCCGTTCAGTCACAAGGAATCGACATTACAGGAGTATGTAAAAGACCCTTCATCCTGCATTGTGGCTAATGGCAGAGAGGTGAAGACTACACACAAATATTACTATCAAATCCAGCTTCATATGTACGTGCATGATGTAAATTTATGTGACTTGGTAATTTATACATCAAAGGTAACAGCGATATTTTATATTTTACTCAATGACATCTTCATTAAAGATATGATAACAAAACTGAAAGATTTTCACATTCGTCATGTGATGACAGAATTATTGACGAGACAATTGGAAAACAAGATTAAACAAGTACCTTTGAGAAATGATAAATTGTATTGCTACTGCCGATCAAAGGATGATGGAAAGGAGAATATGATTGGTTGTGACAACCCACAATGTAAAACTCAGTGGTATCATCTTAAATGTTTAAAAATGAAAAGAATACCAAAAGGACAATGGTTATGTAAAGACTGTAAAACATTCCCGTTACTAGCTCTTAATAAATACTTTTGCATGTGGACCTGTCACCATCAGAGACGTATATAACAGTGTTCAACATTTGTAGTTATTTATTGTTACAATTCTGTTTTTGGAGACCATTACAGCAAATTTCCTAATGCATGTAAAGGAAAACTTTGTTGGCTTGTTTGCTTTGTTTGTATAATTGTTGACACAAAGGCATAGTTAAACTGTATAAATAATATTTGAATTTAATTGGGTGTTATCCTAATGATTGTAAAATATGAAAACAAAGCAAGCAAGTTAACTTAAGTCTTGCTCTACATGCTGTAGGAAATGAGTTGTAAATGTTGAACTCAACAACAGTCAGATATTGATCATAAGTGAAGCATATATGTAACCTAGAACTACATATATTTTTTATTTACTATGTATATACAGTCAATATTTGAAAATAATAAACATTTATCATTCAGCCACTCTAAAAAGGATGTTCTAAATTAGAGGTATTGTTAATCACTTTCTTCATTGTAGACAATTCCTTCCCCCATGTTGGTTAATGATCCGCAAATGCGGACGAATTTGTCTATTCGAGCTTGCTTCTTGGTGGATGCCTCATCGGTGGTTGATTTAAGCATATTGATTGGTATAGTCCCTTGTAGAATTTTGTACCGGTTTTTCATCAAACCGATCAGTCTCTCAATATGAATTCTGATGCTGCTCATTTTACGCGATGTTTCAACTTCCTCTGCAGATAACTGTGATTTTCCCTTTGTAAAAGCCGGAATTATAAGTTCTGCAGAGCATACACTGGCAAAGTCGTCTTGAAGAGTAAAGCTTCTATCTGCAAGAATTTGATCACCTGGGTGATGATATATTGAACTTATAAACCCAGATGACCTCACAATTTCGGTGTCTGACACTCTACCGCCCCATACTTCAGATAAAAATGTTATTGAACCTAAAGGGCTACAGCCAATTAAAACTTTAACAGTACTGTGCTTTTTATAGTTAGAGTAGCATTTTGCTCTGGCGTTTAATTTTTTTGGTCTATCTATAAATATTTCAAAACAGTCTATTATACATGTTAGTCGAGGGTATTTGACCTTGAAAACACTTGGTAATGTACGTTTCATTGTTTCACGATCAGGCCAGTGTATCAGAAAGTCAAGCTTTGTACTCATTAGGTCAATCCACCTCCAGAACATGTCATGAAGAGTAGAAGAAGGAATTCCACATTGGTCTGCAATATACTCAAAAGGCATATCTAACTTTAATTTAACTAATGTCACAAAGAATTGATCACGCAATGCCAATTTACTTGCTAGAGGCGTTCTTGTCATAAATGTCTGCAAAAATGTAAATACGGACAGGAAAACATCCCACTTCAAACCAGTATAAAAATTGGATTTGACGTCATTGTTTTCAATGATAGAGGAAGAAAGTCTAAGCGTTGTTATCTGAGAAGAGAGTTTATCATTTTCCTGTATCAGACGGTCTCGTTCTGATCGTAAGTTGTCCATTTCACTATAAATCATTTCCCGTTCAGATGAGGTAACGGGTCTGTTTATGGCAGACGTGCCCCTAGCAGGTAATTCCATGAAAGCATGATTAAGATACGGCATAGGTGATAACGGCGAAGTTGCTATATTTTCCTTCTTTTGTCTTAAAGGTGAACATGGTGTTGCTTCATACATAATACATGTTTCAGGGGTTGGAAGATTTTGGTCAAATTCCACCCTTTTCACTGCTAAATCTGGTGATGTGAAGTGGATTTTCCTTTTAGCTACGTTTTCATAACGCTCTATTTTTTTCTGTTGAACTGTCTTTGTATTGGTTACAGCAAAGGAGAACACAGAAGGCACATAGTCAGGGTGGTCGTGATCTTCATTTGGTTTACCTGAAATATTATATTTACTCAATTCAGTTAGATAGTCTAGATATATTTTAAATACATGTACTATACAAATAGTTCAAATCGAGAGGTGTATTTATTTGAATTTGTTTTGATTTTAAACAGCGTATTTTAATGACCAATAAATACTTATTTATGTTAATGTGGTCAGAATCACCTTTCTGTTAATTAGTTTCAATTCAAGATAAACAGTTCGTATGTTATCAGACTGATCAACTTGTTAGCACCTTATAAAAACAGCTTGATTCTAAATTGTATCTTTGCCAGATGACCACATCTACCTGTTATCTTTGATGTTTATAATTTTAATATCGCAATTAATTTCAACAGGAATACGATCGTGGCTAATCAAACAAGATATACAATAGCACATGGCTTGGGATTCATTAAAATAATTTCTAATATCCATTTGACTTCAAAATGTTTTATTTTACATCAATTATAAAGGTATTGCAAACGGACTTAAAATAAGTTAAATTAAATGAAAAATATTCAAAAACAGGATTTTAAAAACTTGTCTTTAGGAATTAAAAAATAACAAGACGGTAAGTGCTGAAAAAAAAATATTTGAAGGTGTGTGTTTGTGAGTTGAAATAAAACAGTTAAGATGGTGTATCTGTATGTTTTAAACAGGGTAATTAATTAATTTATAATCATTTTAAACATGAAGTGAAATACAAATGTATTACCTGTGATGAAATGCTCGCTACATATTACTGAGTGTTTTGTTGGAACCCACGGTGTACCGTCTGGTTTGTCTCTTTTAAGTGCAGCTAACCACTTAATTTGTCTGTCGGCATTTCTAGGAAATCTAAAGAATGATAATCTTTTCAGCATCAAGTTGTGATTTTTACAGCCAACTGCACAACATGACTTGGGCATGTTTCAATTAAAATAACAATATAAGACACAGGTGCATTCAAGACAAATTCTTTATTAAAAATGAGCATCTGCCCTATTATCTATACATCAAAGCTTCACCTCCTTGACATCGGAAATCGGCGTAACTAGGAAAGGGAGATTACTCGTTTTGAAAATGCCCGTATGTTCGGATAACAGATACATTTGAAATAAATATCAATTCTATTGAATTTATTGGAGTGTTCAATCAAACTTCCCTTCTCAGGGTCAGTACTATAAATTCCTTAATTAATGTTTGAGCAAGTCGGCTGAATTAGGAATTTAATGCATAAAAATGAATAAATCTCATACAGTGAAAATGCACCGCATGTACACTACTAATAAATCGGTCTACAGCGAAAATGAAAGTAAAGGATCATTTTTCAACAGTAAACATGACTCGCATAAATATAGCATCATATTGGAATTCAATTCAATATGGACAAACTGAATAACAAAAGCTATTCTTCGTTATACAACATTAGTAATTGTGTTAAAATAAATATGTTTCTGCAACTACAACTTTCCTGCAAGTTTTTAATCACCTGCACTATTTGTTAATATGTAATATTTGTTATGTGTATTGGTGTGTTTGCACACAGGGTGGTGATATGCGTCTAGTGTGGTGTGGTCATAGACTTAACATCCACCATCAGCTAGTCCACTTTGTGGATGAAAAGAGAGCCGAGTGCGTCAGCCTCTCCTGCTGGTACAAAGCCTCTACACCATCAAGACTCTTGCAATTCCTCCTCGCGGTAATACACGGATACTGGGGTCCAGTATCTCAGGCTAATTTGCAAGGGATCTCAGAGCAGCAAGGGCCTTAGAGATGCAGAGTGCAGGCCCACCGGCGTGTGGACACGCCCTGGCTCTCATCAACCTTGCCCCAGCTATGGGTTAAATGCCCCACTGCCTTGTGGGTGACTTGGGAATAGTCGAAGGCTATGGAAGTTAATCCAAACAGAAAATCCGGGTAGATGGAACTCGTTAGCAACAGCAATCGTCTAAGGGATGGAAAACCCCTACAGAACAACCCGACCCTTCACGTAGAAGGTTTAGCTTAGGGCCAACACCCCTAACTTGTAAAAAATATTACGTTACAGAAACGACTACAGAAGAAAACCCTCTTACTCGTCAACGGCTTGAGATAAACACAAAATCAAAACCACGAGGACAACATATGACGCGAAGGCCGATGAAGTTGTTCTCACCTAAGTATCCAACTAAAATTGGGACTTGGAATGTACGAACACTGTATCAAAGTGGAAAGAGCTTGCAGACAGCCAAAGAAATGGACAGATACAGTATTGAAATTTTAGGACTCAGTGAAGTAAGATGGAATACATCTGGCATGACAACGTTAAACACTGGTCATACCATCATCCACTCTGGTAACAAAAACGCCACTGACACTCATGACAAAGGTGTTGGATTTATGCTTACTAAAAAGGCAAAGCAGTCTCTCTTAGAATGGAATCCTGTGTCTTCTAGAATAATCACTGCCAGGTTTGACACAAAATTTCAGAAAACAACCATAATCCAGGTTTACTCACCAACAAATAATGCAGATGAAGAAGAGAAAGATGACTTTTACAACTCTCTGCAAACCACTGTAAATTCTGTGCCTAAACGAGACATCCTCATGCTACTAGGAGACCTCAATGCAAAAGTGGGTAAGGACAGGACAGGGAGAGAAAGAGAAATGGGACCAAACGGAATCGGTGAAATGAACGAGAACGGTGAAATCTTTGCTGATTTTTGTGCTGTAAACAGTCTAGTAATAGGTGGCACACTCTTCCCCCATAAAAACTGTCACAAAGTTACTTGGGTTTCGCCGAATGGAGTGACAGAAAATCAAATAGACCATATTGCTATATCCCAAAGATGGAGGTCATCTCTACAAGATGTACGAAACAAGAGAGGAGCAGATATAGCATCAGATCACCACCTAATCATTGCAAAGATACAACTAAAACTACTTTCAACAAAAAAAGCAAAATCCAGGAGGAAGAAATTTAATGTTGATCTTTTCAAAGACCCTAAAGTTGTTCAAGACTACCACATTCTGCTGCAAAACAAATTTGGTGTACTTGAAAATCTACATGATGAAGAAACTAGCATCAACACAGCATGGGAAATGACCAGAGATTCTATTGTTCAAGCATGTGAAGAAACTGTCGGCTATCTCCAACAAAACCGCAAGCAATGGATGTCAGAAAATACCTGGAAAATTGTCAACGAAAGAAGACAAGTGAAAGAAAAAGTTCTAACCGCTATAACTAGACAGCAGAAAAAGCAGACACAAGAACAGTACAGCAATAAAGATAAAGAGGTGAAGAAAAGTTGCAAACAAGATAAAAGGAACTTTGTAGAACAACTAGCCAAAGAAGCAGAAGCCGCCTGTAGCAAGGGAGACACCAAAACCCTATACAACATTACAAAGCAATTAAGCGGTAAACCACCAACTTCAGATACACCCATCAAAGATATAAACAACAATACCCTCACTAAACTGGAAGATCAACTTGAAAGGTGGAAAGAACATTTCGAGCAGGTTCTCAACAGGCCCCCACCTACAGATCCACCTGAATTACAAAATGGTCCAATATTAAACATCAAAACCAGCAAAATAACAAAAACTGAAATCAACAAAGCTATCAAAAGTCTAAAAAATGGAAAAGCAGGCGGCATTGATAACATACCACCAGAAGCTATAAAAATCTTGGATGATACATCTGTCCTTAGCCTGTTACAACTTCTGAATAAGATCTGGGAAGAAGAAGAAATACAAGATGATTGGAGTAAAGGACTTTTGGTAAAAATCCCTAAGAAAGGCAACAAGTCGCTTTGCAAAAACTGGAGAGGTATCATTTTATTGTCCATACCTAGTAAACTGCTCTGCAGCACCATCCTTAGCAGAATGAAAAATGAAGTGGACAAGATACTTAGAGATGAACAAGCTGGCTTTAGACAAGAAAGATCATGTGTAGACCAAATAGCCACATTGAGAATTATTATTGAACAGACAATAGAATGGCAGACGACACTTTACCTAAATTTTGTAGATTTCCAGAGAGCTTTTGATAGCATTGACCATCAGGTTTTATGGGACATTCTGGCACACTATGGAATCCCGCAAAAGATCATCAAAATGATAAAACTGCTTTACGACCAATTTTCCTGTCAAGTTATACATGGTGGAACTATGACCGAATCATTCCCTGTTACAACTGGGGTACGTCAAGGTTGTCTTCTCTCTCCTCTTCTTTTCCTAATAGTAGTGGACTGGGTTGGTAAATCAGCCTACAAAGATCCAAAAGGCATTGGATGGACCCTCACAACACGACTTGAAGATCTCGAATTTGCTGATGACATCTGTGCACTATCCCATCGCTTTCAAGATGCACAACATCAGACCAAAAGTCTTGAAACAGTAGCAAAACAAACAGGCCTATACATCAACGCACAGAAAACTAAATCAATGAGGCTAAACACAAACCAGCAAGATTGTCTTAAGATCGACGATTCTACTGTTGAAGATGTTCAACAATTCACCTATCTGGGAAGTATTGTCAGTACAACAGGAGGCACAGACGAAGACATATCGGCAAGAAAAAAGAAAGCACAACAGGTATTTTCCATGCTTAAACCTGTTTGGAGGAGTAATGCTTTAAGAACTAGCACTAAGTTAAGGATATTTACCACCAATGTCAAATCTGTACTCTTATACGGATCAGAAACCTGGAGAGAAACAGCTGCATCCATCAAATCTATCCAGACTTTTGTCAATAAATGTTTGAGAAACATCCTCAACATCAGATGGCCAAACAAAATATCCAACAATGAGCTATGGAGAAGAACCAAACAACAGCCAACAACCCAGACCATAAGAGCAAGAAAGTGGAAGTGGATCGGGCATACCCTAAGAAAGAAAGACACGCACATTACTAAGCAAGCCCTTGAATGGAACCCCCAAGGACATCGAAAAAGGGGAAGGCCAAAAAACACCTGGCGAAGGGGACTAACAACCGAGCTGAGTAAAATTGGGATGACCTGGAAAGAAACAAAACGAATAGCCATGGACAGGAAGAAATGGAGAGAAACTGTAGTCGCCCTATGTCCCCCTTGGGACGAAGTGGATTAAGTCAAGTAAGTCACTATTTGTTAATAAAACGTCCTAAATATTCACCTATTTCGGTATATATTTCACGAATGGATGGTTATTGGCGCGATAAAACCCCGTTATCATCTCTTACTTTTGTCTAACTTGTATTATTTATTACTGTCCATATACGTGTGAACTATTTTTCTTCATTTTCTTAAAAAAAAAAAAAAATCCGTCTGTTTATTTACCATTCTACATCAGAAATGTTTGGCATATACAGTGAAAATGGTATTTTAGGATCCGCACTTTACATACACCGAGTAAGATATCCTTACATAGTTCGTGTTAGAATGCTATACAATCTATCGCATCACCCGGACCTTCCCTGCATATCAAAAGTGTGACTGTGAATAAGGAGTTTTGTTTTATTTCAGTAAAATTGCATCAACAAACGCTCTCCAACATTGTAGAATATAAAAGGAAATTCAATACAAAATAATTGTTTTATGTTGATCTTGCATTGCTAATTCCCTTTTTTTTTTAAAGGAGTAGGTCCGGTAAGGACCGATTTTGGCCTCAAATTCAAGTTTCATCTGACGAAAGATTTTAACCACTTTTAAACACCTAAGTTTTCATATTTCATATGATTCAATTAATTAATAAGGAAGATTTTAACTTATTTGGTCATTAAAAACGATCCGATTCAAGCTCAAATATGAAAATCTACCAAAATTGCGAAAAAATGTCACTTTTCAGATCGTTTTTTTGTCAAAAACGAAAGTGGCCGCATCCGTGTTCATCCTCAATTTTTACATATGTTATGTATTATCATCAAATACAACTTCCATTTCAATATTTTGGAAGAACACGAATGCGGCCACTTTCGTTTTACCCGGAAACTGTCTAAAATATAACTAAAATGCTGGAATTGTGACGATTTCAGTAATTTAGCACGACTTTATGGTGCTAGTACCCAATATATGTGCATTTTATTGTAAAAAACAGCCTATATCTATGTAGCAGAACCATTCTACTATCCAATAACTAAGAATTTTTTTTAATTTTAACAATTTTGTTAAACTGCTATATTTTGGGGCCAAAAAGAGGTCTTACTGAACCTACTCCTTTAATAGCTTTTCAAGATAAAACGCAAAACACAAAATGTTGACAAAAACCGTAACTAAAGTGCAAAACTCAATCACAGAGTTTACTGACTATTTTGGCCATTATGATCTATTTGAGGATCTTGTCTTGTTGATCTTTGTTGCTATCGAAAGCGTCTATTTTTTTTATTAAGGTTTCGAAATAAAAATCAAATGCACTTAAAATAAAAACAATCGTCATCAAGAAGAAATAACTCAAAACAGGGAGCCGACTGACGATGATTGTAATCATTCTAATTTGCAGATCTTGTCTTGTTGATCATTTTGGCTTTTAACTTGTGTGTCCGTCCATCCATCTTCTGTTTTAAGACAGTAGACAAAAATACAAATATGGGGCATTTTGACATTCCGCATTCTCTCTATATATATAGTTTTCAGGATAGTAGACAACACGTTTGTTCCAATTGGCCAAGTAGTGTCAGAAAAGAAGAGTTTTATAACGATAATATACGATGGAATCAGAGTGACGAAAAACGGTCATTGGACTCATTGAATACACAACAAACATTAGGGAATTTGAGTGATAAAATACAAAAGACAGATCCATGAAAGAAAAAGGTAATATCACAAAAAAATCCATCGCAAAGTCCATAATCACTTGGCAAAATCAAATGACAAAACACATAAAAACGAATGGACAAGAAAGATCACTTACATATTTTTACTTTTTATGTTTTTTATACGTGTTCTAAATCAAACCTGACATCCTGACATCATATCAGGTTTGACGTTTGCGAAACTCATCATTTCCTAAATTATATCATAAAATCAAGGTTGTAATTTTAGTCTTAGATGCAAATTACTTGAATAGTTGTTATAACCTTTGATCAAGCTGCCAGAAATTGCTTCGCATTCAAACGATCTTTTAAGATTTTTTGTTTGGGTCTAAAATAGAGGGATGGTGGTTGTCGCTTGTGGATGTTTATCATATGTGTTTATAATATTTTAAATTGAAATGTTTTATATTTGTCATTTCTTGGCCTGTGGTATGGGTTTTGTTCCTTGTTGAAGACTGTACGGTGGACTATAATTGTTAACTACCATGACATTGAGCTCTTGTTGGATTGTTGTCTCATTGGCAATTATACCATGTGTTGCAACTTATGTTTTATTTAGTTGTATGGTAGTAAGGCATGAGTAATATATAAATAACACATACCTGAGAGGGTGATAGAGCAGATTGGTACCCCGAGAAAACATTGTCAACCGCGGCGAAGCCAAGGTTGACAATGCCTTTTCGAGGGGTTCCAATCTGCTCTATTGTAATGACTTGGCCAAGCGAAATTCCTTGAAAAACATGTGTATTTTCATGTCGAGCACCTGTTATCGCCTATGATTCGATGTTTGGCTATTTTAAAGTTTGACACCGGTTCTCACCTTTTTAATTCAATTCATTATGTTTTCAGTGTTCTATGTAATCCGTTTTCCAAGTGTAAAACCATTTTTATTGTTGTATAAACGAGATAACTTTTGTAGTAAACTTTCACTTTCACTTCAGTCGCCATTTCCGGCACAATGATTTTAGTGTATTGATTATGCAAATGAGATGACCTGTGTGTAACCTCAGTGAACTTTATGTACACGGACACGGACGTGGAGGAAGGTGGACGTGTTTTCTGAGCTGACCTATTCTGTCGCCTACACTTACCCGCACCCACTTATTAGTTGATTGTGTCATTACTCAAACACTAGTGCAAGTATTTGACAATTTATTGTCATTTAATAGTGGTTTTAGCAGAAATTCTTTGCAAGTGAAGGACAGGTTAAATAGCGTCACCCAGCGCCATCTTGGAAAAAATAATTTCAAAACTTTAATAAAGCAAAGGTGTTAAGTTAATACTTCACCTGAAATATCTCCTTTCCCGAGAAACACAATAACAATGTGTTGTTAATGTTTACAGAATTTTAATGAACTTTTAATTATCTTTTATTGTACATTATTTTATATATGACAGTTGTTATCCATTCGTTTGATGTGTTTGGACTTTTGATTTTGCCTTTTGATTTTGGATTTTCCTTTTGAATTTTCCTCGGAGTTCGGTATTTTTGTGTTTTTACTTTTTATCCAAATCGAGAAGTTTCACAGTCTGTGTACTCGTTCTCATTCTTCATTTTACCTTTTATCGCTTGATAAATTTTTTAGATTTTATTGTATGTAGTAAGGTCTTTTATTTTACCTTTTAAAACACTTGAATTAAATTTTAAGCCAGTAATTTTAAGTTTGTGTTACTTTAAAGTGTTTTACATTCAGTTTTTAATTTTTAAACTGTCCTTGAATAGCACATGTTAGCAGATACGTTATTTTTGTGTAAATCTATTACCACACTCATTAAATTCTTTTTGGGGTAAAATGGAAATTGCCAGAAGAAGAAGTGATCGAGTTAAAGGAAAGAAAGTAATGTTTACTCCCTGTAAAACTGTATCTAATACTGCAACAAAAAACAAGAAGTCTAGTAGTAATAGTAGTATAAATGAAAAAACTGTTGATTATGAATTAAATAAAAGAAAGGCTGTTAGTAAGAAGCTTGATGCTGCCGAACGGTTGTATACAGTAAAAACTGAAATAAGTCCAGGTAATCTGGTCCTTATCTTCTCTGCTGCTGCTTATGAAGAATTCAAAGTTATAACACAGTCCGTTGTAAATAACACTGGTCTGCAGATAAATAAGACTGAGACTAAGGATAAATTAGGTGCCATTGTATCTGAATCACTGGCTATCCATAATGGAAGCACAAAATTATTTGTTTTGAACTTTTTTAACACCACAACAAAAGTCCTTCTGAATGGCAACCAATCATATATAAAGGAATTTATAACCACTGCTCTCGGGGACATATTGTGTATTCTTGACCGTAACTCCAAATTTAGTCTTATAAACAATCAAATCAGAGAATATTGTAAAATGTTTTTAGATAACACGCAACAAAGTAATCTGGACACAGCAAGTAATGAAGAGCAAGGGTTACAAAGTTTAAGTAAGATTTCAGTGGTTAGTTCTAAACAACAGACAGTGGGGACCTGTTCTAATATTAAGCTAAAAACTATTCAAAGTGACATCTTATGTCCAACATGTAAGAAGGTCTGTGGAAATGACTCAAAGGCAGTAGAGTGCGACATATGTAATGTTTGGGTCCATTATAGCTGTGAAAAACTTGGTCTAAGTGACATTCATGTTATTGAAAATGACTTAACAGCAGAGTATATCTGTATAAGCTGCAAAACGTTGAGAGCCTTGCAGGCTGATCGTGTAGTAGGAGGGTCTATCTCTGATAAAAGTAATGACTCGAGTAAGGGGGAAGAAATGCCAAGATCGTCCCTCTCAAGTGCTGATATTAACCCCATGGCTCGGGACAGTGCCCGGTCGGTTGTTTCTGGTGTCACTATATTACATAAAGACAATAGACTATTTTCTAATAATAATTCCACAAATGATGCGGATATCAATAAGGATAATTCAAGAAGTGATAGCTCCTATAGTTCCGTACAAATGGGTTCTAACATTTTAAAAGAAGAAATAATCTCTCTAAAATTAGAAATTACTCATAAAGATAAAGGAATCAAACAAAAGGACAGTCAAATTTATAAGTATAAACAGAAGTGTCCACTCAGAAAAAAGAGCTTGCAGCAAGTAGAGCGTATGCTATAAAACTGGAAAATGACATTAGGGATTTAGAACACTCTTTGTTAATTCAAAAACAAAAACAAAGTTCAAGCGTGAATGCGGACTTTAACAGGCAAAGCCCTTTTAGTGATAATAGCAATAAATCCGAATCAGAAAACTTAAAAAGTTGGTTTCTTGAACAGAGGATGAGGCAAATGGAATTGGAAATTTGTAAACAAGATAATAAAATAAGTAATCTAAGTGATAAACTGTTGGACTTGAGATTTGACAACAATAATCAATCAACACGGTCTCGACAAAGGCAAAATAGAGGGAGGCAAAATAATGCTAATAAGTACAGTAGAAATGAAAGGTCTCGATTTGATAGACATAACGAAAACCAGCACTGTAAATTTCAGAATGATTTTGCAGATTTTAATGGGGGTATGTCATTTCGGCATGATGAATCCCAACCCAATAGTCCTCACATTGATACTAGTGGTAGTGAAAATGAGACCAATTCTATGGTTAATGGTCAAACAAACAATAGTGATAATTTTTTAGGGAATATTCATTCCAGAGGGAAATCAAAATGTCAAACACAAGCAAGGAAAAGATTTCACGAGAAATCGGAGCAAATATATATACCCCCAAGAAAGCAAATGAAACAAGTACCGCCGAGGTTCCAACGTCTTCAACAGGAAAAGTTGGGTTGCACACAGAGAGACAATTTAATGATGCCCACAATGGGTCAATCCACAAAAATGTAGGAAAGGATATACATGTACAAGAGCCTCATGATAATGAAATAAGTATAGATAGCGTGCTGAACATTTTATCTTTTAACATTGAAGGTTTTTTATCTAATAATATGTATCTATCTATGCTAGAGAAAAGAGCTGATATAATTATGCTACAGGAACATTGGTTACATAATAGGGAAAAACAAGCTTTACAGGAATTTTTAACTGACTTTTTATGTCTTGTAAAATGCTTTGATGATGATAAGACAAGTGACCCAATTGAAAGGAGGAGGGGGCATGCTGGGGTTGCAATTTGTGTTAACAAAAAATTACAAAATCTTGTTGAACTTTTACCGGATGGATGTAATAGAGTAATAGCTATCCGTCTCAACATAAAACAGCCACTTGTGCTAATATGTGTCTATATGCCAACTAGAGGTGGAAATATCACTATTGAAGATTTTAAATCTGTACTAGATGAGCTAAGTGAAATTATAGAAAAATATCTATCTACTTCTGATATAATTATAGGAGGTGACATGAATGCCTCACTGCATAGAAATGAGCGTAAAATACCTCGTGACATTGTCTTTGATGAATTCTTAAAATCAAATGGACTGTCAATACCTTCCACTTGCAAAAAGCAGAGTACGTTTTTTCACTTCAATAATAGAGATGAATCTCAAATTGACTATTTTGTTGAAACTAGTGCAATGGTCAAGAAATATTTGTCATTTAATCGTGAATTTCAAAATCTATCCACTCATGATCCAATTATGATTTCAATTAACTGTTGTATTGATAGGATGGATATAAGCACTAGCGATCCTAGACCTTTACGTATAAAATGGGATAAAATTGATAAACAAAAATATGAAAATTTACTACAAGAGAGATTAACTGAATTTAATGATGTGGCTGTGGTTGAAAATGCTGAAAATATAGAGAACATTTTAACAAAATTTTCTGATATTATTGTGACTACTGCTGAAAGTCTATGCCCAAAAAGGAAAAAACAATTTAAGAGAAAAAGGGATTGGACCCCAGAAATGACTGAAATTGTTAAGGAGGGTAAATTTCACTAATGGAATTGGAAAAATGAAGGTAATAAAGATAATAAATCTAGCATTAACTATATTCGAATGAAAGTGCAAAAGAAAAAACTTCGTTCTGCCCAAAGACGATTGGCTGCTGAGAAAAGAGAAAATACGTATACCAAAATTATGGAATTAAATGAGAGTAATGATAAACAATTTTTCGCATTAGTAAATAAGCAGAGAAACTCGAGGCCATCCACTACTTCAATTTTGAAGGTTAATAATAGACTGTATAATAATTCAGCCTCCATTCTGGGAGCTTGGGCTGAATATTTTGAAGATTTGGCCTCACCATCTGTGCAAGATAGATTCGATAGAAAAAATTTTAATTTGGTTAATAATGACATTGAAATATTAACTGATATTTTCTTAAGTACAAGAGAACCGATTCAGGAAGTGACTGAGTACGAATTGAATAAATGTATTTTATCTTTTAAAAATGGAAAAGCTCCAGATGTTGATAAATTCACCATAGAACACTTGAAATATGGAGGACAGACAGTTATAAATATACTAACTAAATTGATAAACTTAATTTTTAAAACTGTTGCTGTCCCAAATAATTTAAAAATTGGGATAGGATGCCCTCTGTTTAAAAATGGAGGAAAACCAAAAGAAGATCCAAATTCATATAGACGTATAACTATAACTAGTGCTATTGGAAAAACTATAGAAAAGCTACATTTATCCCGTAACAAAAGCTCAATTAAAAATCAGCAAAGTAGATTACAAAAAGGGTTCACTGAAGGGGAATCCCCTACTGTAGCGGGGCTGGTTGTAACTGAACTAAGAATAGAAGCTAAAGAAAAACGTTTACCCATATATATTGGATTAACTGATGCTAAAAAAGCGTTTGATATAGTATGGCATGCTGGCCTTTTTAGAGAAATGCATAAAATGAACATATCTGGAGATAATTGGTTATTATTTAGGGCTTGGTATGAAGATTTAACTACAAAAGTAAAATGGGAAGGAAATTATTCACGTGGGTTTAAAGAAAAACAAGGTGTTCGTCAAGGAGGAGTTTGGTCTCCAACTGCGTATAAAGTTTTTATCAACTCTTTACTGAAAATTTATGAGGAAAACAAAATTGGATCGTACATAGGTTCAATAAACTGTGGTGCTCCAACTGTAGCAGACGATGTTCCATTGATAGCTAATGATCCATATGATCTACAAACTATGATTAATATTCAAATGGACCATGCAAATAAATTTAGATATACGATTAGTGAACAGAAATCTTGTGTATTGAAAATAGGAGACAAGTCAGATCATTCCTGGTATATGAACGACCAAAAGTTAAATACACCAATAAATGCTACCCACTTAGGAATAAAAAGGGACATAAATTCTAAATTTGGAGTTAAAGAAGTTGTACCAGATAGAATACAAACTGCTCGTAAAACAGTGTATGCATTTATGGGCGCTGGTCTCTATGGCCTGAATGGGATAAATCCGAAGGTTTCAGTTCATATGATAAAGTGCTTTGTCACTCCGAGGCTACTGTACGGCCTGGATATTATTCGATTAACAAAAACTGATATAGCAAAACTATCTGTTTATTATATACAATTGTTGAAACAAATCCAGCATCTGCCGTCACGCACTGCGAATTCTGCTGTTTTAGTCTTGACTGGTCAGCTTCCTATAGAATCTGAAATTCAAAAAAAAATGCTTTCCCTATTTCGTAACATTGCAGATAATCACGGGTCAGTTGAACGCAGTATCGCTCAAAGACAGCTTGCTTTGAAAACAAGAGACTCTGAAAGCTGGTTTATTCAAATTATAAAATTAACAGAAATGTATGAATTACCTTCCCCTATAGAGGTAATGGATTTAGTCCCAGAAAAGCATATTTGGAAAAAATTGGTTTATAACGCAGTGAATGACTATTGGAAAAACATTTTAATTCTTGAAGCTAGGACAAAAGTATCTATGAAAATGCTAAATGTTGATAACTTTAATGTTGGTGTAGTTCATAATATCTGGGAGAGTTGTGGTTCAGAACTTTTATCCGTTAAAAGAGCATGTGTCAAAGCCAAAATAATAAGTGGGACTTACACTCTTCAAGCTGATCGAGCAAAATTTAATGGAAATAGAACAAGTTCTTTATGCCCTCTGTGTTTTAAACAATCTGAAGACTTAATGCACTTTCTTATAAAATGTAACTCTTTGGAAGGAGTGAGAAGGAAATTCATTATGCTACTAAGAAATCTACTAAATGATAAGATAAATGCTCTTCTTGTGGACGACTTATTTAACTTTGAAGATAATCTATTACAATTAATAGTGGACTGTACAAAATTCCAGTTTTTAAAACAATTATGGACAACTATTGAGCGCCTGTCAAGCAGTTTATGTTTTGGTCTACATCAGAAGAGAACTAGTTTGTTACGATAAAGACTGTTCATATAGTTTTCCAAGCTAAAGAGACATATATAGTGAAATTTATTTTTTTGAGTGTGGTATAGATGAATATGATAAGTTAAGATTTAAACTGATTGTTAAAGTTAAGTGGTCTTTTTAACGCTTTATGATCAGTAATAACTTTACATATTATTTTTAGATTTTAAATGTTTATTTGGCGCTAAGTCTTAAGTACAAATAACAATGTAATGGTTCATTACCTTAAGTCTATGAATAATCTTATTCTGTAATAAGGCTCTCTGATTAGGGGTATATACTATGTGTAAGTGTAAGGGTTAGGACTTACAGTTTGCATTTGATGAGTATGTTTAAGTATAAGGATTGTGAATTAGACATTTGCTGAGCTGAGCAAGTTTCACAGTCTATGTGTATGGTGGATAGATGTGATGTATATATATTCTATCGATGAGGAGAGAGACTCGAGTGAGATAAAGGACAAAATAATAATGGACGAATCTATCAAGTTTTAGATTTTAAAATATGACTGTATATACAGTTTGAATACTTTTAAATAAGTGTGGTGGCGGTGTATATAAGTGTATAAAGAAGATGTTTTAATCCAATAGAGAATATAAGGGATTCTACACTTCAAGAGGATATTCCGACTGAAGTGGTTCATCTGATAAAGGTGGAAAGTACAGAATAGGTAACAGGTAACAGGTACCACTAGCGTAAAACAGTGTATGAATACTACAGCGCCGTAGATTGATTATTCCAGGATTATTGTATTAAAACGATATTGTTTGTGATTGTAAATGATACTAAGATGATTTTTATGTTCCGTAAACATGTTGTTTACGTTTTTATGTACTTAATTCTAGCAATCGGGGATTATTTTCGTTCTTGTCAGGCCCGTTCACAGTTCCCCGTTCGTTTCCCCGTTAATAACCGTTCGTTACCCCGATAGCTCCGTCGGGTATATAAAGCTTGCACCTGTTTGTCAGGGGCTCTTCCTACTTTGTCAGACCTACAGTGATGTTGCCAGATTTTCGGTCAGTTGATACAGTCGATAGCTGAAGTTTATCTTATTTCTATCATGATTTTCATATGTAGTTTAAGCAGTTTTACTGCCGTTTAGAACGTTTTGGACTTGTTCTGTTCATTATAAGTCTTTGTATTCTAAGACTTAGATCAGAATCAAAAATGGATTTAATATAATTGTACATGTACATATAAATAGCTGGTCTATTTATTCAGGCTAGATTTGCTAACCTGTTTCTTTTAGTTAATCGGAATAAAGTTACATGCCTTCCCCATTTTCCTTTCCCCTCCCATTTTGTTAAGGACATTTTGTTAAGTATCCTGTTTGCTGAGATTTTCCAGCATTCAGAGAGAATATTTGTTAATTCTGAATATTTGTTAGGTTAGGAATTGTAAGAAGCTAGAATAGTTAAACTGCTTTGTAAATAATCTCAATCTCAGCGATTGAAGTTGTCTTCCTGTGCTTACTCCAGGAGGCTGAAGTCATAGTATTAAATATAACAAGTTAAGGTTATTTTTAATGTATAATTTATTAGAAGATGGCATAGATATAATATATATATGTTAATGTTATAGCATATTTGATAGTTGATTGAAGACTGTAGCAAATAATTTAGATAAAAACTGTGTAATATTGTTTACTGAACAATTCATGAATTTACTGATAAAACATCTTTATGCTCACATTTATCTTACTTTTCCTTGCTGAAAACACATATAATACGCCATTGTTGTCCAACTGGTCTCTGGTTGTTGTCCTTAGACTGTCTCATGAGAGAATAGATCTTCTTGTTAGACTGAGACAAGAGACTATTCGATTGTCAGATAGATAATATTCATTTGTGGAATAGTCTGATGGTACTGTCCTGGAAGTTTCCACTTCTTGAGTGTTAGTTTATATGCGATTCCAGTTTATAGAGGTGCAGCCTCTATTTTACAGTGTAATGCTGTTCTATAAACTACACGATAGAAAGTGCGTTTAGATACATAGACTATTACGTATTTGAATATTCGTTACCCATATTGTTCTCGCAATTTGAGTTTCTCGTTAAATATAAAGTGAAGTTAATGTGTCAGAGGTATTTTAACCCTGTTGGTCTAGTAATATAAAGTACACTAGCGTTTAAATCACCCATTCTCTGTTTTAGACTAGCTTGTTCTAGTCTATTGAGGTTTCCTGTGTACCTGTAAACACAGGTGGTGGCAGCAAAGTAAAAGACATCCGTTTGGCCAGTTATTACACTATCACCCTCTCAGCTATGTGTTATTTAATTTATTATACTGAATGTTCTGTTATTACTGTCGATTAAATTTAAAATTCAAAGTAATAAACTATGACATCTTGTACATAACCATCCGTATTTAATAAAGCGCACACTTGATCAAACGTCTCCGTGAAGGGTAATAGAGTATTTGCCATAGGATAGAGTCGTATTTAATAAAGCGCACACTTGATCAAGCGTCTCTGTGAAGGGTGATAGAGTATTTGTCATAGGATGGAGTCGTGTTTAATTAAGCGCACACTTGAGCAAGCGTCTCTATAAAGGGTAATAGAGTAAATTGACACCCTCGTATTATCCAATCAAAATCTTGCATTTTGACATGAAGTATAATAATATACATTGTTACAGTGTTTGTCTTTGTTTTATAGACCACTATAATCATGCATTATAGCTTGAAATTCATTTGATTAATAAACATGTGAATGCTTTTGAATCTTTATGAGTACATTAAATCACATCTGGTTGTTTTTAAAATTAAACTTACAATTTTTTTTTCGAATATGTAACACTCGTCAGTATAATGTTTTCAGTAAATTGGCAACAACAGAACTGACACACAATATAGTTTTATTATTTATACATCTATCTTTTATCAATAACAGCATACTCGACATTGCTATCATTTGGAGCAGTCACGTGTTTTATGTTTTGCTCAGTTCTTCCTCTTTTGTCAACAACCGCATATTCTACATTACTTCCTTCAGTCACATGTTTTAAAGTATAACGCGTCTCTTTTTCAGGTCTTTTGGTTTCTGATCTAGGTGTGGTAGCGGATTTTGAATTAATTCTGTTGTCAGTTTTTGAACCATCTATCCCGTGTATGTTAACTATATCAATGGAGCTGTAGTCTCCATCATCTACACTGTTATTGCTACCTAAGTTATGTATCCCAGTTGTTTTTTGTTTTCCTTCTAACTCAACTGTATGATAATCCTCTTCCATGATGTCTTGGTGTTCAGATGAATTGTATAAAGTGTTATATTTTAATCTGTCAGAATCATTATCAGTGCATTCTACTTCCGGTTGTTTTTCAGCACCATTCTTATCTTTTTTACCTTTTCGCCTACACAAAATGTAAAAAAAAACCATGTAAACAAAATAGTACCATTTTCACGACATACCTAGTCTTTAAAGTTCTACATGACAAAACCTATTGCAAATTACTTTAACAGATTAAAAACAAACAAGGAAAGGTAAAAAGAGAGATATTTTAAGAAAATAGTTAAACTCCTCCCAATGTGATCATATCCTTGTGCAAATCAAGAACTAGTTATTGTCATTTCGGAAATTTGGTGTTCATTACAAATCGGAATCTAGTACTATGTTTCTAATCAATTTGTAGGAATGTTAATGTCATTTGGGGGGGGGGGGGGGGAGGGGGGGTCCTTTGCAGTTGCTGGCTCATACATGTATATGTTTATCCATCATATCCTACAATTTATATATTTATGTTCAATTACAATGCATTAGAGCCTATATGATATATAATTCTCTCTGTATCAATCTGTACATCCACAAAGCCTCAAACCATTCGATCAATAGAATCCTTTTTGTGTTTGTTTTTCAATTTTATTAGATATAAACAAGCGTTTTGAGCTTGTATTAACATTTTTATTAGTTGCACTGTTTGTCTATGACGCCCTTTAAGAGTTTCAAATGCTCAGTATCATGCAATAACCCCATGCTACATTTAAACATACAATTAAATGTGTAATCAAATAGTTTGCAAACATACACATACTGAAACCTTACAAAACATCCGACATTCATACATCAAATTATTAATAATTTCTTTGAAGGGAAAAATTAAAAATTATATTGAAATAACTAGAATGCCAAATTAAAAAATTCAATAAATGTTTCAGTCGATGTTAAGGTTACGAAACAAAAGATCTATACCAGGCGGACTTGACCTTCATCTTAAATAAACTGATTTCTATTCATCTTACCTGATTATTATGATAGCTACTGTTACAAACAAAGCAATAACCACAACAGCAGAACCTACGCCGATGCCAATATACAGTGCTGGATCTGTATCTTCAAAATATAGTGGAATATTTAATAAGTTCTATTTGTACGTTCTTGTTTTTTAGTGATTTAATTTAAATGTATATTATATAAATAACATGTATTGAATTGACCAGTGTCAAAGATAAACTTATGTTTTAAAAACAATATATATATATTGTGTTAAGTGTTGACACAACTTTATACAACACGCAGTTAAACATGTTCAAATAGTATATAGAAAAGAAAACGATTTTTATATGTTGTGTTAATTTAATAAACATTAAGTACTTGTGAACGAATCTATGATGCATTTACAATTTACAGAAGATGTTACTAGTAATAAGAGCGAACACATGAAATCTCATGTCAATTCCAGGGGATTATTAAACACACTCTTAAATCCTTACCAACAGCTTATTTTTAGATATTTATAAGATGACAACCAGACTATTTCAAACTGTATGAAACAAGCTAAGCTTTCAACAAAAAGAAGCAACAAGGTTTACATAAAAAGAAACGATAAAGGGGTCACAAAAGATTAAATCATATCTGTCTCTGGCACAGCTATAATGGACAATACAAGCTCCTTACTTTTTACAAGCCTTAATACTACCTCATGTATTAACAATTTCTTCATATGAAACAAGATACAACCCTGAACTCATAGTACCTTGTTGAAGGTAAGAACTAACAAATACGATTTTTTTTTACCAATACGGCAAGGCAACGAAATGAAATAAATGGCATCATTTGAAATGAAGATTCCATCTTAAATTTAAGTTTTTCCTTTTTTTTATATATTGGAGAACGGACGGCAAACATTATATAAACAAAACTTAGACATTTATGTTCAACTATATATTGTGAACTTTTTAGATTCAATTTCATAAATTACCAAAGCGGTTGAAGCAACAGTCTCTCGTTTATTATCTTGGTAGTTAACTTAATAAAAACTAGTGGGCACAATACGTTCATCAAACATCGAGTATATTTTAGATTAGCAAAGTATGTGCACGACCAAGGAACAACTTTAAATTTGCTGAGATATGTAAGTATAGATTTATTAACTGCACACATTTTTGGCACTGGTAGTTTCATTTTATTTAAGTTTTATCATTTTTATAAACACAGTTAAATTTAACACGGTACACATAATGACGTAAAATGATGTGACGTCATCAGATGAACAATAGATATTTTTCATTTATATTACACAACTTTATGCATTTCAATACCTAATGTGCAAATTTGAAATAGTTGTCTCTCATTTATTTTCTTGGGCCAACACCGGGTCCCTTCTCCTTGAATTCTTAGTAAAAAATCAGTCATATCTGGAATTGATGCTTAGTCCCGTGACAGCCTAAATCAAGTTTTTATATTTATGTAAAATTTTACGAAAATTGAAATCAATCGTGTCTTACGTATGATTCGTAAACTCGTAAAATAGCTCTAGCAATAATATTTGTGTAAACTTACTACACTCGTTTCTTAAGCCCTGGTCACAACGAACCCACGACATATTTATTCAGAGTTACAACATGAAATTTGTTCAAATCTTGGGTCACATGCGATCTTCGAACGACAGTCGCGCGATATTTTGTGCATCGTGGCGCTGTCGTGTGTCGTGGGGCGAAAATTGGACATGCAACTTTTTAGCTCTATGATTTTATGTCGTGTCACTGTCTTATGGCTGTCGTGAGAATGTGTTACCGCAGCCGTGCGATTGTCGTGCAATAAACTTATTGTCGTGGGTATCAGCATAAACTGTTTTAATATTTAACAATCGTACGACTGTCGTACAAAAATTTCACGACTGTCGCAATACACTCGTGATACAGTCGCACGATTGTCCCACGAATACCAAATTTCGTACAATGCTCACACAGCATTTAGTGTCTGTCGAAAGTCAATTGTACGTTCGTCGAAAAATAGCCCCAAACAACTCACGATTGTCGTACGACCGACTTGCGACAGACCCACGACAGTACAATTATAAGTCTTTTTTTTTTGCCGTGTACCTATCGTCGTCATGTCGTAGCTAATGTGACTACTCGAAAGATATTTTTGACATTTTGCACGACAAAGCCACGACAACTATTGTATAGATGTTCCGCGAAAAAAAAGCGATGTGTTGTGACTGGGGCTTTAGGAACATTAATCGGTTGAGTCTGAGGATGTTAGATTTTTCAAATGTCTTACTGGATTTATAAAAGAAAACATTTTAAGGCCAATATGAGGACACACTTTTTACGAGTGTTATTTTTTACTTATTTACAGTTCTGTAAACACTTTAAACCTTCCATACCTGAAGCAGTTTTGTCTTGAATTGCAACATGTTTTTTTTGTTTGTTTTGTTTGTGTTGTACAGAGTTCTAAAAACAACTTTCTCTATTCATTTGTTTTTAAAGGAAAATACATGTAACTTTACCTATTGGATTTTGAACGTCAATTCTGAACACAAACATTCCAATAGGAAGTAATTCCATTTAAATTTTATTTTATGATTGGATTTCATGAAACATGTAATGGATGTTTATTATTGTTGTTACTTGTGGCAACATACAACCAGCGGTGGCTAGATTAAGCAAGATTCTTGCAGTAGAATCATATTTTCATTCTACGAGGTTTATTCTTAAAATTAGGAAATTACATCGCCATTCATTGACGCATTAAGGTGGCACGGTAGTATTTCCTGGCCAATAAGGGATAATGATAGCCTTTTTAGAATTTTTACCACTCTCTAACACTGCACAAAATTCTACATTCACAGTTAACTGAAGTACTTTCATTTTACCTTCAGAAATAAATTTGAATATGTATCATGACCGTTTTCTTTTTTTTATATATTTTCAAAAACCTAAGGTCACTATTACTTTTAGGTCTCCAATAGTGCAGTGAATACAAAATTCTCAAAAATTCTCAAAAATGCATTTTCATCTGTATGTAAAATTATTTCATATTTTTCTACACCTGATTCATCACTCAGTTTGGGAAAGTACTATGTTCAGTTGATACTGTATTTCTTGTCCAATCACACTGTTTAGATACATTTACCTAAGTAGGGTACACAAAAGAGCAACCTAAATTCTGGAAAGCAAATACTACCGTGCCACCATTACAAATTACCATCAAAATGAGTAAACTACCTCAAAAAATAATTGCGGTTAACATCAAGCATGGAGCGCCTAAACTTCTTCGCTAAGGTAATTAATTTTGTAACAGGAAATTTATAAAAATGAACATTTAAATGATATTCATGTCAACATCAAAGTGCTGATTACTGGGATAGTAATGTAGTGGGCATCGACCCATTGGTGTTAATAGTTATCAAAGGTACCAGGGTTATAATTTAATACGCCAGTCGCGCGTTTCGACTTCGTTGTTTACAAGAATTATATGTTTTAGTCTTAGGATGATTAATTGATCAAATTTCATAACATATTGTAAAAGAACATGAGGGCAAACACGTATCCTTTTCATTTGACAGAGATCAAATGATTCATAAACGAACCATTTATTTTTTTTGGTGGTTCTATTTTAATTTCTTTTTTTTTAACATTCATAAATTCTTTATTGCACTCTTTGTTGTTTTAACAAATTACTTAATGTACTGCAAAAATTCATCAATCATCCCTGTTACATACAATTATAACCAAACGAACCAATAATCTTGATAATATTTTACATCAAGTGATTTACATTTATCTATATAAACACAATAAGTTTTACCTGATACAGGCGTGTCTTGAATAACAGCAACGGTCGTATGTTTTGTTGTTTGCATATTAGGATGAACGCAGTTTATTTGAATACCTACAACATCTCCAGTACTGTGTTCTAAAATTAATTTCAATGTTCATTTAATTTTGATGTAGAAATACAAATCTTTTTACAGATAATATTTCTATAGAATGACAATTGCAAATACCTACCATCAACAACGAATTAATGCCGATTTAATAAAAGTGGTGATAGATATGATGAAACATGTATGAATAATTATCAGAGGTACCAGGATTATAATTAATACGCCAGCTGCGTGTTTCGTCTACATTATACTTATCAGTGACGTTCAGATCAAAATGAATATAAATCTAAACAAGAGCACTGAGGACCCAACCTTTCAAAATTTTGTGGCTAAGGTAATGGATGCCTGGGATATGAAAATCCTTAGTTTTTCGAAGTTTTGTTAGCAGGAAATTTATAAAAATGACCATACAATTGATATTATTATCATCACCCAAGTGCTGACTACGACGTGTTGCTAATTATTTGTTTGTGTCTAGAGCCTAAAAACAACCAACCGCAGTGGCTAGCTGAAACGCAATTACTGCAATAGCTTGCATGTGCCATCTTTACACCGTGTTATAGATTGTAGATATAGTTTTGGTTGACGGTCTGTGCCGGATATATTATCTATAGTAAAACGTTACATTTATGACACATAGTCGATAAAGTAAAACATGAGGTTTGTGAGCACCTTAAAGGCCTTTTATCTCGCTTTATATTTATGAATGTAACAAATCAGGGTATCTTTATATATAGCTAGATCATGCGCTTCAATAAATATTTTCTAAAACGAATTAATTTTGTTGTAGCTGTTTCGTCTGGTCTGATGTACAGTCCTTTGGTCATTGTATTATCTGATATACTTATTTGTTCTCTAGATAATACTTAATTTAGATTTTTAGGCTTTTTGTATATTTGTTGATCATCATTTTTTTTTAACCGTGTCCTTGTATTCCTTTGTTGAAGAATCGGATGATTACCAATGACACAACTATTCACGAGAGATCATAGGCCATCATGTAAGAAACTTAATTTATATCAGTACCTACGTCGATATATTTGCATGCAATATCCTCGTGTGAAAGTACCATTAATTACTTTAGATTGCAGACGAAAAATTCCATTTGTTGTAAGTGAAATAGAGCGAGATTGTGTCCCTTCTGTGCATTCTACAGGATCTTTATTATCAGGATATCCGTTAGGAGTGTTGTAGTCTGTAACAATGGCCATTCCACATGCCTGCTTCTCTGGAGCTGCTGTTGTCTTTGAATCATACTTCCTCATATATATAGTATATAAACTAGTCTGATTTTGTAATGTAACTTCACATGTACATCCATCTTGTTGGGTCATAACACGTAATGATACACTGTCTACTATTGTACCTCCATTTGTATCTGCCTCTGTTGCATAATATGTTGTGCACATGTCCGCTTGAAATATTTAAAGAAAAAACAACAAAATATAAACATACACCAATAAGAGAAAAAATGTGCTTTTCATGCATATTTGTCTTACTGCAGTTAATCAACTACATTTGTACAAAAAAAAAAATACGGCAGTGATTGTTAGACTAAGAATCTACTTAAGTGTTCGAAAATTGCAGACATGGCGGAAACGTTTCTAATGGTTATCTTTTATAAATCTACAATGTTATCGTCACCTACCTATTGTTGATTTAGGTGTATATCCAGGACATGGATTCGGAACTGTTTGCAGGTGAACAATTTGTATATCTAAAATAAATAAGAAACATGCCTGTATGAGAATTATAATAAAAATAAAAATATTTCCCTTATAGATCTATTTCAAGCAGGGCCCTAGTTTGGATCTAACTTTTTGGTGGGATTCGCGTTGCCTAGTCATTTGTTTTCTATGTTGTGTCGCATGTACTTTTTGTCCGTCTTTTCTTTTCATTCGAGTCCTTACTTGGAAGTTTTAATATAGACTCGATTTTATTATAATTTTTTCATTTTGCATTTTCATTATAACGACATTAGAATGTGTTAACTACTCTGGTATTTATTTTCGAAATAAGTCCAAAGAAGGATACAATTTATCCATACAACAGGCATATATATTCAATTCAATAAATATCCTACAGCAAATATAAAGTTGTGTACACCGGTATGTACACTTTACCACGTTTATGTATTTATGTCAAAGGTTATATGGGTTTACTTCGCGTCCGTCGTCAGTCGTCGCCCGTTAAATTTAACAAAATATCTTCTCATCTGAATCTTTAGTTACTTAAGCCTCGGTCAAACCTTACCGGATAGCACGAACGGACGCCTAACAGATGAAAATAATAGTTGTCCGTTGACAAAATTGTTATCCATTAGGAGTCCGTTGATGTCCTGACCATAAAACGGACGTTTAACGAATGCATAACGGATATGCAACGTACGCAAAACGGAAACGTAACGGACAGAACGGATGTCGAACGTACATCAAACGGACGAGTACCGCATAAAACGGACACCTAACGGAAGCGTACTGGATAAAACGGATGAACAAGATATACGGAAAAATTAAAGGCGACAATAATAATACATGCAAATTGCAAAATTATTTAAAATGTTTCTGTGTAACTGGTTTTTGTTTGTTCTTCAAAATGCCACCAAAGGGCAGTGTCTGACCTGAATAAGAGCTGACTGATTGTGAAGAGGTGCCTTTCCTCTAAATAAAGGCAACAGTAGTATACCGCTGTTCAAAACTCATAAATCCATGGACAAAAAAAAAAAAAAAAAAAAAAAGATCGATTATGAATAATAAGAATTCATGCATTTTAAGAAATTTGACATACAAATTATTGGCATTTTAGACGCAAAATTTTCATTTGGCACTTATCCGTTTCAGATCCGTTCATCATTCGTTTTATCTGTTATATGTCCGGTAGAAGTCCGTTCCTCATTCGTTCAACATCCGTTTTATCCGTTTGACGTCCGGTAGAAGTCCGTGGGTGAATTCACCTTCCAGACCTCCAACGGATGTATAACGGACACGTAATGGATACAAAACGGAAACGAAACAGACGAGTCCCGTACAAAGCGGACGCATAACGGACGTTCAACGGCCATTTTATCCGTTGGACGTCCGTTCAAAGTTTTGAACATGCTCACAATTTTCAACCCGGACAGAACGGACGTCGACGGATAAAACGTACGCTTAACGGACATGCAACGGATATGGACGGACGTCTAACGGACATACTTGGATGGTCCATACATTGTGTCTATGTCTTAACTTACTTATTTTGTTAACTTATTTTGTAGGTAGCCATTAACATCGTGTTTTCTTTTTAGTACCGAACGTGACCTATTTCATAATATGGCTGTTTTACTGAATGTGAATTCGCATTGCTTTGAGACGTGTCTCAGTATTTGTTTCCAAAATGTATCCAGCGATGATGTATTTAGTTACTAAGATTTCTTTGTTATTCCAAGCAGATATAGTTTTTTGAGATATCGTTTGTAGTTGTCGTTCTATTATTCTAATTATTTTATTAATATTCTTGTAATTGTTATAAAATACATCACATAAGTTAAAATAGTTAGAAACCTAGTCTTGATTATATATTATTTTTTAAAAATTTACCTGTGACTTTTCTTTTTGTAGCGTTGATCCATTTGTGTTGCATTGCCATAAAGCGCACAGATTTGGCTAGCCACAAAACCAGGTTCAACCCACCATTCTTTTCATAAAATGTATTGTACCAAGTCAGGAATATGGCAGTTGTTATCTAATAGTTTGTTTCTATGTATGTGGCATTGTGGTTTGTTTTTGTTGCACTTCAGTGTTCTAGATCATTTTGTTGTTTCGTTGTTTGTCTCTTCAAGTTAAATGTGTTTCCCTCGGTTATGGTTTGTAACCAGAATTAGTTTTCTCTCAATCGAGTTATGACTTTTGATCAGTGGTATAGCCGTTATTTGTACATAATAACCATTGGAATATCTTGATATATTGTTTAAAAACTGTGTACGATGTTGGAAAGATCCAGAGATAATATGAATAGACAAAAATATTCGCGATACATAAATAAGCTATGATTGATAATTTAGTCAACGATGGTGGATAGTTCCCTTTGTTGAAGATTAAGACAGATACAGGTGAGCGACAATGATATTTCAAAGCCTATAGTTCAAAACGTGATACACATATAACAATCTTAAGTTAATTATAACATTGATGTGTCAACTAGTATTTTGTGCGAATAGAAGAAATGTTAGACGTGGTACAGTTTGTTTAGTGTGTGTATTTTAATTGAAAATCACACTGCAATATTTGTTGTCGCTGTTTTGTGCAAGAAACATATACTTCCTCTATCATTGGGTTGAACATACTATCCAAAAATCTAAATATTTACCACAAATTTCTATCACTAAACATGTCTTTACCTGCCATTAACAGAAATACACATATCCATGGTAAAAAGATTGAAATATTGTATACCATTATATTTTTCGCCATATCATGTCATTTGTCTATTAATGTCTTAAATCTGAAGGAAGTTATAAATATATTGTCAACAGTAGTGTACATACTTTCACAGATGAATGATTTTGATTGCGGTTGATTTAAATATACCACATACCAGGATTGGATTGTTAACACCTTAAACATTTGATCGATTTTAACATGCAATAAAATCCCATCAAACGTATCAAGGCTAAACGTACGTTACTAGGAAGTATTTCAGATCTTTCTGAAATGTTTCAATGCATATACACTGTATTTCTATACAACTACATAGCATACGATTTACTAACACAGCGTGATACAACGTTTGAATGAAAAGTCTCTATAATTTAATAAAGGCAATTACTATGTTTTTTACTATCAATTGTGTATTAAATACGATAATATGTTTACCTTACATATATTGTTTATCTTAAAATTTTATTATGGTTAGTCTTTATTTCTTTCAAACAAAAACAAACACAAAGTCGATAAACTGATAAAAAAGCTGTTATTTGTAAAGTTTTATTTGATCAACATGTTACCGTTCCTTTAACGACCATCGAAATCTTAATAAGATGTAGACATAGAAACAAACAATATTGTTGAAAGCCTTCGGATATTTTTATTGAATAAATTATCTCTTTCTATTGCATTTTGTGACAGTGGACAAAATTTTCATTTTTCCCTCAAGTTTTATCTTAAGCTATATCGGCCATGTTGGTTGACAGACATACATATAATCATTAAACTATAAACCACAATGATAAGTGGTGTGTGGTTTGCTTTCAATTGACACAGTATTTTCAAAGGAGAATATGTTTGTAACGTTAATGAATGATGATTTCTAAGTCATGAAATAAGTCAGGTGACGAACTGCATTTTGATAAATATTAAGTTTTAGTGATAAAATACAAGCGTTTTGTTAAGGTACCAGCATTTTAATTGTATACGCCAGACGCGCGTTTCGTCTACATAAAACTAATCAGTGGCGCGCATGATCAGATAAAAAATGTTATAAAATCATACAAGTGAAAAATTAAAGAGCTGTCAGGACGGAAAATCCCTAAACATTGTGCCAAAAAACGGCTTTGGTAATCTCATTTTAGGAAAATCCGCAATACTTTATTTTTTTATTTTTTTTTTTGCACTACTGATATCTGATCAGTGTGGACTGTATGACAGACTCAATGTTGATGGTTAAACTTGCAAGTCTTTACTCGTCAGTATAATGTATACATTAAATCAATTGTAGCGACTACCGGAGTAACTACAACATAGTTTGTTTAATTATTTATGCATTTTCTTTTATAAACAACAGCATACTCTACATTGCTAACGTTTGTACCACTAATGTGTTTTGGTCAGTTCTGTCGCTTTTGTCTATAACAGCATACTGTGCATTACTCTTAGCAGTCATATTTTTAAAATCATTACTTATGTATTCTTTAGGTTGTTGTGTTTTTGATCTTGGTGTGGTGGTTGATGTTGACTTAATTCCATTGTCGATTTTTTAATCATCTTTCGCGGAAATATACTCCTGATCTATGGAGCTATAGTTTCCATCAACATGATCTACAGTAATTTAGTCGCTATCAAAGTTCTGTTTCTCAATTTTATTGTATTTCTTTTCTTAGTCAACTATATGATAATCCCCTTCCATGACTTCTTGTTGTTCAGATGTATTGTATAGACATTTATATTTCAATCCGTCAGAATCATCATCAGTGCTATCTTATCAGGTTGAACTTCGATATCATTCTTCTTTTTATTGTAGAAAAACATGAAAAAACAAATATATCATTTCTATCACAAATCAATTAGGTATGGATTTCCTGTACAATCTTAAAAATTGAAACCATATGTTAATTATTTCTACTTATTAGATCAATATGGAAAAGATTATTTATTTTAAATGTCAATCCTACAAATTGAATGCAAATATTATATCAGATTTGAACTCTACGGAAGCCCTGGAGTGCCATGCCAAAAAAAAATCTTAACTTGTGCGCACAAGTTACCAACCTGCGCGCACAAGATACTATTTTGCACGCACAGTTTACTATCTTGTGTGCAGAAGTTACACAACTTGTTCGCACGAGTTACACAACTTGTGCGCACGAGTTACACAACTTGTGCGCACGAGTTACACAACTTGTGCGCACGAGTTATTAACTTGTGCGCACAACTTACACGTGATCTGATAGACATGTGCTGTTTTGCTAAAGAGACTACTCAGATGTATTAATTGCTTATAATGTGATAGTGTATCAGATTAATAAAAAAAAATACAAAATGATATAAGAATGTTTTTTTTTATCTATATTATATTTCGTTTAAGGGAAAACATAAATTATACTTTTTGGACCTTTTGGATTATAGCTCTTCAGCTTTTTTATTAGCTTTGGATTTCAAATATTTTGGCCACGGGCATCACTGAAGAGACATGTATTGTCGAAATGCGCATCTGGTGCAAGAAAATTGGTACCGTTAGTTTTATTATGAGATAACGAGAATGGACAATTTCGAAGAATTAGAATTATTTTACAGTACAAGTTAACTTCACAAAATAATAGGTTTATCACTAGTTGTAGCAACCTAGAGTCGGATTATCAACCTAAAATGAAATTAATTCAACTCTAACCTAATAATTATTATAATATCTGCTACAATGAAAGTTACAACCAAAAAACAAGAACCTAAATAGTTATCAAAAGTACCAGGATTATAATTTTACACGCCAGGCGCGCGTTTCGTCTACATAAGACTAATCAGTGACGCTCATATCAAAATAGTTAAAAAGCCAAATGAATACAAAGTTGAAGAGCGTTGAGGACCCAAAATTCCAAAAAGTTGTGCCAAAAACGGTTAAGGTAATCTACTCCTGGGGTAAGAAATTCCTTAGTTTTTTGTAAAATTCAAAGTTTTGTAACAGAAAATTTATAAAAATGACCAAATAATTGATATTCATGTTAACATCGAAGTGCTGACTACTGGGCTGGTGATACCCTCTGGATGGAACGTCCACCAGCAGAGGCATCGACCCAGTGGTGCCATTATACAGGATTGCATCTGTTTCTCAAATACATACTGGAGTATTGTACTATTTGTAAATTCTTTCTTAGTTTTCGTAAACTTATAATTTTTATTTGATAATTTGTATTGAATTTACCAGTGTTTAAGGTAAAGGAACAATAAATGGGCTATGTCGCAGATTTTGCTACAAAATTGCATACATCCTTGGCTCGTTGAACTACAACTGAAAATCGAAAAAAATAATACATTTATCTCTTTTATTTGCTGAAAAGTTGCAGATTGATTTCTCTTAATATGGGTGAACATTTGGTCGATGCCACTGCTGGTGGACGTTTCGTCCCCGAGGGTATCACCAGCCCAGTAGTCAGCACTTCGGTGTTGACATGAATATCAATTATATGGTCATTTTTATAAATTTTCTGTTTACAAAACTTTGAATTTTTCGAAAAACTAAGGATTTTCTTACCCCAGGAGTAGATTACCTTAGCCGTATTTGGCACAACTTTTTGGAATTTTGGGTCCTCAATGCTCTTCAACTTTGTATTTGTTTGGCTTTTTAACTATTTCGATCTGAGCGTCACTGATGAGTCTTATGTAGACGAAACGCGCGTCTGGCGTATAAAATTATAACCCTGGTACTTTTGATAACTATTTACACCACTGGGTCGATGCCACTGCTGGTGGACGTTTCGTCCCCGAGGGTATCACCAGCCCAGTAGTCAGCACTTCGGTGTTGACATGAATATCAATTATATGGTCATTTTTATAAATTTTCTGTTTACAAAACTTTGAATTTTTCGAAAAACTAAGGATTTTCTTACCCCAGGAGTAGATTACCTTAGCCGTATTTGGCACAACTTTTTGGAATTTTGGGTCCTCAATGCTCTTCAACTTTGTATTTGTTTGGCTTTTTAACTATTTCGATCTGAGCGTCACTGATGAGTCTTATGTAGACGAAACGCGCGTCTGGCGTATAAAATTATAACCCTGGTACTTTTGATAACTATTTACACCACTGGGTCGATGCCACTGCTGGTGGACGTTTCGTCCCCGAGGGTATCACCAGCCCAGTAGTCAGCACTTCGGTGTTGACATGAATATCAAATATATGGTCATTTTTATAAATTTTCTGTTTACAAAACTTTATTGTATATGACGACATTTTTTCCAAGGTTATAGTTTTTTTACATTGTTTTACATATTGTATTTATTTTTCGTCGTATATAAAATAATTTAGTCCAAGGTATCTTATTTGTTTTGTTGGTATTATTGTTTGATCGAGTTAAATAATTTCAATTGATATTCTTTAGTGTGTCTTTCTATTTTAAAATGTTATACTACTGTTTCAGGTTAGGGTGAAGGCTGTCGTCTGTTCAAACGTTATAGTCACTGCAGTTGTTTGCACCTGACCTAGGTCAGAAACCTGTTCTTCAGTGGTTGCCGTTTGTATGCGGGGTGGATATAAGTGTTTCTCGTTTTTATATACAAGGCAAAAACAGAAACGTTACTTGCTTGAAAGATAATTTATATGAAAAAAGTGAGATAATGGAATAATTAGCTGACATTATTTTTGAGAGTGCTCTCGATTTTAAAACAAAATTGCACATTTTTTCGGACAATTTCATTAGGACAAGTATAGAATTCAAGTAAGCATGTCAATAACGTGTATGACCACCTCTCGCATTTATGACCACCTTACACCTTCATTGCATTGAATCAATAATACGTCGAATAAAGTCTTGAGGGGTGTTGTTCCATTCCCTGAAAAATGCTATTCGAAGATGGGCGAGTGTTTCCGGTGGATTTTGGCTATTTCTGATACAGCGTCTGAATTCCCTCAAAGATTTACCATTGGCGATAAATCTGGAGATAGAATTCCTGCATGGGAAGAACAAAAAAATTGCGAAAGCAAACTTACAGATCTTACATTTTTGGGTTGATGATTTGACAACTTGCATGTACATGTACAATATATACAAAAAGTTAGCTGCTATTGAGACAAAGGCAAAAATCATCGTGCAACAAATAAAATTGAGAAAGGAAATGGTGAATATGTCAAAGCGACAACCACCCGACCATAGAGCAAACAACAGCCGAAGGCAACCAATGGGTCTTCAATGTAGTGAGAATTACCGCACCCGTAGGTGTCCTTCAGCTGGCCCCTAAAATATGCATAATAGTACAGTGATAATGGATATCATACTAAACTCCGAATTATACACAAGAAACTAAAATTTAAAATCATACAAGACTAACAAAGGCCAGAGGCTCCTGATTTGGGACAGGTGCAAAATTGGGCGGGGTTAAACATGTTTATGAGATCTCAACCCTCCCCAATACCTGTAACCAATGTAGAAAAGTAAAAGAATAACAATACCCACATTAAAATTCAGTTCAAGAGAAGTCCGAGTCCCATGCTAAAAGATGTAACAAAAGAAAATAAATAAAATGACAATAATACATAAATAACAACAGACTACTAGCAGTTAACTGACATGCCAGCTCCAGACCTCAATTAAACTGATTAAACATGTTTATTACAGATATAATAACAATAAACTAAAATAACACTTACCACTTCTAAATGATTAGGAACTTTCAGGAACTAATTGCAGCTACTGTCCAGGTTATGTTAAACAAATTTTCAGCTCCAACTGATCTGTTCAGTGAAGAGTTTTTATCATTTAAATAAAATGTGAACACATTCTAATCTTTTGGCAGACGTGAATATTCTCATGTGGCATTTATACCTATATGCAAGGGTACCTATATCTGGTGGTGATGATACACAGTGATAATTAACCATTTTTTTTCATCATTTTGGAGAAAAAATAATTTTGTAAATTTTTCATGTTTTTTTCATTTATTTTATAAGAATTAAATTTTCAAAGAATTTTTTTTAAATATTTTTTTTTTTTTTTTTAATTTTTGAAAAATTAGATTTTTTTGAAATATTTTGCATTTATAAATTTTTTAAACTTTAAAGAAGTTAATTTTAGTTGCCTTCGTCCATGCAAGCATGGACTAAGTTAGCTTTGGTTGCCTTCGTCCATGCAAGCATGGACTAAGTTATGGTTAGTTGCGTTAGTGCATGCATGCATGGACTAAGTCTGTTGTGTTAGTCCATGCATGCATGGACTAAGTTAACGTTAGTTACCTTCGTCCATGCATGCATGGAGTACGCTTAGTTTCTAAGTTTTCATGTTTACAAATCATGAAAAGGTTTAGCCATACTATCAAGTTTTGCAATTTATTTCCTAAGGTAAGTTATAATGCACAATATGTATGTAAAACATAATTAATAGGTTGAATATGAAAAAAAACAACTAAACAGAAAAAAAAGGTAATTACATCAAATTAAAAAATAATTGAACAAACACCATGAAATTAAGAGGTAAGAAGAAATGGAGGTTTTCTAGAATTGATGTTGATTTCCAGTTTTATTTAATACCTTGTTTCTAGTCTATTTTTGTAATATCCAATACTAATTATATAGTCCTGTTACTTCTCATCATTCTGTCTGCACATTTTTTAACATGTCATCATGCATCTTAAAGGCCATTGCACATCATTCGAACGATACAAGAGTGACAGACAATTTCATAGATTGAAAATAAACTAAGAAACGCAATGGCTAAAAAATAAAAAAAAAACAAACAGACAAATAATAGTACACAAGACACCACATAACCCCACAAAAAAAACGGGGGTGATATAAGTTGCTCTGGGAAGCTAAGCATAAGTTGATAATGGCTTTGAAGTATCTTTTGGTAACTGCAGGTACTCTCGAGCTCATATCTCTATCATCGTGTTTTTTTATTTTTTTTATTGTTTGTTAAATCAATCACATTTGACAGTTGTTTTTCCCATTTGAATGGTGTTACTATAGTCATTTTGTGACCCTTTATGGCTTGCTGTTCGGTGTAAGCCAAGTCTCCTGTTCGGTGTAAGCGAAGTCTCCGTGTTGGAGACTGTAATTTGACTCATAATGGGTAACTTTTATATTTCTAATTGTGACTTGGATGCAGAGTTTTCTCATTGGACCTCATACCATATTTTCGTATATCTATTATATACATTTTTTAAACATATTCCTTTCTCTAACATTTTCCTTACCTGCTATTGATAGAAATGCACATATTCTTGAAAAAAGGATTTTCATGTTGTCCACCATTTTGTTAAATTTTTTAGCATGTCGTGTATGTATTTACGTCTTTAATCTTACGGAAGTTGTCATTGTGTTGTACAAAGTAGTGTGGAGACTCTAATAGATGAGTGATTTTAATTGTGGTTGATAATGTATATACAACATAGACGACTTGAAAAATTAAAACATGTTAAACAACTTTGACATTAAATCGATTTAAACATGTACTAAAACTCACCAAACGTATTTAGTCAAAATGTACGTTACAAGGAAGTATTTCAGCTCTTTCAATGACTAACTTCATTAAGATATTAAAATATACATAGCAAATGATTTATCAATTAAACTACGATTTGAAGGTCTATAAATACGAAGCCGCTATTATATTTCTTTACTGTAAATTTTCTTCACAATACCATACATTTTTACATCATTCACATATATTTTTTTTAAAAGACGACATTTAAACAGCCAAATTTGTAGACCAATCTGTGTATCAGCGAAAGAATTTAGTAATGGTTGGAAATAATTTGTGGAAACGAAATCTTAAAATCTCGAACATCAAACAGGCAAAGTTTCTAAAGGTAATGGTTTGGAAAATCTTTTTTATTAAATATTTGAAAAAACAGTTTTTCACTGAAATATATTGTAAAAGTACAGATGCGTGGTTTGCTAAACTAAAACAACACTATTAAACACTGGTGTCAACGTGATGATCGTGACTGCAATTACGATCATCCCAATATGTCGGACACAAATATAAGGAAATTTTAGAAGGCTGCTTTATACACTTTTACAGCTTATTTTCATATTTGTATTTGTATGTCAAGAAACATCTTCATAAGCATTGCCATTGAAATATTTTTTCGGACAGGATTGAAAAGTAACAAGAAGAATGAAAATCGAGATACAAAAAATCACGATGATGATCGTAACTTTTATTTTATTTTTATCAACGATGATCGTAATTTTTACTTAAGATGATTGTTACTGTCTGTTCAAACGAAGCATTTTCTTATGCATAGGGTCAAATAAAGCTGTCTGATATGCGAAAAATGTCCATTATCAGCTAATATTGTGATAATAATGAGGAACGATCACTGAGGGGGGCCCGAGGGTAACGTCCTATTGGTAAACTTGTGCACAAATGGTTATGACTTCGCGAGATTTCGTATTTATTGTTATCTAGTTCTATATTAAAATGCATTGGCGATTGACAACTTTGTATTGATTTCACATATTATATATATATATATAAAACGTCTGAATAATAGTCAACGATTTTTCCCACGAGGGCGCTGGATCGTTACAAGTAACGATGCATGTACACAATAAAATAAATTATATAAACGCCTAAAAAGTGTACATAACAACACCAATAACACAAAAAGAAACTATAAATGTAATTATTTATAAATATTTCGGATAACATATATCCTTCGTCAGTCAGATTCTGATGTTAAATGAATCATCTTTAAGTCTTCTTAGATTAAACTTTTACTAAATCTTGAAATTTATACAATAAAAAAGGTAAACCGAACATCAGTTAAGACGCTTGCACCATTCCAAAAATATGTTGAATATGACATAGGTTATATGACTAATTACATCAGAGAGTTAAAATAAATGCTTAAATAAAAATAATAATGTGCGATATGAACTAGCACAATTCTAAAGCTTTAACAGTGTCGATAATTATGATGTTACAAGAAAGATTGCGTCAATAAGAATTCCAAATAAACAGCATTGAACGGTCTAATTTCTAAATAAACAGCACTGAACGGTCTAAATTTCTAAATATTTCAGATTTGACAACTGTAGTGTAGTTACATTAGAGTCTGCGATGTTTAAAACAAACGGCCGTTTGAAAATAATAACAAATTTTGACTAAAGTAAAGTAGTTGGACGTGGCTTGGTACTTATACATCCCTCAAAAAATTAAGCAATTTAGATTGTTATATTCAACAGATATATTTTAGAGATGAGTAAGGTAAAGAAATAGAAACGGAGACTGTAATAATAAGTTATATAACCAAGATGTGAAGCACTGCATGGTGTCGAACTACATCTTTTCATTTATCCCATTTGGTGCCAAGGTGTTAATTTTCTTATTTGTTATCGAGTTGTGGTCAATGATAGTAATGGTCAGTCGATTGAGATCTGCCTTAGTGTGGCCAGGGGATCTCAAATGTCGACTAAGAGGGAGGTCTGGCTTGCATTGATAGTCGCTACGATGACCGTTCATTCGTTTGTGAAACGGCTGTTCTGACTCGCCAACATACTGTTTACCACATTTACACTGTAGGAGATACACACCATTTGTAGTCTTGCAATTAACATTGCAAAATATGGTGTATTCTGTACCAGTGGGGTGACTGTTAAAAGTCTGGGTATCCAGTATTTGTTTGCAAGTCAGACATCGTTTGTTTCCACAACCCTTACAAGAGCCCACTGACGAAGAGCCTGCTTGAGAGGATAACTCAGCTCTCACAAGCAAGTCTTTAAGGCTTTTCGGCCTGCGGAAAGCCAGTACAGGTGGCTCGGGAAAGATCTTGGATAGTTTAGGATGTTTTTCGATATCTTTCTAACTTTCGCGGATAAGGTGAGACAAGTTGTCAAATTTTGGATGGTAATTCAACACAAAAGGCACCCTCCTGTTGACCTTTTTGACTTTATATTGTAAAAGTTCATATATATATATATATATATATATCACCATCACTGCTGGTGAACCGATGGATAAATCTGTTGTAGAGTTGTCACTGGCTCAGACGTACTTATAAATATAATTATTTTCTGTGACTGTATCTTACATTAATTTGTAGGATCCTTTACTATAGATAATTTAGCTGATCTGTTAACATAACATCTGCATGCCTTATATATCATGTACTGTAGTACGACGCTAGATTAAAACTGACGTGGAAAGGTAACACCCGGCCACCGAAAGCTTCATTTTCATGAAGCCCAGGTGGTCGTGTGGTCTAGCGGGACGGCTACAGTGCAGGCGATTTGGTGTCACGATATCCCCCCTCCAACACTTTGTGGGGACAATAGTTCGTTTTGAGTACCTGGTATTTTGGGGGAATTCAGACTTTATAGTTTGTTTTATTAACAGATTGAGGATTTTTAAAGGAGAGGTTGAAAAAATATAGCATTAAGAAGAGTAACCATATCTGTTAAATGAAAAAACAACCAATGAAACCATCAATGAAGGGAGCTACTATTCGATTTTCGTTCTTCTTGTTGTTCTTCTATCATTTAGGAAAAAAACATTCAATCTCAATGCTTATAAAGAATTTTCTTGATATAAAACAAATCTGAAAATAAGCTGTTAAAATTGAATAATCCGTGTTCTAAAATTTCCCTATATTTGTGTCCGTCATATTGGGATGATCGTAATTGCAGTTACGATCATTACGTTGACACCAGTGATTAAACAAAGCTCAAAGCGGTTGAATAATTATCAGCCCCGTTCTATATATCAAAAAAGAATGTTGGAGTATTCTTACAGTTCATATGGCAATGTTTTATATCACTTCAGTTGGGCATACATTACATACCAAAATTGTGACTAACACTTTTTTTTTCATTTCAGTAATGATTACTTTAAAACAAACATGAGCCTTTTAAATGCCTGTGTCGCACTCTTATGTAAGTATGCCCTATGTACGCTCTCCTGTGTTATAGACTAGCAAAGAATTAAAGGCAAACTGCCTGTCATTTTCATTTTTTATCGCTGATCATTGTCCTGCTTACATATATTTTTCATTGCTCTCAAGATAAAAAAAAATCAGGAAGATTCGGACTTAAAGAACAAGAACTCCATTGAATAGTTGACTGACCATTTTTGTAATGTTTTGATGATTTTGCATATCAAAAGGTTCGATATGAGTACCAATGAGACAACTCTCCATCCAAGTCACAATTTTAAAAAATTAAACAATCATAGGTCAAAACATGCCCTGTACCAAGTCAGGAAAATGGCCATTGTTACATTATAGTTCGTTTCTGTGTGTGTTACATTTCGCTGTTGTATCTCTGTTGTGTCGTAGTTCTCTTATATTTAATACGTGTCCCCCAGTTTTAGTTTGTAACCCAGATTTGTTTTTTCTCTATCGATTTATGAATTTTGAACAGCGGTGTACTATTGTTGCCTTATCTAACACGGATCCTTATATTACCCGACACCAACCTATAAAGGACATCAACAATTAATACTAAAACCATTCAAACAGGAAAACAAACGGTCTAATCTATATTAAAACGAAAAACTAGTCTTTTAGTACGGTGACCGAGTCAGAAAAAGACGCTTATTGAGTTTAATTGTCATTCGGACTATACGGCTATAAATCATAGTATTGGTAGTTCAAAGGTTAAACTTAACATTTTGACTTGTCGTCAAAATATCGTTCGGTGCAATTTTTGTACAATTGGGCTTTGAAGTACGTTAGTTTACTTGAAAGAAAAATCGACTTTGAAAAGTTTTGAGGTCTACATTTTAAAAGAACATCCGTGATATGATTTCTGTTATCATATACATTGTTGTTACACCTTATTTTAACGATTTCAAAGAAAGTTTAGAAAAAAATAATCCGTTATTAAAGAGTTTTTGTAAAAGTTTAACACTACGAAAATTTTGCATGTAATAGAGTACGTTTCAATTCACTCTCGTCATTTGCTTTGACGCGAAATGTAAAATAGTCAACATTTATATGATATTTCATTCCTTTATTTATCAATAATATCAAACTCAGCTCAGAAGCATTATTTCAGCAATTCATGCCAGACACAAGTAACGCTCATATAAGCCTCTCATAGATACATATAAGCAATTGGGATGTGCTGTATCACATTCATTCAAACACTTATATATGTTCCTTAAAGCAGTAGATATTTTGCTGTCCAATGTTAGAGAAGAACGAGAGGGTAATTGGTCACTTCCTTGAGATCCTCAATCTCAATTGTTTCTTTTTTTTTGTAACCAACCTTACCAATTACTAGAGGTGGATGCCAGTTTACACACTCAATATGCTTCAACTTTCTTAGAATATTCGATCACCTTTTGAAGATGTCGACTTTTCTAATAGACAAACTCCTGGGCATTTTAACGGTATATGGACCGACATGGAAACAGAAAAGACCGTTATAAGTGCCTCAAGGGGATCAGGTGGCACTGTAGACATAACAAATCGAAAGTCTGCGCTTGTTAGATGGACACTTACTAGACATTTCCAAGAACCCCTTAGTCGTGTTATGCTGGGAAGATCTGGAATTGCTGCAAATAATGCAAATTCACACGCGGAAAGAAACCCAACAGCAATGAAAAGAGATGAAGAACATGCTATTGTCATTGTAATCCATCTGAATGAACCATGACTGATCCCTTTGATGTGGAATTCCATCCTCAATGTGTTATCAATATTCAAGATTCGTTGCTAACACCTGTCGAGGAAGGCTTAAACATGTCTAGACATTTCATCACTAGTGTTCTTTCAGTGAAGGAGTTTTTATAGTCCAATATCAAATTCAAAACTAAAAAAACGTTTAAAACATGACCAAAATAAACGGGGCAATAATTTCAGGTAACATAAATCCAGACTTGTATTTAGACGTGCACTGATTTTGGCAAACTGTAGAGATGATGTTGCACACTGTAGGTTCCATTACAGTTTCCCTTTTTCACGATGACGGCACCATGATAAAATCATGCAAATCTGATTTAGTGAAGCAATTACAATCTGAAGTCTCTTGTGCACTTTCCCTACCTCCCTTGAACCATCACTCACAACTTATATCAGAGATAGAAATTGCTTCGTTCTATTGATGTTAAGAAAAGTAAAACATTCGGTGACCTTGCAGCTGACTATTGAAAAAATATGTCCCAATTCTTTTCTGTAGCGCACACAGTACCAGATGTTTGTGACCGCTCCACTATGAACAACTCTATAAAGTCTGCTAAAAGGGACGCCGCACAAAGCTTCCATCAAAGTGTATCAGATTATTGAATGGAACAGTCTCCTGAATGGAAGAAGTTTCTTTCTGTTATAGAAAACAAACAGGCTCTCCTTAATTTCTTTGGTAGTTACATTCTTCAAAACTTTGACAAACCCCCTATCATTCCGCCTGATTGTGAGCTTTACTTAGCCGGAACATTTGTTAATTCCGAAATTGTCAAAGTTATTTATACCAACACTGTTAAGGACTGTCGCAACTTATTAAGCATTCAAGAGGAGGCCGATACTCGTATGATACTCAATTCCTTAAACTTTGATACGAAATTTTAAGAAATGAGAGAGAGCGGGAGAACAAGCATACGTACTTTGAATACGAATGTGGTTGTTCTGTGTGTTCACTACTACAAACATATGACACATACAAGCGAGTTGTGGGGGCAGATAGGGAACATAAGCGGTTTAAAGGTTGGGCGAAGATTTTCACCCATTCACTAACTATGTGCCTGTCTAATCCCAACAATTTTTAAGCTATTACCTGCTGTACATGCACTAACCGGATGCGACAGAACTTCGTCTCTGTTTAAAATAGGTATACAAACTGTCTACAAGACATTGAAGGACACGCACGACTATTTCAATGGTTTTTAAAGCTTCTGTTATACTGCCAAGGATGTAGCCCTTGTTTAGAAAACTTTGAATTTTTCGAAAAACTAAGGATTTTCTTATCCCAGGCATAGATTACCTTAGCCGCATTTGGCACAACTTTTTGGAATTTTGAATCCTCAATGCTCTTCAACTTTGTACTTGTTTGGCTTTATAAATATTTTGATATGAGTGTCACTGATGAGTCTTATGTAGACGAAACGCGCGTCTGGCGTACTTAATTATAATCCTGGTACCTTTGATAACTAATTAGACATGAAAAATAATTTCAAAGCTTTATGCTCAGAAAATTCTCATTAAATCATTCCATATTGATATTTATACTATGCGCGTCAAACTTGTAACCATTAACATGAGTAAAGATGTAAGTTTATTCAAGTTACCTCCCTATGACGCGGCACTGAAACAGCATGTTTTACCTGCTTCGTTTAAAACTAAAATTTGGACCACATAACACATTGCTAAACCCGCTATTCCGTCACCTTTAGAATACGGTTTGCGAGAGTAAAATGATTTATAATACTTTAAAGTATTTGAGTTTTCATGTTATGGAAATCTTCTTGTAAAAAGTCATGTGTTTGTTCACAACAAAACCTTACATTGTCGGAGCTTTGCTCCTGTAAAGGGTCAGAATTATGTAGAAATTTCCAATCATGTTCCTTAACAGATGAACCAGAAGATGCTCCTGGCTTTATTCTGTTGTGTGGATCTCTTTGGTTGAATATTTTTAATTGTAACTGTTTTCGAGGTATTGAGCGGTTTTTAGTTTTAATGAATTAAATGAATGAGATTTTGTAAAAAACGCCTTCATGATAGTAGGCTTCAGGTAGAAAATGATATTTGTCATTTAATGCTCAGATTGAATGACATCCGTCAAGGTAACTACTGTAACTTTAACAGAATATGTGTTGATCTTGTGTAATAGAACAAGTGTTTGAAAAACGCCAATTGTCAGAATAAATCGACCTCCTAATTCCTTTTTTTGTTGTTGCATTTTCGAGACATTTCATTGCTAATTGATTTGAAAAACATGTCTGTATCTGAAAATTAACCTAAACTGTTGTATATATCTTCAAATTTTAAAAATATGGAAGAAATAAATAATAACAGAATTTAATCTTTGACCTTATTTTATGCAAAACTGTTACCACATTTCTAAGCGACGACATCGATATTTCAAAAGTACTCATTTTTTCCGAATCCAATGATATATAATTTAGCCATATAGTATGTTTGACGATTAAATCTAAAAAAAAATATGGTGTCTGGTCACCGTACTATGTTTGATCACTCTTTTATAAAAAGAGGCCATTATACTATAATTTACAGATCTTGTGTTGTTGATAATTTCGACTTTAAAAAGTTTCTATTTATCTGGCATCGTTTTTAAGACACTAGACAAATCAAAAAATTAAAATGTCAAATTATCTCTATCTATTGTATTTTCAAGAAACTAGACAAATTTTGCATTTTACCCTCATATTTTATTTTGAGCTATATCGGCCGTTTTGGTTGACAGACTGAATAACACAAGAATAATTGTGGTGAGGTTTGGTTCCTATTGACACAGTAGTTTCAAGGAGAATATTTTTGTAACGTTAATAAGTGATGAATTCTAAGTGATGAAAATAAGTTACCTGACCAATTTGATTTAAATAAATATTCAGTTTGTATACGCCCGTCAAAATTTTGACGGGACGTATTATGTTATACAAATGTCCGGTGTCCGTCCGTCCGTCTGTCCGTCTGTCTGTCCTGTGTAAACATGTCGCACCGTAACGGTAACTTGAGGACGACTTATCCAAATTTCATGAAACTTATTATAGTTGTTTCTTATGATGGTCAAATGATCTAAATGTTTTTTGGTGAAAATAATAATAAAACTTTTTGAGTTATGGCCTTTAGTAAATAAAACAGGGTTGTTTTTTTTCACATGTCGCACCGTATAAAAAACGATTTTTGATTATTGCTTAAAACTTTACACACTTCTTAGTTATATTAATCTTAAGATCTGTATACTTTTTGGTGATGATTCAAAATTTCATTTTTGAGTTATTGAGTATTTTGTAAAAAAAGGGGAGGGGGTTTTTACATGTCGCGCCGTATCTCAAAACGATTTATGATTATTGCTTAAAACGTTACACACTTCTTTGTTATATTAATCTAAAGATCTGTATACTTTTTGGTGAAAATTCAAAATTTTATTTTTGAGTTATTGAGTATTTTGTAAAAAAGGGGGAGGTTTTTTTTTACCGGTCGCGCCGTATCTCAAAAGCAATTTATGATTATTGCTCAAAACTTAACACACTTCTTTGTTATATTTGTGACGAATAAGTAGTTTCGTTGGTTAGTTTGCCGTGATGCAACTGTAGTCTAAGTATGAGGACTTAAACTAAAGTGTGTATCCTTGTGTTTGTTCTTTGTTGTTTGGTGTCTACGTTTCACACGTCCACGGACGACAAATGCCAAGTATACTCTTTAACAGGGTAACCCTAAAAATCTCTGGTAGCGTGATTAAGGGAATCCTGGTCACATAAATAAATAAATGGATCCTGGTGTAGTCTGAACGAAGCCTTGCAAGTTAACATAAACACAAAGTCGATTAAAAGTTCAATACTGTATTATTCAAAATCCAAAGTACATGTAACAGTAATATAAGTTTACAACATCTTAACTGCAGGCTCAACAATACGGTGGCATAATCCTAAATCTCCTACGTACGCTCCTCTCGTACACAAAATCGTCTCTCTCGTATATCGTATATACAACTATTTCTCTCTTTTATACTACTCTATTATCTCAATTATAATATGGTTAAATGACTCTGAACAAAGAAATATTCTACAAGAGCTATATTACAGGAGCCCGGAGCCCGGAGCCCGGAGCCCGGAGCTGAGGTCAACCAGAGCTAAGGTCAACCTAGACACCTGTATAAACTTAGCAAAAGGGCACCAGCTGATTAACATGATTGATTTGACAGTTAACAAGTACAATCTGATTGAAGGTGATAAACATAGATTGAAAGGGATTACTTTATAACAGTTAATGCGGCTAAGTAATTAATCCAATTATATCATGATCATAAAACCAAGTGATGCATGTAATAAACGAAAAACGTTACACAGCCCCCCTCTTAGCCCTGAACTTCCACTGTTCAGTTTTTGCACCTTAAAACAAATAATAAAACATTAAAAATAACTCATCTTAGTGATATCCTCACTATCACTGGAATATGGAAAAAAACCTTGGGATTCAAGATTAACTTAAAAATGAAAATTGTTCCAATTGACACCAAGCAAAAAGTAGGGTCACAGGTTCCAAATTTTCATAACGACTTTAAAATAATTTTTGAGAACAAAATTAAAGTCTATGTAAAAAAACATAAGCACCTATCAAAACACATAACATAAACAAAATATATATTTGCTAACAAGTGCTGACAATGATTTATTTAAGTCTACACTTTTTTTTTTATGTAGTTATAATCATTGATTAAAGGGCTCCGTGACACCATAACAATAGGTTTAGGGTCTCGTGCACCAACGTGTACCTTTAAAGGGCTCCGTGACACCATAACAATATGTTTAGGGTCTCGTGCACCAAATAAAGTTAAAATTTCTACTATAAACAAAAACAGAAAACTTCTGCATAAAACAACATGATAGTTTACACAATAAATAAAAACTGTTCATAAAGTCACTTGATTTATTCACTATCGTCTCCCGTCGTTTCATTGTGTTTTTTTTCCCTTTTCATTAGGCCGTCCATGCCCGGGTGACCGACACCTGGCCTCTGGTGTCGATCTCCTCTGCGTAAATCTGTCTCTCGAGAATCTCTACGGTCCCCTTCTCGGTTCCGGAAATTCTGGTGGACGATCTTTAAACATCGGGGCTCTGCCTCTTCCACGCCATCCATCACGGTTATAAAATCGCACTCGGGACTCTATACCATTATTCTGTGGGTAATTTTCAGGAACATTATTTCTGTCGACATTTTCTCTTCGTGTTCCTTCTGCCTCTGTAGTTACATCTTTATCACTATCCCAGTCTTCAACTTCAAATATCGGCCGCTGAACTGGTTTTAAATGCTTTGCGAGATCCTTCTCTCCAACTCTAAAGCATTCTTCCTGCATGGCATTAATTACTGCATCATGCAGGGTATTATATCTGGTTCGCTTGACAGCAAGGCGAAAATCTCCTGATTGTCCGCACTTGTCATGTAACGTTTTAATAAAGTTCTCCTCTACGATCTCAGGACTGTCCGGATACGCTCTACGGTACAAATCCTCTATAGCTTGACCGAAATCTCTCAAAGATTCTTCAGGATTTCTCTTTCTCAGTTTTGCCTCTGTCACATACCTTTGTTTCATCGCCGTATGTCCTTTTAGTGTACTGTTGTATTGAATAAACTCATTCCAAAAATCATTCCCTGTTCCGGAAAAGGTCCTCTGAACTGGATACTCATTAGATTGATGAATTTTCCTTCCACGGATACACCAAGTATTCGGGTATTCCGTAGTAATTTCGTTTATATCAGTACATTCCATTTCCCGACTATTTTTCTCTTGTAGTTGAACATGTCCTGGTGATAAGCCCATGTTTTCCGATGTTTGCCCGAGTAACTCAAGCTCCATGTGCCTTTGATTAGGCCTAGGGCTCAAGTACGAGGGCATTTCATCTGAGTCATAGGGCATTCCATGTTCAGACTTAACATATTCCTGAGATTTCTGTACAACCCGGTTGTTAGGAAAATAAATCCATGCTGATGCGACGAGACCACTACTGAGTGTAAGCAAAATAACCCATATATGCCAAAATTTCTTCCAACCATTTCCTCCGTCTTTTTCCGTATTGCTCCTCTCCTGGATAACTCTATAATGATTTTTTCTTGGGTAACAGTGCCCGATGTTCCGGCGATACCGGACCTCTGGCATAGTCTCCGAATGAATATCATTAAGAGTACGTCCAGTGGCAGGCGAACTACCTAACCCAGAATCTGCTGGGGAAACTTGATTTCTAAAGCAATTCTGCCTTACCTGAGAGAGCGTTGGAGCCTGAGTTGATGTCCTTGTTGTTCTTCTTGGTGTTTCCATTGTGTAATCTCTAGCAAGTTCGTTGAAGTCACACACAGTAAATCCCACCGCTGCCACCAATGTGACGAATAAGTAGTTTCGTTGGTTAGTTTGCCGTGATGCAACTGTAGTCTAAGTATGAGGACTTAAACTAAAGTGTGTATTCTTGTGTTTGTTCTTTGTTGTTTGGTGTCTACGTTTCACACGTCCACGGACGACAAATGCCAAGTATACTCTTTAACAGGGTAACCCTAAAAATCTCTGGTAGCGTGATTAAGGGAATCCTGGTCACATAAATAAATAAATGGATCCTGGTGTAGTCTGAACGAAGCCTTGCAAGTTAACATAAACACAAAGTCGATTAAAAGTTCAATACTGTATTATTCAAAATCCAAAGTACATGTAACAGTAATATAAGTTTACAACATCTTAACTGCAGGCTCAACAATACGGTGGCATAATCCTAAATCTCCTACGTACGCTCCTCTCGTACACAAAATCGTCTCTCTCGTATATCGTATATACAACTATTTCTCTCTTTTATACTACTCTATTATCTCAATTATAATATGGTTAAATGACTCTGAACAAAGAAATATTCTACAAGAGCTATATTACAGGAGCCCGGAGCCCGGAGCCCGGAGCCCGGAGCTAAGGTCAACCAGAGCTAAGGTCAACCTAGACACCTGTATAAACTTAGCAAAAGGGCACCAGCTGATTAACATGATTGATTTGACAGTTAACAAGTACAATCTGATTGAAGGTGATAAACATAGATTGAAAGGGATTACTTTATAACAGTTAATGCGGCTAAGTAATTAATCCAATTATATCATGATCATAAAACCAAGTGATGCATGTAATAAACGAAAAACGTTACATATTTATCTAAAGATCTGTATACTTTTTGTTTTGAACCAAATATTATTTTAGTGATATTTAGTGTTTTGGTAAAAAAAAAATAGCCGTATCTCAAAAACAATATATGGTTATTGCTTAAAAGTTTCTCAGAAACTATTTATGATTATTGCATTAAACTTTCACACAAGACGACGGGCGTATTATGCGCTCATGGCGCAGCTGTTTATTAGTGATTAAATACAAGAGTTTTCGAAGGAACAAGACTTACAATTGAATACCCCAGACGCGCGTTTCGTCTACACAAGACTCTGTAGTGATGCTCAGATCAATAAAAGTTATAAAGCCAAACAAGTACAAAATTAAAGAGCAGTTAGGACTTAAAATTCCAAAACGTTGTGTCAAAAACGGTTTTGGTATTCTCATTTTAGAAAAATCCGCAATACTTGTTGTTTGATTTTTTTTCCACAGCTGATATCATATCAGTGTGGACTGTATGAGAGACTCAATGTTGATTGTTAAACATGTAAGTCTTCATTGACGCTCGTCAGTATAATGTATGGATTGTTCAGGCTTCTAGAGTAATGAAAAACTAGTTAGTTTAATTATTTATGCATTTTTTTTTATCAACAATAGCATACTCGACGTTACTATCATCTGGAGCAGTAACGTGTTTTATGTTTTGGTCAGTTTTTTTACTTTTGTTCACAATAGCATACTCTGCATTAATTCCAGCAGTCACATGTTTTAAATTATTACTCGTCGCTTCTTCAGTTCGTTGTATTTCTGATTTAGGTGACGTGGTGGGAGTGGACTGAATGTTACTATCGCTTTTGGTACCTTCATGCAAAGGCATATTAACTATATCAACAGAGCTATAGTTTCCACCAACTGTACTGTAGTCGCTGTCTAAGTTATGAGTCCCAGTTCTATTTTGTTTTCCTTCTAACTCAACTGTATGATAATCCCCTTCCATAATGTCTTGCTGTTCAGATGCATTGTATAGACAATTATATTTCAATCCGTCAGAATCATCATCATTGCTATCTATGTCAGGTTGAACTTCGATACCATTCGTGTTTGTATTGTCTTTTCGCCTAGGAAAATTGGAGAAATCATAATTCAAACACATATATTAATTTTGTGATGTCAAGTTGCTGCCTCAAATATGTAGATCCAAATCATCCAATAATTTATATTACATTTTAAGAATGGGTTCGAGCCTTTATGTTACATGATACATGTATATCTCTATTAAACTGTACACGATGAAAGCCTCGTTTATTCATGTAGCCAGTTTTTTATTTTGTTCCTTGCATTCTGTTTTTTTTTATATGTTTATATGAACAAGCTTTATGATCTTTAATATATAGAAGTTGCACTAATATTGTAGTAGGACCTTTAAGAATTTCGAATATAATTATGCTGGAATAGCCTCATATTACTATTTAGAATTCAAAAAGTAATTCCTCAAATCAAAATTTGATGTAAGGTCAAATGGTTTTCAAAAGTATGTCAATATTAACATACAGAAACCTTACAAACGATTCGACCTACACCTTTCACAACTAAACATATATAAACTTACAAAACCTTTGAATAGACTTATTAAGAAGGGATATAATTACGATATTGTTGTCAAGTCATTAAAGATTGCATATTTTGGAGTTAATATTGAGTCACTGATAAGGTCTTTGCGTCGGAACTAAACACATTTATTCTAAAAACAGTTGTTGGCATGACACGGGTTATGTTCTTCTCATATATGTTATGATGGTATGATACTAAACACCTTACGGGAAGGATTGTGCCTGATGTTCATATGATGAAATCATAATCCTTCAGTCAGTTTAATTGAAGTCTGGAGCTGGCATGTCAGTTAACTGCTAGTAGTCTGTTGTTATTTATGTATTATTGTCATTTTGTTTATTTTCTTCGGTTACATCTTCTGACATCAGACTCGGACTTCTATTGAACTGAATTTTAATGTGCGTATTGTCATGCTTTTACTTTTCTACACTGGTTAGAGGTATAGGGGGAGGGTTGAGATCTCACAAACATGTTTAACCCCGCCGCATTTTTGCGCCTGTCCCAAGTCAGTAGCCTCTGGCCTTTGTTAGTCTTGTATTATTTAAATTTTAGTTTCTTGTGTACAATTTGGAAATTAGTATGGCGTTCATTATCACTGAACTAGTATATATTTGTTTAGGGGCCAGCTGAAGGACGCCTCCGGGTGCGGGAATTTCTCGCTACATTGAAGACCTGTTGGTGACCTTCTGCTGTTGTGTTGTTTTTTTTTTTGTTTAATTTTGGTCGGGTTGTTGTCTCTTTGACACATTCCCCATTTCCATTCTCAATTTTATTTGCTTTTCGATAAAGTAAACACGGACATATACATTTCATATAATTTAATAATGTATTAGATATATGGAAACGTTCAACAAATTTATAAACAGTTATTTTTTCAAATTTATATTATAATTCTTCGAGGGACATTTTTTAAGATAATGAGAACTTTCTTATTGTGAATACATTTTGCTTTAGAGGTCGCTGATATAAAATTAAAAAAACAACTCTAACGGAAGTACACTGGACGAATTTAAAATTTAAAAAAACAAATCCTCCACCTCTTACCTGATAATTATAATTATAGTGACTAATACAATCAAAGCGATGACCACAGCAGATACTACGCCGATGGCAATATATAGGGTTGAATCTGTATCTACAAAACATACTTGAATATTGTTCTAGTTTTCATGTCTTAATTTTTTAAATACATTTACATTTTGATAAATTGGACAATAGCGTAATGATCAAATCTAGTAATATACAAGTTTTAATATGAGAAAACAAAGTATTAGTTTGTTAATTGATTTACAAAATCTCACAAAACAAGTAGTTGACAAAACAATTACATAAGGACCTTACGATATACTCCGCTTAGATACTGTGAAACGTTTTACAGTGCTTGGTGCATAACTGAAACGGAACAGTCAATTTTACTCACGAATATGTACAACTACATTTTTGTATTTAATAATTTGAAACGGTCCTCCAGTCATTTTGAAATACGTTAATGTCTCGAAATATTTAAACAGAATTAACCGTAGGTGATGTTTCTCAACAAAAGTTTTGAACACATCTAATACAAATAGTTATCTTGGTGTAAACTTACTAACCACGTAAATATCCCCAACAAATTTTATCAATGAAGATGAACGGATGACATATATGTTTGCCATTTTCTGAAATAGTTAACTGTCTTTATCCGCATTACGTTATAACAGCTACTTAAAATCTTATTCAATATCTAAAAAAGAAACATTTTCCAAAATTAAAGGAGTACCCTTTTCATAAGAGGAAAGCAAATCACAAATTCAACCATAAATGTTAGAAAATTGTCTACAACGTAATATGTACTCTCCATTGGGGATTAAATGGGGTAGATGTTTAAACCTATAAGTCAAGGTACAATGACCAACACCAATATTGCACAATTAGCTATCTTTTTATGTGTTCAAATTGGCATATTTAACCTTACCTGATACAGTCTTGTCCTCAATGGCAGCGTCACCAATTTGCCCTGTTGTATCGTCCTGTATTTCAACGTCAGTCATGTGTTGTGTTGTCTGCATATTACTTGAAATAGTTTTGTCCTGTTGTATTGTTGGCATATTACTTGACAAAGTCTTGTCCTGTTGCGTTGTTTGCATATAAGAAAGACTGCAATTAATTTGTATCCGTTTGTTATCGCCAGTTGTATGTTCTGAAAATAATGTCTAAACTATGTTAGTTTTGATTAGAAGACGACAAGACTATATTTACAAACGATTTTTTTTTATCAGGATGCTGGTCAACAGTTATGAATTATTTTTTTACAATACTGCCGATTTAATAGTGTAAATATAATGATGAAATTTGTAAGTGCAAAATATAGTGATGTGTATGTTTTTTTTCCTAGCTTTTAAGATGTTAAACACATCAAACAGTTAATGGGTACCATGCTTTTACAATCGTGTGCCGCCTTTATTATGATTAATCCATTGTCAAGTAAGTTGTATTAATAATATCAACCAATGCCAGAGATTAAAGTCACAACAGAAGGCGTTAGAAGCCTAATAAACAAATGCAACCCGAGTAAGGAGTGCGGCTTTGATAGAATACCAGCCAGAATTTTTAGGGAATATGCTGACGAGGTAACAAACCTTTTAGCCATTTCATTTAATACCAATCTTCGATCTGGTAAAAGACTGGAAACAGCAAACGTAAGTGCATTGGAAGTAAATTTGATGCTAACAACTACATGTATAGACCAGTCTATGCTGTAAATTCCTTGAATATGTAGACAACCACAAAGTACGTACCAATTGCCTTGCATCAGGTCCAGACAGAAGAGCGGATTGATATAGTTATCCCTTACTTTTCTAAGGCCTTTGATCGTGGCCCACACAAATGACTGCGAAACTTTATAATGAAGTAACAGAACAAACACACACATGTTTTTAATCGTGCCTAGCTTAACGTACCAACAAGTCATCGTTGAGGGAGAATAATCAGAGAAAATTTCTGTGGTAAGTGCCCCAACGGACTTTATTGGACTGTAACTAATCCTCCTATTTATCAATGACTTACCTGACAAAATAACATGCAGCACATTTGTAGACGATTGTATAGTATTGTAAGGTACTGGTATATGTTATGTTGAAACACATAGTTATTAAATTGTGCTATGTAACTTATAAGTAAATATTTAATTCGTAGCAAGATTGACATATATTTCATAATGATTTTTATAATTGAGGCAGTAATCCACTATTCGTATAACTGTCACAAGTCAAAATTCAACTTATACCTGATATAAGGGAAGCATTTCATCAGCTATTATATGAATTTCTAGGTCATGTTTGTACATAGGTTCGATATGGTGATGAAAATTATTTAGTGAATCACATTTTGAATGACTGTGTAAAACACTGGAAGTGGAATTAGGTTTTCATTTGTGTATATTTGTTTTTCCTATATTCCAGCAGGGAATTTGTGTAATTTCTCATCGTTTACCTTTTCTGCATGAATTAATGAATAATAATTCTCGCATTAAGAAGTATTTCTTGAAACCAAATATTTACTTTTCAGGACTTGTGCGCTTTATAATCAACTGGTAAACACATAAATTCATTTGTTCACTGGCCGACGATTTTGCCGTCTGCCATTTTGTTGGAAATGAAACGTTGATTTCTATCTCTCTTAATACCAATTCGTATCCTGAACAATTGATCTAATATTGTGTTTTAATACCACACATTTTAATATTTTATGGATATACCCTTCCGGACACAAATATATTGTATATATTATATAGATGGTTGTAAGGAACTTTGTTGTATGTTATTTACTTCTATGTTCTTGCAAATATAATCTGCAAAATTATTGGGACGCAGTTGTGTCCGATTGCATATTTTGAGATATTTTTTTATAATTTTGAGTCAATGAAAAAGGTCTGAGCCAAAACGTTGAGCTTTAGCATTGTCATGTTGTTGTTATGTAAATCAAATTCATTTTAATTATATATGTTTGATTGGTATTCTTCAGATGGTGACGTTCAGAACATTGTCTCCAACTCAATCATGGGATAGAGTAAATTGTCTCCCTCGTATAAGCCAATCAAAATCTGACATTTCAACGTGACGTATAATAATTTAAAATAAATACCTACGTCGATATATTTGTATGCAGTAACCTCTGGAGAAATTACCACCAACAATTTTGGATCTGAGATTTAGAACTCCATTTTGTGAAAGTGAAAAAGAGCGTGAATTTATTCCTTTTGTACATCTAATTGAATCCTTATTCTCAGGGACATTATTTGGAATGGTGTAGACTATTTGAATGGCAAGTCCACATGATTCCTCTTCTGGGCTTGCACTTTTCAAATTATCATACCTTCTCATGTAAATAACATGTGTATTATATTGATTTTGTAAACTAACTTCACATGTACACCCATTTTGTTGGGTCATGACACGTAATGCAACACTGTCTGTTTTGGTGCCTCCGTTTGTCGATTCCTCAGTAGCAAAATCAGTAGTGCACATATCCACTTCGAAAATAAAATTAAAAAAATACATGGAAAGAAAATTATGAATCGAAATGAAAATAGAAACTTTGAAGTTTCTATATTGCATTAACATCTGCTTGTAATGAAAGAAGTGATTACAAATAACACTGAACATAAAACATAAAACATATATATTAACTATAACCAAAGCATTAAACAATTAGTCGTACAGCAAATATCTTTGAAAAGGGTATTTCCATAAAAAGAAAAAAAGGAAAGACTTACCGATGGTTGCTCGTGGGGCAAAACCTGGACAAGGCTCTGGTACTAATATTAACTGACCTGTTTGAAATTCTGCAATTGATTTAAATATTTACATTTAATCATTCTATTTAATACAAACTACATGTAGTAAATGTGAAGCAAGAACTGCTTTCCCTTCAAAATCGCCTTTGGACACCCCCAGTTTTTATTTTCTTCTCTTAATTCATTTTGATTTTCTGTGTAATGTTTTGATAAGGTTGTTTGTCTAGTCGTCTTTTTCTCTTTTTTTGCCTTTTTTTTTATTGCACTTATGTTTATTTTGTTCGGGTGTTTCATTTATAAACGAAAGGTAGTGAAAAATACCGAAGGTCATAATAAACCTTCGAATTTCACTTCAGTAGATGGGATCCAAACTACGATACTAGTAGCTAATTAACATGTAAATATTATTATTTTATATCAGAAATGTATGTTTTTTTATTTGAAAAAAAAAATGGAATTAAAACGTCGATTCAATGCATATTATCTAACTGATGTATTATTATAACCTCTAAATGATCATGATTCTATATTCTATCATCATTATAATGAGGGTGGTATTTGGTTGTTTTATTGTTGATGTTTACCTCACATCTTCATTTATTAAAATGTAAACACAATATTATACATCTAAAAATATATTTATTGTTTATTGTTTATTTTTTTTCCAATGGGGATTCCCAACCCAAGATATAGGGGAGGAGTTACCAACTATATGTTCCCATTCAAAGACAAATATCGTAAAAAGGATCCACCTCTGATATTTATGAATTCATTTTAAAATATATACAAACAACAATTGTCAGGTATTCATCGGCTTGTCTACTACTTGACAGTGAACCTACTAGAGCATGCTGAATAATATAGCTATTAATATCGTTAGATTCCGTATTTTGAGATTTCTGTCATCCGCACCGGACCCTCTTCCAATCAAACTTATCAGTATTCTAATAAAAACAGTATATGAAATTACTATTTACCTGTTACGCACACTATGATACAAATCCTTAAAATCTGAATCGAAATGTTTTCCATTTTTGTGTTTACATTAAACCATGTCACGTATGTGTATGTATTTTAGTTTACGAAAGTTGTCTTGTTCAAATTGTCGTAACCACAATACTGTACAAAGCGTATACGTGTATCCCTTCAAATAATTTTGTTTGTCGATCATTGAAATATGATATAGCTATTAGGTACCCATGAAAATAAACAAATTATTTCTTACATATTTATAAAATTTAAATGGACTTCAGTTGAAAAGATGTCGATTATACTTTTCCGCCTCATTTATACGCAGTCTACAATGTATTCGGGGTTAGTCTAGATATTTAGCTTTCATTGAATGGTTTGGGTGAGTCTTAGGTAGACGAAACTAATAGGATGCATATTAAATCTTGTCTCAGTTAATACGTTTTAAAAAAAGAAGTATATTTGTGCTTCTTATTGAACAAATATTTCTTATAAATTTTGAATCATATTTCTTTTTGCTTTCAACTGTAGACCAATGAGGCATTGCAACTCACTTCATTTTTAAAACTGTTTGAGAAAGAAATTATTTCGGAAGACAAAAACAAAGATATCTAAAACATACAATTTATTAATTATGCTAATCTTGAATAGGCATACAATATATTTTAAATAGAAAATTCGAAACACATTGCATCATGTTTTTTCAAAAACCGACAAAAAGGCACTCACTACAAGTGTTGATTGAGTAAATCGAATTTAACAAAAATATCCGGTTAGGTCTGCAGTGTATGTTCCATCCTTAAACACACCGTTATACCCTCTTTGGTGGTTATTTCAGTGGCTACGAATCATACAAAAGTGGATAAGCGACAAGTTATGTTATCAATAGTTTATATGCCATTCGGTTTATTTAAATTTTCATGCCCTCATTTTCATACTTATTGAAGAAATTGAAATAACCACAGTGCCTTCAAGGACGAGGTATATAACATACTGCTACATACAGGAAGAACAAATTAAACAAAATATAAAACTTTTAAAAAGAAAAGCAAATACAATACGAACATGCACGAATCAGATAGATTGAGCTCTCGTTTGGCAGTGCCTTTTAAATTGAAAGCTTAAACGGAACATTATATGTTATTGTCTTACCTCCGGCTAATATCAGGTTGAACGTTTGAAGTATAAAAAAAGGAGAAGCGTCACTTACCGATGGTAAGAACTAAGATTTTGACATGGTTCTGTTACCGTTTGTAGCTTTACATTTTACATATTTACAAGTAATAGAGTCATCCTTACGTTTAAAGCTAATGCATCATGCATCATGCATGTGTACAAAACATGGTACGCGTTTCAAAATATTATGTATAATATACATGTATAGTTTTATGCATCTATATTTAGGTGAAGTGACCAAGCCAATAAATTTACAAGTTTAATGATGACACCCAACCTGCAGGCTAAATTATGACTTTGTGTTTATACTTTAATTTTTGCCTGGTCGTAGAATCGAATTATGGTGCATTATTTAAAAATTAGGTCAAAGTTTTGTGATTGTTACTAGAGTTAATTTATTACACACATATCTTTTATTCGTTCAATTTCATAAAAAAAAACTGCACCGCAGTACAAGTCTACGACCGGGCAAACAAGTTAGATTGAGGTATTGCCTTTCAAAAAATCGTTTGTAGCCTGCAGATATGCAGGTTCATTAAAGTTGAAAAATTCGCACCTTTTTCTTGATTTGTTACTCCACTACATATGCTGGGTGATGAGGTGATTGAGGCTGTTAATTTTCTCCTTGATAGTATTAATGTTCTTTCGACAACAAAGTTTATCGACGGGTTGTAGGTATTTCTCTTACCACCAATTGAGCCCCTTTGATATTAGACTTGTTCTTGTACTGTTATACTGTTGTTCGACATTCATGAATCGATTTAGAAAAAAAAATCGGGTTAAAACTAAAACTGAGGGAAAAACATCAAATGTAAGAGGAGAACTACGACACAACAGCAACACAACACTCAAATGTAACACACACAGAAAAGAACTATAATATAACACTGGCTTTTTCCTGACTTGGCACAGGACATTTTTAAGACACGGATTAGTTGCATTCAACAACACTTACCTTTAAATGATGATTTTTTTTCGTTAAAAAATCAAGAATTTTCTTTATATTTGAATAATATACTGACGATAACTACCCAAAGGATCATTCTTCAAATACATCATATGTATACGCTTATAACTGTCTTTTCCTAGTATTTTATATTACAGGTTTACACGAGAAACTCTACACTTAAATGTACGACAAAAGGGACAGTTATCTGATCTGTATTGTTAATTTTCCTTTTTGGGATGGTGATGTTAAATACTTTGGCATTATCTACCAGTGCTACTTTAATCGTAATTCCATCCGTTTACCAATGAGTGAAAATTCATAATCATCTCTTTTCACGTAAAATTTAATTAATCTGTTCTTGCGAATGTGTGTGCAAAATAACAAAGAAGTAACAAAAGCACAATGTCCATCTCCATTATTGACGTAATAATTATGAAATATTACAAAATAAACAGACCTCGAATTCAAATGTCAATTTGTAATTTTGAGAATTAATAAAACCGGACAAACTTGAACGTTCGACAACATTAATGAAAATGAATGACAATACGTATGCTATACCTGACTTAACAGAGGAATCTTCTAAAGAGAACAGTGGATACCACCGGTTTCATTTTAACAAACCTCATATGACAGTTGTTTTAATACCGTCATATTGACATAACTAGGTAAACAAACAAACAAAATATCATATGATTTGTAAAGATGACAAAACCAGCAATCAAGCAGCCGCAACTGTGTTAACATGCTTCACAAACAAAAACATAACTGAACTGTTGAAAAAAAGAACAAATACAAAAATAAACTTTACAAAGACGCCAACTAAAAAATATACATAATATATGTAATTACATATACAAGGATTTGCATCAAACAACCAAAACTACGTAGACATATATCAATTAGATACTAGCACAAATAATTAAGCATACCATTAAAACGTATAACAAAGGATACAGACTTATACGAATATACCCCGACAGCAAGTGATTATGTATTTGTCAATTCCGATACATTTTTTTTTTCAACATCAAAAGAGTTCTTTCTGATCAAACCTCTTTTGTATGCATTCTAATGCATAGTACTGTTGGCTACAATAAAAAAAGTTCTGACGATGATATATTATTGCCCCTGTATACATGGTATAGAACGGTTTTACAATACATATTTACTATGCAGACATTATAGACATTTTTTGGGGTATCAATTAGAAATATTAGAACAGACATGTAAGTCAAATGTGATCATGTTGTTCTGGATTACTTGCTGATGGATTTAGTGAACTGTAGCAGGATAATAGTCTTGTTACATGTAAGTCCTGATACTGTGCATTAACATTTGGTTCACCAGAGTTGTTTGGTCGTTGTTTGTTCATTCTGAAAAAGAAAATACCCTAAGGATCTTAGTTTTTAGAAGTTATTGATGCAATTATGAAGTGATGATTAAAAATCATAAAAAGTACAATTCATATGAAAGATGATTATAACGACAGAAAGACCTATACCTAATGTGATATCCAAAATCTTACAGAGTGTAATAATTTAAAAATATAAGTTATAGAGCAAAAAGGAATATCGGTCAACAAATCACCTCTTTCTTGAAAATTTGAAAAAGGAAGTATTGTTTGACCCATGACACTTTTTATGTTTTTTTGGTTCAAAAATAGGTGATTTTTAAATCATATGACTTTTTGTATAATTTGACTAATCGTCCTTCCCGCTAAATAACTTTTTTACTGGTCATATCAGATGATATAAGATTTAATAAGTCAGTAGTTGCTATAATTTATCTAAATCCAACAAATATAATTCAAGTATTACAATAATTTTGGATAACTCAAAAGTACAAGTTGAGAAGTAAGTACATTGTTAATTCACTGATATAATTAAATAAATCATAAACAACAATACTTAGACCAAAGGTGATTTCAAAAGTCCATATTACATTTCAAAAAGAAACTAACAATGTCAACTGTTGTTTTTATTTTATCATGTATGAATTCTGATGGGAATTAAATCTGTTTTGCTGTTGGTATTTGTTTGTATTTGAGGAAGTTTTAGAAGTTGGTGTTAGTTAATGAAGTGATTGTAGCGGGCGGTGTAATAAGCAATAACTGTTATCCCATATTTATGTTTTATGCATCATTTAAAAAATAATATTCATTCAAGTACCGTCTGTACAGATAAAACGTTGTGATGGCAAATAGCGCAGTCAAACACCAACCAATAACAGCAGCAATAATAACCAGTATCCTAACATTTACATTCTCTACAAGATATAAATGAAGCTTTTAACAAGAACAATATAGATGTGTTTCTTCTCAAAATGTACTAGTGATATGCTGTTTACATAATACATATAAAACTACCTGTCACCCTTTTCGTATTATTGCAAATTTCTACACACGATCGGATTTCCAAAGCAGGTAGATAGTATTTTAAACAAATCATTGAAACTGAACTGGGATTTACATTTGAAGAGGAAAAACTTTGAAAGATCGTTTTGTTAGATAAATAAAATTAATATGTATGTTCTGCAGACACACTTATCAGCACATGAAAAACATAAAACATACCCATATATGTTTTGACATCAATGAAATTATCTGACTATGAATGACAATATTTCACCAATGCGCATTCCATTTGGTCTTAGTAAACATTAATAATATAATTTCCAACTACAAAATGTATAAGTTAAACTCTTAGAATATCTAAAAAAAACAAATAGGTTAGTCGTTCTTTTAATTGTTTTAATTGAAAATGGCCATTTTACCATGTATATACTGAACTTGCCGCAAAATACATTTATAAATATACACATCATAGCTTGCTATAATTTTATTCCTTAAATGACTCATCAGTGACGCTCGAATGATTTATTTTTATAAGGCTTATAGAAAGAACGAATGTAAACTATAAAACCAGGTTCAATCAATCATGTCTTACATTTGAAAATGCCTGTACCAAGTCAGGAATTTGACTGTTGTTGTCTATTCGTGTGATGTGGTTTATCATTTGATTTTGCTATTTAATTAGAAAATTTCCGTTTTGAATTTTCATCGGAGTTTAGTATTTTTGTGATTTCACTTTTGAATATTAGTTTCGTAAGACATGTATTTTTCTTTTAAAATATATATAAACTTTGTATATAAGATATAAGACTAACCTGAGACAAACTCGTTGTATTTGGTCATATTTTTACCTGCCGTTGTTGTGAGGTATTGGCTGCAGTGTAATTGTAATCTTGATGCGTCTCCTGGTGTATGATCTAAAATACAATTATTGTAATATATCATTTACTAAACTTCTAAATCAAATCGATGGATCTATAAAAGAATAAGTAAACTTAAGGTTTAACGTAGTTTATGGTAACGAAATCCTGTACCATATAATTTACCGGTAATATATAGATAACGGTCATTGAAATCAAAGACTTCACTACACGACAACGACTTCACTTCACGACAAAGACTTCACTTCTCGACAATGACATAATGAACAAGTGGGCGTAATATTAACGTCAATACATTAGGTAAATGACCATCATCATCCAAAGAAGGGATATTTTTGACAATGGTATGTTTTGTTTTATTTGTCAAATAAATGGATTTGTTACTTTTCAACTCTGACCATTTAAACGCCACTCAGATCTACAAAGTAAAATTACAAAAATACTTAAGTCCGAGGAAAAGTCAAAAAGGAAAGTCCCAAATCAAATGGCCAAATTAAAAGCTCAAACACATCAAACGAATGGATAACATATGTCATATATCTGACTTATATTGCAAAGAGGCCTAAAATGGCATATAGACCAATCATATACATAATATACATGAAAAGAACATAACCCGTATCATGAAATAACTGGTTTAATAATAAATGTGTTTATTTCCGATACATACATTTCTAACACCCAAAAAAATAGTTGTATAATAAGTTCATGTTTGTTACGTAAGTGGTTTACCGTGCTTAGCATGTGGTGTTTGTTGTTGATGATGGAATATATGTTTTGTTGTTCTTCATTTTCAATGTTGTGTCGATCATTATATTAATTGTTTGTGCGTTTTCGATGATCAATGTTCTTATGTGTGGTTATTTTGTATTTCTGGCATGTAGCGTTGTAAAAGAGGGACGAAAGATACCAAAGGGACAGTCAAACTCATAAATCTAAAATAAACTGACAACGCCATGGTAAAAAATGAAAAAGACAAACAGAAAAAACAATAATACACATGACACAACATAGAAAACTAAAGAATAAACAACACGAACCCCACCAAAAACTAGGGGTGATCTCAGATGCTCCGGAAGGGTAAGCAGATCCTGCTCCACATGCGGCACCCGTCGTGTTGCTTATATGATTACAAATCCGGTAAATAGTCTAATTCGGTAGGTCAAATTCATGAAAGGGAAGGGGATTGTAGTTACGACGTAAGGAACATATCCGATATCATTTGTGAAACGGTTATTCCATGACGGTCAACCAACTCGTGATGGCGTCCGTAAAATTTACGAAGGGATGATTTCAACTTCACCATTTGGAACTCTTGGTTTAATAGCTTCCTTGTGAGCAGTAACCCTCTATCAAGGAAATCATGATAGGAAATGCAAGCACGGGAATATCGTATCAATCGGAGATATTTACCCCGTATGCAGGTGCTGCTGGAATGTTGCTACTTAGAAATGGAAAGTTCACAATTGGAAAGCTGAAATCACCTCTTTTGCGGTAAAATTTTGTCTTCAACCGACCCTCATTGTCAATTTATAGATGTAAGTCAAGATATGAAGCCGACTTAACTGTATCTGTAGTATCCTTTATCTCCAATTCGATGGGATAGATGCGTTCCACATAGTCACCAAATTTTGAATTGTTTAGTGAAAGAACGTCATCTATATAGCGGAAAGTAGAGTTAAAGGATATTGCTAACTTCTTATCTTTCTTCCTAAGAAGTTCCTGCATGAAGTCTGCCTCATATTAATAAAGAAACAAGTCAGCAAGTAGAGGGGCACAGTTTGTTCCCATTGGGATGCCGACAGTTTGTTGAAAAACACGTCCTCCGAACGTAACAAATATGTTGTCAATCAAGAAATCAAGCACCTTGATAATATCGGTTTCAGAGATTTTTTTTGTTTGAATCAGAGTGATTCTGTACAAAGTTGGATTATCCCTCCCTAAGACAAGATACTTGTATCTACGTTTGCCATTCTTTTTTATGAAGCAAAGTAATACCAACACTTTTAATTTGTCTTTTAGTTTGGAATTTGGAATACTTGTGTAAAAGGTAGAAAAGTCAAATGTTTTAATACTGTTACAAGATGAAAGAGAGTTAGATTGTATGTACTCTAAAAGATCTTTGGAATTTTTAAGCATCCACATCTGATTCACGCCACCTCTAGAATAGGCAGTTTCACAATAACTTTGAAGCCCGTCTTTGACTGCTGATAAAATTGATGTTAATAATTTAGAAAGGGGTTTCGTGGAGCACTTGGAAGACCCAGCAATATACCGTTGTTTGTAAGGACACTTATGTAGTTTAGGTATCCAATACAGTGATGGAAGATCCAGTTCTTCATCTTTGGTTGAAATATCAAAGGAACAAAGAACAGACCTATGATTATCCAGCATTTCTTCTTTTGTAAGTGTCGTGAGGGTATATGTTGAGTTTCCAAGTGAATTGTCTATACCTAATTCATTTATCAAGCAATTAATGTAATGACTTTTACCGACAAAAACGATGTTATTTGGGGCTTTGTCTGCGGGGACAACAACATATTTATCATGGAGGTCGGATAGGTGTTTAACAATATTTGGGTCTTTGAAGATTGACGTAGCATGGGCATTGATGGACCCATTCAGTTTCTTAATTCTAATTTGTATTAACGACCTCACTGCCTTAATCCATTCAAATAGAGTGTCTACGTCTTCCTTCGCGCGCTTAGCCCATTGCCTGGCATAATCCTCGACTGAATCCATCAAAATTTTAAAGTTGTATTTCCAATTGATGGATTTAGGCTCACGATATTTCGGACCTTTCGATAACACATTTCGTAGAGAAGTGTTATAAACAATGTCAAGGTCACCGGTAATAACGTGGCAAGCAGGATTATATGTGAATTGGGAACTAGCACAAGTGCAATCAGGAGGTTTAGACTTGAAGTCGTCAATATCGAGATCCTGCAAAACTCGTTTGTAATTGAAAATTTTAGTTGCAATAGGTTTGGTATAGGTATAAGAAATTATTGGTACAGACTGGTCTTTGAAATAAGGAGGTATTTTAGATTGAACTAATTTATGATGAAGGATATTGCCTAGGTTGACGCCATCGAGACCTTTATTGGCAAAGGAAAGATTTAGAACAGATCTTTTCTCTTTTTCATCTTTTCCAATGCGAACTGGCTTGAAAAGTCTGTGACTTGCAATATCCGAAATTATAGCTTGAAGTTTGTATTGGTTTGAATGAGGGTTTGTAACAGTGGATTCCAAACATAAATTGAACAGGGAATGAAGTTTTGAAAGTGGTAATGAATAAAGTTTCGTGCGAATGTGATGAATACCTAACGGTTTTTGTATGAATGGCAGCAAGTCATTTAAAGAGACATCATGCAGAGAGGGTGATGTATAATGACGATGACCATGACTGCGTCTACGTCGAGGAGTCGAGTTGAAAATATTCATCACATTCACCGAGTTACACGAAGGACTAGATAGAATACCTATACCATCAATTTTGTCATTGCAGCCATACGGTGTTGCAGTTCCCAATTGCCTAATCCAGTAGTCTTCTTTTTGTCTACGGTGAGTCGATGAAAGATTAGGATTGTTAGAGCTATGGTATATCTTTTCGATAATGCGAACTGTCATAGAAACGATGGAATGATCGGGCTGATTGAAATGCTGGTACAGAATGTCGTTAGCATTGGGGTTAATGTCTGATCTATGAACGAACATCCGTTTGTTTAGCCTTCCTTTCGTTTCACCGACGTATACCAATCCGCAAAGGTTGCACTCTAATCCGTAGACGACATTTATCGATTTACAATTCAGATCATCGTAACTTCTGGTAAAATATGACTTCTTGGTCAAATTGCTAGTGAATTCAGCATCTGTAATTAAAATAGCAAAAGTTTTGCAGCCTTTGGTCTCACATTTTGAAATGCGACAGTGTTGTTCTGTGTCATCAAAAACCAAAATGTCTTTAAGGAGAACTGAACATGGCTGTATATGTGTAATATTGCTGTTGTCACTAGGACGAAGATCTGAATGAGTCGTGTTTGGTATATTTGTCATGTCTGGTGATGAGGGGACACCTGCCGTATAAGACGACACCGTGTTCATGATGCATCTGTTTCGGACCTTTTTATATGGGCGACGTCCGAGCCAGTTTCCTGTTAGTTCTTCGTAAATTCATGCAATTGTAGTTTTGCTACTGGGCGGATGATGTCCTCGGGGACAAAATGTCCACCAGCAGAGACATCGACCCAGTGGTAATAAATGGGGACGAAAGATACCAAAGGGACAGTCAAACTCATAAATCTAAAATAAACTGACAACGCCATGGCTAAAAATGAAAAAGACAAACAGAAAAAACAATAGTACACATGACACAACATAGAAAACTAAAGAATAAACAACACGAACCCCACCAAAAACTAGGGGTGATCTCAGGTGCTCCGGACGGGTAAGCAGATCCTGCTCCACATGCGGCACCCGTCGTGTTGCTTATGTGATTACAAATCCGGTAAATAGTCTAATTCGGTAGATCAAATTCATGAAAGGGAAGGAGATTGTAGTTACGACGTAAGGAACATATCCGATATCATTTGTGAAACGGTTATTCTATAACGGTCAACCAACTCGTCCGTGGCGTCCGTAAAATTTACGAAGGGATGATTTCAACTTCACCATTTGGAACTCTTGGTTTAATAGCTTCCTTGTGAGCAGTAACCCTCTATCAAGGAAATCATGATAGGAAATGCAAGCACAGGAATATCGTATCAATTGGGAGATATATACCCCGTATGCAGGTGCTGCTGGAATGTTGCTACTTAGAAATGGAAAGTTCACAATTGGAAAGCTGAAATCATCTCTTTTGTCGTAAAGTTTTGTCTTCAACCGACCCTCATTATCAATTTATTGATGTAAGTCAAGATATGAGACCGACTTAACTGTATCTGTAGTATCCTTTATCTCCAATTCGATGGGATAGATGCGTTCCACATAGTCACCAAATTTTGAATTGTTTAGTGAAAGAACGTCATCTATATAGCGGAAAGTAGAGTTAAAAGATATTGCTAACTTCTTATCTTTCTTCCTAAGAAGTTCCTGCATGAAGTCTGCCTCATATTAATAAAGAAACAAGTCAGCAAGTAGAGGGGCACAGTTTGTTCCCATTGGGATGCCGATAGTTTGTTGAAAAACACGTCCTCCGAACGTAACAAATATGTTGTCAATCAAGAAATCAAGCATCTTGATAATATCGGTTTCAGAGAATTTTTTGTTTGAATCAGAGTGATTCTTTACAAAGTAGGATGTATCCCTCCCTAAGACAAGATACTTGTATCTACGTTGGCCATTCTTTTTTTTTCAACTGTTTTAAACTTTCTTAGTCTTATTATCAATATTAACACTATAATATTTTATAATAAATTAGATATCCATTCAACCATTCGATGCTTGTTTTGCTGGTTTTTGAATTACTACGCTTATGTTTGTTGCTTAAAGATATATGAACAAAGAAATGAACACAAATTATTTACTTGCAGAAGCTAAAGATCGTTTTACAATTTTTCATTATAAGATAAAGTGTGTTTATTAATATGACGGTTTAGAAAATGTTTTTCCATTAAAAAAACACAAAGGAGAACACTATACAAAAATTAAACGCTGTGCCATAATTGTTCTATCTGTTCGGAACGATATTTTTGCATTCATTGTTTAGATGTTACGTTGGCTTTTGTCAAATCAATCAATGTTGCTAATTTTTTTCCTAGACCTTTCTAAAGTAGCTTTATTTACAGAGAGTTACTTTACTCCTTAGACGTATCTAGTCTAAAGAAAACAAAGGGGGACACAAGTTGTTATGAAGAAAGATTCTCTCAGCAACTTTTCACATCAATTTCAAACATAACTTTTAAAGTTTGCTGACGATTTTTTTAACTGGCTATAAAGCCCTCACACGATAATTTCGTTATTACTATTAACCGGAAGATTTGTTGTGTAGTTCTTGTTATATACTCAGAAGCGTCTACCTTGCTGACATTGTGCAAAAAATAGAAGATATCAAGTACGATTTATAAAGGTAGTCATGTATGACCTTAATATTTTCAGATTCACAATAATTATTTAACACGTTTAATATTAACAAAAAATTAACTCTTACGTTTATAAATTTGTATACAGTAACCTCTAATGAAACATCCAGCAATGATTCTTGATCTTAAATGAAGGACCCCTTCTTTGTACAAAGTAATTGAACGAGAATTTGCATTCTTTGTACAGTCTATAGGATCGTTAGTCTCAGTAAGATTATTTGGAATGTTTTGGTCTATATCAATTGCAAGTCCACATGCATTAACTTCTGGAGCTGCCATTTTCAATAAGTCATACTTCCTCATATATACTGTATCTGTACTAGCCTGATTCTGTAATGACACTCGACATTCACATCCACCTTTTGGGGTCATAACACGCAATGCAACACTGTCTACTGTAGTACCTCCGTTATAATCATCTTCTGTTGCATAATCTGTGCTACACATGTCCGCTTTGACCAAATTGGTAATTATAAACAGATAAAATCATTTAAATGGGATCTAGTATTTACATTATTTTAAATATTTTTTGGCAATTGACACTGAAAAGCATTAGACTTCTAAAAATTGACCCTGAAGCATTTACAACTTTTTTTATTAAACTCGTTTAGCTTTAACATTTTTCAATATGACATTTCTTAACTTTCAGCTTGAATCAGGATGTCGGTTTGAAAGTAAAACTTAAATACGGTACCTTACCGATTGTTCTTCTTGGAACAATATCTGGACATGGATCTGGTACTGTTTGTAGCTGTATATTTTGTATATCTACAATTGATACAATTAAACTTACATTTGAAAGTAAAATGCATCATACTTATGTATACAGAACGGTAGTCGTGTTATAAGATCATGTATACTAGATATGTATTTAATCATAAATAAAGGTAACAGAGATATAACGATGTTCAAAAGTCATAAATCGACTGAGAGAAAAAAAATCCAGTCAGGTATTATTTTTGTCAAACATCAGATCTATAGACATTGTTAAAAAATATATTTCTAAACTTGTCAAGAAATCAACCATTTCGGGAATAACAGCTTTTGTACAATATGCAAATTGTTATTAAACATGAATAGCTAATAAGAGGTTTCTATTATGCACAAACGCATAACCTGTAGATTAGACATACATCTTTAAATGTTAAATTATAACAAGTATTTAAACCATATAATAATAAAGCAAATCTCAAATACAAATGGTTCTTATATCTTGCTTACATAGAAAAGGGAGGCGAAAGATACCAAGGGTACAGTCAAAACTCCCATAATTCACAATTTAAATACCTGTAAATAATAGAAAAATTGTTATCCTAAAAACCCGAATTAATATCATCTCCTCCATAGTTTTTTTTAACTTTGAGGAAGTTATTATATAGGTAATAATCATGTCTAGATTTAAACTTGAATAAACTGTCATGCACTATTGATTAAAATGGATGGAGTATTTTTAGAAATTTGTTATACATTCAATTAAGTTCTATACGTTTCGGGACTGTTCTTTAACATGTTTAAAATTATCATACTAACTAAATTGAACAAGATGAAACACAAACTAAAAAAATCAATGAAGATGGGGTATGATTGACTTTTAGATACATGTACCTAGCCACAATTGTCCAAAACGTTAATTCAAGACAATTAGGGGGAGGGCAACGCAAACAAACGCACATTCTGATTAATAGTAAACCAATAATGCACAATTAAAACAGACGACACTCAAGTTTTGATTTTTTATTTAATTTTACTGGAAAAGCACATTTAGAAGTTGGTGTGGTAATATACATGTAAAACTTTTCACAGTGGTGTCACAGCACAACATAAGAACAAACTATGGAACGCATTTGGTGGCTAGAATACTAAATTACAACAATGATTGGTTCTAATAATCAGTTATGATATTTTATGATGTATTGTCTTTACATTCTATATTTTCGGACTTCTTAAATCAAAATGATGCTTTTAGTAAATTGGATATGATTTCTAGTATGACGTCATTATTGCGCTCTGACTAGTTTGCACACACTTACTTTTAGCTCACCTGACCCAAAGGGCCAGTTGAGCTTTTCTCATCACTTGGCGTCCGTCCTCCGTCGCCGTCTGTAACTTTTACAAAAATCTTCTCCTCTGAAACTACTGAGCCAAATTTAACCAAACTTGGCCACACTCATCATTGGGCTATCTAGTTTAAAAATTGTGTCTGGTGACCCGGCCAACTAACCAAGATGGCCGCCATGGCTAAAAATAGAAAATAGGAAGTAAAATCAGTTTTTGGCTTATAACTCAAAAACCAAAGCATTTAGAACAAATCTGATAATTATAAATTGTTTATCAGGTCAAGATCTATCTGCCCTGAAATTTTTAGACAAATCGGAAAACCGGTTGTTGTGTTGTTGCCCACAAATTAGTAATTTTAAGGAAACTTTGCAGTTTTTGGTTATCATCTTGAATATTATTATCTAAAGAGAAAAACTGTAATAAGTAATAATGTTCACCAAAGTAAAATCTACAAATAAGTCAACATGACAAAAGTAGTCAGTTGGCCCCTTAAGGAGTTATAGTCATTTATAGTCGATTTTCAACCATTTTTTTCTAAAATTTCAGTAGTCTTTTAAACAAATCTTATTCTCTGAAACTACTTGACCAAATTTAGGCAAACTTGGTCACAATCATTATTGGGGTATCTAGTTTAAAAATGTGTAGTGTGACCCTGCCAACCAACTAAGATAGCCGCCATGGCTAAAAATAGAACATAGGGGTAAAATATGGATTTGGTTTATATCTCTAAAACCAAAGAATTAAGAGCAATTTGACGTGAAGTATTATTGATTATCAGGTCAAGATATATCTGCCCTGACATTTTCAGACAAATCAGACAACCTGTTGTTTGGTTGCTGCCCCTGACTTAGTAATTTTAAGGACATTTTACAGATTTTGGTTATTATCTTAAATATCATTAATAATGATATTTAAGATAATAACCAACATCTGTAAAATCTATAATTTATAGATAAAGATAAACTATAAACAGTAATAACGTTCAGCAAAATAAGATCTACACAAAGGTCAACATGACCAAAATTGTCAATTGACCCCTAAAGGAGTTATTGCCCTTTGTAGTCCACTTTTTACAATTTTCATAACTTTTTGCAATTTTTTGTAAATTTTTATAAAATATTTTCCACTGTAATTACTGGGCCAAGTTCATTATAGATAGATATAATTGTAACAAAAAGAATGTTAAATAAAGTAAGATCTACAAACACATCACCATCACCAAAACAATTTTGTCATGAATTTATCTGTGTCCACTGTTTGTACACATACCTAAGGTGAGCGCCACAGGCTCTTGAGAGCCTCTTGTTTTCATTCTTGTTATTTCATTTGTATTCTAATCCAATTTGTACTTTTTAGCTTCTTACACAGAATGTATTAGATATTGCTAATTAAACAAATATAAACATTTACCCTGTACTTATTCCTTTTTTTAAATGTACTAGATACAGAAAAGAAATGTATGTACTGCAGGGAGAAACCGGAAACAGCTAACATGGCTTATTTAAAGAGTTTAATGAAGCGAAATACCTCACGGCTGAAAATTAACATAAAAATAGAATAAACATTATACTTTCATACTTTCATATAAGCCCTGTCGTAAATTTTCTCACGGTGCAGATTTTTGTAAAATCTCGTTAAAGTGTGATTTTCGGATATTTTTCTTTTTCATTTTAAAACACGGGAACGCTTATAATAAATTCCCATAAATAGATATCATCCAAAAAATTTCATCAGATGAAAGAAGGATGTACCAGCGTTTATTTAACATCAAACCTTTATATCATATGAACATATAAATTGAGTGAATTGGACATTTTTCAAAAATATGTCACATTTTTTCAATCTTACCGTCTGTCAAATTATATTACCTTTCTAAGATATATCACCAAAAGTAAATGTTCACATATGAAATGCAATGAAATATGCGTTTTCTTATAATTTATAAAGTATACTAATATATATAATTATTTGTATCAACAAGTTTGTCTATGTGCTTGAATACGTACAGATGCCAACGTTAAAAATTTGTAGGTGCTTTTATTCTTGTTTTTCGAAAATACTTATTTTAAAACACATTGGAACACATCAGAAAAATTCCGTTAAATATGAACGAGTAAAGAAGCTTAGATCGTGTTATAAAGCCTGTATAGCCCAGACGAAAATACTTTCAAGCATTTAAATTAGTGGAGAAAAAATACATGCGTGTAACGATGAATCAACTTTCTTTAAAACACGCTTCATGGCATTTGAACATGACTGGTAAAGAACAGATATTTACAAATATAGGTTACCGCACGACCATCAACAATGAGCAAATCCCATAATACATAGTCAGCTACAAAGATTTTGATTTGCATGAACATGACGAAATATTTCTAGCGGCAGCGTTTCAAAATCTATAGATCTGTTAGTGACTGAAGAGGCAGATAATAGAATTATTCCGCTGCATCTGTTTGCAAATGAACATATATTGAAAAATCATTCCAGGGGTTTCATCATATTAAAATCGTGACAGTTATGTTTTATTTCTAATAAGATTTTTCCTCAGATGTTTAACATGATGAAATGTGATTTTAGACTGGAGGCGTTTCTTTAATCAAAGGCACAATACAGTTTTTACCAATTCACGACATATGTAACTTTTTGAAAGTTTTAGGCCCCTGATGTCTGGCACAACATCAAGAGCTTGCGCTCTTACAGGATGTAACACGTCTTTTTAATTGAAATTGGCAAAGGAAGATAATTACAAGGGGTCGGGAAAAACTTTCATGTGTCAAAATGTGTCATTTTAGCCGGTTCTTTTATTGAAACATAGACAAGACAAGACAAGACAATATTTTATTTGAGTCTCACCTCTTCTAATACATTAACATAATATTACAATTTAAATATTACAAAATAAAACAAGAGCCACTCTAAAAAGAGTTATGAGAGACTATAAAAAAAATGGTATATACATTTACATATATATATATATATATATATATACATACATAAAACATAAAACATAAAACAAATTAAAAAGTATACAAATGTTAAGAATAACATAAAACAGTTTAAAACTAAACAAATGTTAAGAATATAATAAACATTTTCTTTTCAGTAAAATATCATAGCAGATTTTGGCCGTATAAAAAAAAAATTTCATCACTAAATAAAAATACAAATTTATGATCATCTAACATACTATTAAAATCATGACAAAAAGAATTAGCATGACTAAACAAAACAGCACGAAAATCTGCATATAGTGGAAATTTCAAAATTACATGTTTCTCAGATCAATGGTTTCATTACAACTAAAACATATTCTTTCATTAATAGGTAAGTTCTGATACCGGCCCGTTTCAATTTTAGGGTCGCAACACCACAGCGAAATTTTGCAAAAGCACTTCTATATTTCCCTGCAATAGTTTTATAAATGTAATTTTCTACCTTAAATTCTGTTTTAAATAATTTATAAGTACGAAGTTTGGCATATTCATTCGAAACCAACTTATTATGCCATTCAGTTTTATATAAATCAATAGCTAAGCATTCTATATCCTTAATTACATGTTTAGTTAACGATATATCTCAGTAACAATATGGTTTAAGATTATGCTCTTTAAACTTAGTCATCACTCTGAAGCACCAGTTTTTAATTGGCTTATTTCCATACTTATATGAACACATAAATACTCTTTTGTTCATTAATCTATCATTGCCCATTTTACAAAATCTGGACCATAATCTAAAAACAGCTGTCCATTGCTGCATATGATGCAGTGAAAATCAATTCACAGCGGATCAAAATGACCCCGTAGGTAATGGTCAATTAGTACACGGTGATCTGAACAAACCCATGAGTATTCTCGGCGCCATACAATGACACCCCCTTTTTTCTAGTATTCAATTACCTTTCCAAATTGATGTAGATAACAACAACTCACTACTTGTATTATTAATAAGATAAATTCCTTACTATACAAAACCATTTCAGATAAATAAAAAGATGTGCTATATTACTAATTTTGTTATTATTTTGTTATAATTTTGTTATAATGCTGTTAAAACATATTTTCAAAGTCAGTATTTCCCAGTGAAGTATTGGCATGAACAGAATTTCATAGTGAAATATTGTCCAGAAGGAGGTGACAAAATGTCATGGACAAGGACACTATATCATAGTGAAATATTGTCCAGAACAATAATTCATTATGCAATACTGTCAGTGAACAATATTTTTTTGAAATTTTGTCTGACAGACAATATTTCATAGGCGACAATATTGTATGTTACAATTAGACATAAATGTGACTAGCTGTATTTGTGGAGCATTCCTAGCGCATGCTTCCATCGAACATAATTCTCAACAAACACGAGAGACTACCGAAAGAGTGTCCAATTGTTTTGAAATCCACCTTTTGTCCTTTGACTGCAGTTTTGAAAAAATCTGCACAACTTTGGCACTCACATGCAAAAGATATTATATTTATCTACAAAATGAGACTAAATTTAGCCGTAGGGTATTTCGGTATATTTAATTTTCAAGTTTACCTTATTTGTCACCGTACTATTAATGTGGTTGTGTCATTAAGCAATATGGTTTGAACATTACTTAATGTAAATGACATGATGTGGTTTCGTTATTTTCGTAATGATAAATTGTAAATAATTCTAATATGACGTCCTTATTACGCTTTGTGCACAAAGGCGTGTTCTAATGACCATAAAAAATATGTTTCACACATGCGCACGAACTTACTGTGTATATAAACGTTATTTCCATCGTTATCCTTTAAAATGTATACATTTAAGCAATTAGTATAAGCTTTTATTATATATTTTTATAAAACAACATATATCTACCTTGTTCGTGGTTTTTAAAATTATCAAATATAAATTGTAATGCACAGACTCTTCGGGGAGGAAACGGGAAAAGCCAAACGTTTTTACGGTATTTTCTTACGCTTCGACTTATTAAAATACTGCATTTGTCCTATTAGAATCGAAATAATTCCTTCATGTAAACGCTCAGTGTAAAATATCGACAAATATAATGCCTACCCATGTTAAAATGAGCATAGAGCATGACATGAAGGAATTATTTCTTAAATAACTTTGGAGTTCTTTGCCTTTTCTGTCAAAAACATTGGTTTAAATCAAAATCTTTCCAGCTTGTAGGGGCATCGTCTCTTCCGTTTTTATTGTTCAGCTATTAGTTGAAAATATATTGTGCTAAATTGAAAAAATCATACGGCAAATTGTAAAATTCTCATAATTGATATACAGCACTGCTGTCATTAAGGAATTGTGAATAAGTACTTAACAGGCTTTAAGTATTGACATAAGAATCATTATTATTAGTTTATCCTGCATTATGAAAATCACACAAAACATTTGATAACTTTGATATAGATGGGATACAGACACTCCCTCTATCTTGTAGATAATGCCATAAAGGGTTACAATATTGAATACTTTTCTTGTGAGGAACACGAAATTAGTCTTTAAAATTACAAAATGATGTTTAAAATTGGACGATTTAACACTGAATTATTTGTTTGATACAGTATTTTGGTGTGGTGTTGTTCTAGGGTGGAATTCAAAACAATCAATTGATGTGATGTCTGAGCATGAATTGAGTTTCGAGTTACAATTATTGTTAGCTCACCTGGCCTAAAAGGCCATGTGAGCTTTTCTCATCACTTGGCGTCCGTCGTCGTCGTCGTCGTCTGTCGTCGTTAACAATTTTTCAAACATCTTCTCCTCTGAAACTACTGAATGGATTTGAATGAAACTTAGCATGATTGTTCCTTAGTATATCCTGCACAAAGTGTGCGCTTCGATTTTTGATCCGTCAAAAAACATGGCCGCCGTTACTTAAAATAGAACATAGGGGTCAAATGCAGTTTTTGGCTTATATCTCAAAAACGAAAGCATTTAGAGCAAATCTGACATGGGGTTAAAATGTTCATTAGATCAAGATCTATCAGCCCTGAAATTTTCAGATGAATCAAACAAACCATTGTTGGGTTGCTGCCACTTAATTGGTAATTTTAAGGAAATTTTGCAGTTTTTGGTCATTATCTTGAATATTATTATAGATAAAGATAAACTGTAAACAGCAAAAATGATCAGCAAAGTAAGATCTACAAATAAGTCAACATGACCAAAATTGTCAATTGACCCCTTAAGGGGTTATTGTCCTTTAGTGACAATTTTTCACAATTTGTTCATCATATTTGCTTACTTTAAAAAATCTTCTTCTCTGAAACTACTGAATGGATTTGGATGAAACTTAGCATGATTGTTCCTTAGTATATCCTGCACAAAGTGTGCGCTTCGATTTTGTATCCGTCAAAAAACATGGCCGCCGTAACTTAAAATAGAATATAGGGGTCAAATAAGCCCTGAAATTTTCAGATGAATCAAACAACCCATTGTTGGGTTGCTGCCACTTAATTGGTAATTTAAAGGAAATTTTGCAGTTTTTGGTCATTATCTTGAATATTATTATAGATACAATAAAACTGTTAATAGCAAAAATGTTAAGCAAAGTAAGATCTACAAATAAGTCAATTTGACCAAAATTGTCAATTAACCTCTTAACTGAGGAGTTATTGCCCTTTAAAGACTTTTTTCACAATTTGTTCATCATGTTGACTTACTTTAAAAAATCTTCTCCTTTGAAACTGCTGTATCAATTTCAGCCAAACTTAGGCTAAATGAGTTTCAGAGTATCTAGTATAAATTTTATATTTCATTTCCTTGTATGTCAAGAAACATAGCTCCTATGGCTAAAATAGAACATAGGAGAAAATGATTTTTTTTTTGCTTTTGAAGAAAATAGGACGATTCAAAGAACATTTAAATAAATTGAAAAGCCAAAATAATCATTGATGAGAGATTAGTTTGAGGCTGATTTAAAATTACTTTTAAAAATATGAGTTTTTGCAGATTTTTATGATTTTTTAAAGTACATACAAACACAAAATTAAAACGTATGGGAATGTTCCCTTCCCAATGGTTCCATCTGCTATTTTTTCCAAATAAATTTTTATGAAAGAGAAGCAGCATGTACCAAAGTGATAAACAAATGACGTTGAAAACAAGCAGACAATGCAATAATAAAAAAAACCGGCAAAAGACCCAAAGATAAACAACAGAGTACAAAATCCTACAAGGCTATGCATAATATATCACCTTAAAAACCTTAGTTGATCTCAGGTGCTACAAAAGATAAGCAGATTCTGCACTACCGTGTTGTTCTTTTAACTAAAAACACGATAAAAATCTTATTAGGGAGGTCATAATCAAAGAAAAGACAACGAGATTGTAACTTGAGACAGGCACATAAATAATGTGGCTGGTTAAACATGTTTTTGAGCACTTGAATATTCCTTATGCCCGCGTCACACTGTCCCGATTTTTACGCCGATTGCAACACGATTATGGAAATTTTCAAAATCGGGACTGATCGTATTCAGATCAGGCTATTCGGAGTGCCATCTTTAACCATCGTAGAACCATCGGCAACTTTTCTAGCCTTCGGGGACAACTTCGGGAAGGGTTCTAAATTTTTTAACATGTTGAAAAATCCCCGAAGGTGCGTCCGATGTTGAGGGTTCGTATTGAGTTCGTATCACCATCCTCACCATCGTAATGTCACCGGGAATTCATCTTTGAACATCGTATTGCATTCGTGTTTCCATCGTTTCCATCGGGCAGTTGTGACATTACGATGTCTCCTCGAATGAATCACGAAGCTATCCGAAGGTTTTACGATGGCAACACGACTTCGTAATCCCCTCGTGTTGCCATCGAATAAAAGTACAAAGGCGACAAGATTGAACTACGATGGCAATAAATCCAGCTAAATGTAAGTTAATTTTCGCGCTAAAATACATTTAAAGTGCCATGCGCGATATGCACTGGTCAGTCTAATACGACAGTTAAGAAAGACGTTCACAAAACATGGAGCCAATATCATATGATTCTATGAAAACAAGAAAAGCGACAGCGTTGTTTCTATTAATTCAAATGGAACAAGAAGAGCAGCTATATATTACAGGCTCGGGATTTACTTTTAAAAGTTAAATATTATTTTTTGTCAATTTTTCATATCAAGTATTTTAAACATAATGAAAATCATAAACGCGCGTCGTACACCAAAACTGCAGGTACACGTATTTAGGGAAAACAATCTGATTTTGTATGTATCGTCTGAGTTGTTGTCACACGAACGTTTACATAACCATTTTGTTTTCTATATGTCATATTTTGCCGCATTTGCTGCTTTCAACACATCCTTCCTTTTGTCTATATTATTATGATATTCTCCTGGAAAGAGCACTTTTTGAATAAAAGGGATCAGCGAACCCCTTACCTTACCTTTAAGATAGATCAGTTAACATGGGCATAATTATGGGTGATTATTCAGACTAGTGCACACATTTTATAGTTCAAACAAGACAATGCCAAGCGTGGCATCCTCTCGTATGTAACATGTTGGGGACAAATATGGACACTGTCTACTTTTATTTTTTTGTCTATCTGATGAGCCTTTTTCAACTGATTTTTATAGTTCGTTCTTATGTTGTACTGTTATACCACTGTCCCAGGTTAGGGGGAGGGTTGGGATCCCGCTAACATGTTTAACCCCGCCACATTATTTATGTGCCTGTCCCAAGTCAGGAGCCTGTAATTCAGTGGTTGTCGTTTGTTTATGTGTTACATATTTGTTTTTCGTTCATTTTTTTTATATAAATAAGGCCGTTTGTTTTCTCGTTTGAATTGTTTTACATTGTCTTATCGGGGCCTTTTATAGCTGACTATGCGGTATGGGCTTTGCTCATTGTTGAAGGCCGTACGGTCACCTATAGTTGTTAATGTTTGTGTCATTTTGGTCTTTTGTGTATAGTTGTCTCATTGGGAATCATACCGCATCTTCTTTTTTATACTATATTTGTAAATGACACATGCAGAAAATGGTAAATTGAATATGCATATTTGATACATAAACCTTTCTTTTAGAAATCAACCAAAACATTCAGTAACTGGAAATACCTTTAATATTTTCTTTCGAACCAGCAGGTTAAAAAAATGAGCGACCAATTTCCTGTGTATTATGCTATTTCAAGGAGAAAAAAACAAGTCCATCTGCATGACCTTGACCTTTGGCCTCGAACGTAAAAAAATGTCAGATCATTATAAGGAGGAACAATATACCAAATGTGGTTAAAATCTTTTGAATCAAATTGGTCTTTTAGACATCGTATGGCCATCGCTCAGTCAATGTAATCCATCGTGTAGCCTTCGTAATCCATCGCGTAGCCTTCGTGATCCATCGTGTAGGCTTCGGCTGAGATATGAAGCTAAATAGCCGTCTTCGGTTAACCTTCGTATGTCCGTCTTTTGCTATCGTATACAATTTCGGCACCATCGTATAGACTTCGTTATTCATCGTACTTGCTTCGGTCACTTTTTGGTATTTTAACGAGATCGGGACCAACTTCGTACGAACTTGCAATTTTCGCATTCGGGTGTCCATCGGATATAAAAATCGGCACAGTGTGACGCGGGCATTAACCTGAGACAATGATGTAACAGTTCATAATAAGAACAAACCTTTAAAAATCAGTTGAAAAAAGGCTTAAGGTGGTATGGGAGTCTAAAAAAAATGATCGAATTTGTTCATACTTTGCCAAAATGTAGTATCTATTGATACATGTTAAAAAATATTATAAAAATGATAATAAGCTATACAACACACCAAAATGACAAATGTAAAACAATTCATACGAGAAAACTAACGGCCTTATTTATTCACAAAATAGTGAATAAAAATATATATAACAACTGAATTACATGCTCCTTGTTTAAGACAAGAACATACAGAATATGGCGGTTAGTGGTCACCCAACTCACCCCCTAACCGCACATCGACTGTCACGTTAACACTTTCAAAAATTGTATCCAATTATAGAAATCGGACGTGTGTGTCTGTCTGCTTAACCATGTGTGCATCTGTCGAGTTATTGTTTTTTTTCAATTTTGATGTGTTTTTAATTTGATAAATGCTTTTTTGTTCTGTTAAATTGTTTCTTTTAAATTTGTTACACGATGATGACTACTGTACCCATATTTGGACTATTTTATTTATAATGTCTGTTCAGTTCACGCATCATTGTAAATATAACGGAATTTGATGGGACTGTCGTACCAAGGGAGAGGTTTAGCGCTATAAAACCAGGTTCAATCGACCATTTTTAAATTTGAAAATGCCTGTACCAAGTCATGAATATGACAGTTGTTGTCCATACGTTTTTTATGTGTTTTGTCATTTGGTTTTGGCATGTGATTAGGGACTTTTACTTTTTCATACCAATTATACATAGAATTTTTAATATGTTCAAAATACCTCTAAGAGTGTTAAAAAAAACAACGGATATTATGGGTTGCTGTCTGCATGTAATGTAGGTAAATTTTTCTGTTTCTAGACACAACATAAAGATACGATCTTAATAAGATTGTTTATTCTAAACTATGAAATTTTCAAAAATGTATGTTTTAAAAGCTACATGTATGAGGTACGAAAAACATTAGTTTTGAAATATTTAAAAATACCAAGCACGTTGTATCATTGATATCGTCGTGCGTTTTTTAATGTTTGTATGTAAAGATGTCACATATTTCTAAAAACCTTTTAGTAATTTATGAGTAGTATGGCAAAGAATATATTGATGCAAAATATCCGAAGAATAGATATTTGATTTTCTTTAAAAGTATTTTTTTACTGTCTGAACACAGTGTTACACGGTGTGTTCGATTCGAACGCGTCAACGTCCGGTTTTATCTGTATCGGGGTTATACATGGTGATAATATAAGGTATTTTTTCAAAGTTGACATTTTTTGAAATTGTTTAACATTTCACAGCGGTATAATATTTTCCCTTTAGTTATGCATCACGTATTGTCATTAACTTTGTATTTACATTGTATCATAAATCAAATGTATTCGTTCATTGTGTGTTTATTTGTTAGTACGTTTTTTGATTAAGTTAAGCCGTAACAATTGATATTTAATAGTGTGTCTTTCTATGTTGTGATGTTACACTTTTTTCAGGTTAGAGAGAAGGTTTGTACCTCAAAACGTTTAACCCCGCTGCAAATGTCTGCACCTGTCCTAAGTCAGGAATTCGATGTTCGAGTTTGAGTGGTTTTACACTTACTCTAGTGATTTTTGGGGCCCTTAATTGCTGTTCGTTGTGAGCCAAGGCTTTGTATTGAGGATCGTACCTTGACCTATATTGGTTTCTTTTTATAGATTGTGACTTGGATGTAGAGTTGTCTCATTGGCAGTCATGCAAGATCTTCCTAAATAAATCAACTCTTTAGATGGATACAAATAGAACTACATCTAACAAAAACAAAGAGCGGACGTGGCAGGTTACATATATTTCCAAACTTAGTAAAGATCTTAGAGTAAACTATTTGCACTTTTTTTTTTATCTTATTCAAATCCAATACCAACTAATACAAATCTTATTCATCGAAGACTTAAATTTAGTGTTATGACGTCAGAGAAAAACAACCAAACCTTGTGCAATGCCAAGATACAGGTATTGACAGCGTGTATAGTTCTGAAATTTGATAGGAAAATACAAATGTATTCGGTTTGATTTTAGTTTACTGAGAATGATACATTTATCAGGGTCGTTTTTAATATTCCGGGCTCGGTAAACAACATCATCGTAAAATAAGAATGTGATAGCTTGTTAAAAAAAGGTTTTCTACAGGTACAACAAAACGTATAATTCAAGTTGTTATATATATGTAAGAATGAATTTGGTAAAGGCTTTAAATAATTGATGGTAACACAATCACTTACCTAATGATTAACCACTATACATATATGTCACATCCAAAATATTAAAACAATCATGTGTATAGCAAACATAATAAGATAACGGTAGGTTTTGTTTAATTTATCAATTAAATGCAACTTCTGTGGTTCTTTACGGAGTTCGGTCATACATTTTGATGCATAACAGTACATGAATAAGACTGTTATTAAATGGGCACAATTGTTGCCCATATGAAAACCAACACCTTACCGATGAACCTTTTTGCTGAAACGTACACAAATAGTTTCCAGGAAATAACTACCAGCTTTGATAATCTCATCCCAGTAAGTACATTATTTCGTACGTTTTATTACAAAAATACCATATTGAGAAGTTCTGTGAAAGAAGTATAGGAACAAGGTTATAGCACCGAAAAAGGAGTTGAAGCGATATTATATTGTTTGTTTTAGTATGAAAGTAGTTCAAGTGAGAAAAAAAAAACGTAATTGCGGAATTTAAATAGATATCGATAATTTCACTTGGGAAACTATACATTCCGTAATTTCATCCCTCTGAAGTATTATAAACGTACATTTTGTAAAGTAGTTGTACTAGACTTTGTATCAAAACAAAGTGATGGGTGCATAACTCATATTCTTTGTTTTCTAATATATTAACACAGTTTTTACCGTGCTTTTCGGAAGTCGTAAAACGTATATCCGTGGTTTTTTTTAAAGGTAATAGTGTACTTATTCTTGTTATAACTTCTCTTTTGTGTGCAACATCCTTCTCCCAATTGATTACAGTTAAATTCTAAAAGTATGGACATCACCAATTCACATCTTTTTCATTTCAAAATAATTTATGGAAATGAGATTAATAAACGTGCATTGCACTTGTTGCGGAAGTTTGGATACACCAAACCACGCACTTTATAAATGATAAACAGGCTATATATGCCCTAAATTTTAATAATTATTCAAAATTATATGGAAATTGTGTGTTTTACTATGATAACGATACTTTACCTTTGAGTTGATACCTTAACTATTTAATAAATGCTGCATAAATTCACACATGGGCATGGGAACTATTTAATTTTATATATATCTTCTTTCCCATGTGTTCTTTTTTTGACCGGGCTCGATTAGGTGGTTTTACATTACATCTGATATCTGATATCCTTTTTACCGTCTTAAACTTGGAAGGATACCCCATATTATTAGTGTTTCCTATTAGAACAAGTATGTACTAAGATTGTGAAAGGAAATGGGAAATGTGTCAAAGAGACAACAACCCGACCAAAGAACAGACAACAGCCGAAGGCCAACAATAGGTCTTCAATGCAGCGAGATACTCCGGCACCCGGCTGGCCCCTGAACACTAGTTCAGTGATAATGGACGTCTTACTAAACTCCGCAATATACACTTAGACTAGAAACTTAAATTAAAAGTTATGCAAGACTAACAAAGGCCAGATGCTCCATACTAGGGACAGGCGCATAATGAGGCGGGGTTGAACATGTTTTGTTTAAAATCTCAACCCTCTCCTATATCTCTAGACAATGCAAAATAAAAAAAAAACACACAACAATATGTACAGTAAAACTCCAACAGTTTCGTTATTACTTAATCTTCAATAGTAGTAAATGTATAAAAAGGAATTAAAAATCAAAGAACACAAGTATGCAAAAATTCAATTCAAGATCGAGCAACAGAAACAACCGCTCAACTCATTTTCTACTGACATTCAGGAATAAATGTGTTGTTCAATCAATCTTGTTTTATCGATACTTGTATTCTTTGAATCTAGTAATTGTTCATTTATTAAAGGTAGTGATCTTTTATGAACATTTAAAGAATTTTACTTTTTTTATATAATTTAATATACATAAATGGCTATTACACACCATGCCATCTTCCTGATAGAAATTATGGATTTGATAATACTAAAGTACATTTATCCTTCTTTTTTCTAAACTTGTTCTGCTTTCAAAGTTGTTCAATTTGTGTTGTATTAAAATGCATAAATACTAGAACCTGTAAGATATTTTCTTGGGTATATTGTTTATATGCTATTTTATTTGATCAACAAATAATTTGATGACATACGCGTACGGAAACGGAAGATACCAAAGCTAAATTTTATTACAAATGTAGAATACTATAAACAATTATGTTATACATAAAATTTCAGTTTCTTCATTGGCTAAACACAAACTGAAACTTCTTTTATAAAACATTATAAATTAGAAATATCATAGTCAATGTCTACTCGTACGACTAAGGCTGATGCCATCTTGCAAATTCTCATTGTTCCTTTTTGGTATTTAAATGAATTTGAATAGATATTTCAAGTGATGGCAGTTTGCAACTTCCTCTACAAAGCAGTTATATATACATTGTTCAAACGTTTAATTTGAGTCCATGATGCTTTTGAACTTCGCATATTAGTCATTTAATATTTGATCCAAGCGTCACGGATGTGCCTTATATTATCAAAATACGCTTCTGACGTATCAAAGTGTAAACCTGGTATCTTTACTTATTTATTTATTTTTATTTTTTTAAATTTGAGCAAATAGTAAAAAATTAATACAGTATGAACATGTTTCTTTTACGGTTACATACTGACATACACTTGTTGCAAACGCATTGTAACTGCATAATACGAATTCCTGTCAGAGATCTCCAATTTAAAAGTCTGTCAACTCGTACTATTTATTGCACATTTTTTTCGGTCTTCATTCATCAGCTTTCCCCCTATTTGTTTTATCGACCACTGTATATGTTTGATACATGTATACCCGACATCTCCATGTCTTTTTCGATTCTATTCCTCACATCCAAAGTAGAAGCAGGTTTATAACTTTCAGATTGTCTCCCGTTATCTACCACTTCATACTCATTATTACTATTGTCAAAGGTGGATACATGTTGTGTTTTGGTGTCCGATACACCGTAATTGACGACCTGGTTCTTTTCTTAATCTACGGTATTGTAATTACCGTCGTCATTTATATCATGTTGGTCTGCAGAGACGTATAGAATATTATTCTTTAATTTGCCATCATCAGAATCAGGATCATTCCTGTCATGCGCAATTTGTTTTTCTCTTTTTGTTGGCTTCTGTGATCTTTTCCTTTAATTTCAAATTAAATTTCATTGGCATGAATGATGCACAAAAAGAGAAAAATATATAATTTGAATATCAATATAAAAAAGAAGAATGTGGTATAATTGCCAATGAGACAACTATCCACAAAAGACCAAAATGACACAAACATTAACAGGATGTTATATCCGCTATAATGTGCAATTAAATTGAAAATTAGTAAAACCATGAACAATAATATACAGAAAACTCAAGATCAGTCGATAAACACAAATTCCAAAAAAAAAACACGAATCGTATTAGGAGTAACTATTTTAGCAATCATATATTCTTCATATACCAAAGCAGGTTGTGAAACTCTTACAAAGAAAACAATACCGCATTTTGTTTGAAACTATCTACGATACTTGTAACTGCATTGATCCTTCGAATAAATTTACTTTTGAAGTTTACCAATTACCACAACTATGTATATGTAAAATCTTTTTTAGTAAGATCTTTGAATATTGTTTTTCTCTGTACGATCATCGATTTTGATTTTCCCTTACCGACATGGAAACTAATAGTAATTAATTGTGTCAATACTGTGTACTTGCATATTGGTTCTTCAACTTATCCGTTAGATGGTTCTTATGTATACTTCAGACATTACAAGTGTATTTATTTTGTTAATTGTAATTGGCTTTGAACTAGCTCGAAGTAACTGTGTGTAATCCACGATCGGGTTTTTTTGCCTTTTGTCTTTAATGTTTTCTGTTTGTTTCTGTGTGATCCAAGGTCATTGCAGTTATAAAATAAATTGCCAATCACAAATGGAAGACTGTTAAACTGCTTGTCAAACAAATATTAAATTGTCAATTGACACAGCTGAACCTTACAAATTGTCATGTGTGAATTAAGACTAGTATGTTGTAAATATATTGAAAACATGCATAAAATGTGATATTTTCATCTAATAAAAATGTCGTTTTTTTTACTTTTTAATACATACCCATATTGTAAAACTTCATTTTTACAAACAAATTTAAACTTTTGATTTGATTCCGATCTAAAGAATAGAGAAAAAATATAAACGTTCTTATAGAGACTTTTATATTAAAAAAATTATAACAAAGCATTGACTTTTTTACAAATTCAATGCATTCAATCGGAATCTGTAAAAAACAAATCTTCGGTATTTCAGTGATTGTGTAAAATTCCTAGTCAAATTCAGAGATTTTATAAAATCACTTATCAGTTCAGGGATTATACAAAATCCTGTAAATGTAAATGACTTTACCAAATCATCATTTTTATTCTTCTGCTGATACACCATTATATAAGGTCAGGTAAACATTTTAAACAAAAGAGATTTTCAAGATTTCAACGTCATTCATTGTGTTACATATTGACAGAAATAATACAAAGTTTTTCATTACAATTGAATCATTATCTGGTTTCCTGGTTTCAGAGATATCATTCTTATATTTAAGTTTTCTTTTAACAATTGTTATTGTTTGTCATGCCAGTTTCCGTATACAAATCCGTTACATTTGAAATAGTTTAACAATAGACAAATGTTCCCGTTTTCTACATGTTTATTCAGAAAATTGAACGATACCATCTTAGTTTTTTCCTCAAAACTCTTATTTATGGTTATGATTTTTTTTGTCAGTTTGAACAAAATAACTTATATAATTATGATTATAATTACCATAATGTTCAAGGCAATTGGTTAATGACTGAATGCTGACTGTATAGTTTCAAATATTAAATGCATAGTCCAGACGATAGTAGTATTACTATTCAAACTAAAACACGCTTCCGCAAATGATATCAGTACACAAGAAAGTCAAATCAATCTGATTAGCATAGTACATTTTTCGTACATCAAAAAACAGCTCATGCTAACAGCAGCTTTGCTCTCACTGTTAAAGTTTAAATGCTTAAGTAAAAGTAGAAAATTAAAAACAATAAGTCTTTGATTGATTTGGTCAAGAATCAAAACGTGACTCTTCCTTATTCTAATTTTTGGGATAAAATGTAAAATCAGCAATCTTTGTATTTTAACAGATAAAAGTACATTACCCAGTGTTCTAAAGAAAGCAAGCGAAACCCCTGAATTTTAAAGCTGGTATAAAATTCATGACAAAAAATTATAGACCAATTTCTGTACTTCCCGTTTTATTAAAACTTTTAGAAAAGCATGTTTCAAAAAATTTGATTATATCTTTTACACCCAGCACAATCTTGGTTTCGACAAGAATACTCTTGCCAAACTGCCTTTATCAATATCATATATAAATGGATACAGGATATGAATGATGATGATATCAACTTAGCAGTCCTGTTGGGTTTTAAGAAAGCTTTTGGTGTAGTAGATCATGATTTTCTATGTAAAAAAACTTGAAATTTATGGATTTAATAATACTGCTGTTTCTTTTTTAAATCATATTTAAATGGTGTCCCACAAGGCTCCATATTAGGCCCCCTCTGTTTATATTATACATAAACGACCTTCCTATTTATATGAAAAATTGTTGCAATGATTTATATGCCGATGATTCAACTTAACATCTTTCTGGTAATTGTTATCAAACTCTACAGTCAAAGGTACATGAAGATTGACATGGTGTTGAGGAATCGTGCAATGATAACAATATGATCATCAATAAAAAAAAAGTTTGATAAATGATAATTGGAACGAAGCAAAGAGCACTGCCACATTCTAATTAGAGTTGTTTAACAATACAAACTACAAGCTATAATTTCGGATATTGCTAGTCACAGACTTTTCAAGCCAGTTCGCATTGGAAAAGATGAAAAAGAGAAAAGATCTTTTCTAAATCTTTCCTTTGCCAACAAAGGTCTCGATGGCGTCAACCTATGCAATATCCTTCATCATAAATTAGTTCAATCGAAAATACCTCCTTATTTCAAAGACCAGTCTGTACCAATAATTTCTTATACCTATACCAAACCTATTGCAACTAAAATTTTCAATAACAAACGCGTTTTGCAGGATCTCGATATTGACGACTTCAAGTCTAAACCTCCTGATTGCACTTGTGCTAGTTCCCAATTCACATATAATCCTGCTGGCCACGTTATTACCGGTGACCTTAACATTGTTAATAACACTTCTCTACGAAACGTGTTATCGAAAGGTCCGAAATATCGTGAGCCTAAATCCATCAATTGGAAACACAACTTTAAATTTTGATGGATTCAGTCGAGGATTATGCCAGGCAATGGGCTAAGCGCGAGAAGGAAGACGTAGACACTCTATCCGAATGGATTAAGGCAGTGAGGTCGTTAATACAAATCAGAATTAAGAAACTGAATGGGTCCATCAATGCCAAGGCTACGTCAATCTTCAAAGATCCAAATGTTGCTAAACACCTATCTGACCTCATGATGAATATGTTGTTGTCCCCGCAGACAAAGCCCCAAATAACATCGTTTTTATCTGTAAAAGTCATTACATTAATTGCTTGATAAACGAATTAGGTATAGACAATTCACTTGGAAACCCAACATATACCCTCACGACACTTACCAAAGAGGAAATCCTGGATAATCATAGGTCTGTTCTTTGTTCCTTTGGTATTTCAACCACAGATGAAGAACTTGATCTTCCATCACTGTATTGGATACCTAAACTACATAAGTGTCCTTACAAACAACGGTATATTGCTGGGTCTTCCAAGTGCTCCACGAAACCCCTTTCTAAATTATTAACATCCATTTTATCAGCAATCAAAGACGGGCTTCAAAGTTATTGTGAAACTGCCTATTCTAGAGGTGGCGTGAATCAGATGTGGATACTTAAAAATTCCAAAGATCTTTTAGAGTACATACAATCTAACTCTCTTTCATCTTGTTACAGTATTAAAACATTTGACTTTTCTACTCATTACACAAGTATTCCACATTCCAAACTAAAAGACAAATTAAAAGAGTTGGTATTACTTTGCTTCATAAAAAAGAATGGCCAACGTAGATACAAGTATCTTGTCTTAGGGAGGGATAAATCATACTTTGTAAAGAACCATTCTGATTCAAACAAAAAATTCTCTGAAACCGATATTATCAAGATGCTTGATTTCTTGATTGACAACATATTTGTTACGTTCGGAGGACGTGTTTTTCAACAGACTGTCGGCATCCCAATGGGAACAAACTGTGCCCCTCTACTTGCTGACTTGTTTCTTTATTATTATGAGGCTGACTTCATGCAAGAACTTCTTAGGAAGAAAGATAAGAAGTTAGCAATATCCTTTAACTCTACTTTCCGCTATATAGATGACGTTCTTTCACTAAACAATTCAAAATTTGGTGACTATGTGGATCGCATCTATCCCATCGAAATGGAGATAAAAGATACTACAGATACAGTTAAGTCGGCTTCATATCTTGACTTACTTCTAGAAATTGACAATGAGGGTCGGTTGAAGACAAAACTTTACGACAAAAGAGATGATTTCAGCTTTCCAATTGTGAACTTTCCATTTCTAAGTAGCAACATTCCAGCAGCACCTGCATACGGGGTATATATCTCCCAATTGATACGATATTCCCGTGCTTGCATTTCCTATCATGATTTTCTTGATAGAGGGTTACTGCTCAGAAGGAAGTTATTAAACCAAGAGTTCCAAATGGTGAAGTTGAAATCATCCCTTCGTAAATTTTACGGACGCCATCACGAGTTGGTTGACCGTTATGGAATAACCGTTTCACAAATGATATCGGATATGTTCCTTACGTCGTAACTACAATCCCCTTCCCTTTCATGAATTCGACCTACCGAATTAGACTATTTACCGGATTTGTAATCACATAAGCAACACGACGGGTGTCGCATGTGGAGCAGGATCTGCTTACCCTTCCGGAGCACCTGAGATCACCCCTAGTTTTTGGTGGGGTTCGTGTTGTTTATTCTTTAGTTTTCTAGCTATGTTGTGTCATGTGTACTAATGTTTTTCTGTTTGTCTTTTCATTTTTAGCCATGGCGTTGTCAGTTTGTTTTAGATTTACGAGTTTGACTGTCCCTTTGGTGTCTTTCGTCCCTCTTTTTTTAACAATCAAGTAATACGATCTTCCACATGCAAAAGTCTTTTAGGCATTTAACTTGAACATTCCCTAACATGGACAAACCAAATTGACGTGATCTGCTCAAAAATATATTCTAGACTATATCTACGATTAAAGATTAAAACATTTCTAAATCTAGACTGCAGAAAATTATTCTATAATGGTTATATCTGCCAGAAATTGGTTATCGTTGTATAGTGTGGAGAAGTTGTAGCATTGAGGGTTTAAAAAGGATATTAAAATTACAAAAGAAAGCTGCTCGATTAATTTTAGAAACAGACCCTTACGCTCCTTTGCACCATTATTCATACACTTAAACTGAATCACAGTTCAACAGAGAATAAAATATCACAAGTTTGTGATGAAGTTTAAGTGCATTATTAACAACTTTCATTATGTTTCAGACAAAAATCCATACCCCTTCAGAAATGCTGTTTAAGGAAACCTGATACTCCCTAAACCAAAAACAGAATTGTTCAAAAAAAATTATTTAAACTGGACCATTCTTCTGGAATTATTTGCCAATACCGTTCAGAAATATAACAAATGTTAATTCTTTCAAATACAAAAAACAGATTATTTATTGCAAATCAACCTAGCTGTATAAATAATATTTAAAACTGATTGTGTTATCATGTTTATTTTTTCAACACATTTTATCAAGTTGTATTGAACATTATTTACATACTTGACTTTTATATTAATGTATGCAATGTATATGTTGGCATTTTGTTTGATTTTTCATGATGAGGTCCTCAGGAAAGATTAGTTTTATAGCTAACTGTGTAACCCTCTTACAATAAAGTGTTATTATTGTTGTTGTTGTTGTTATTGTATAGAGCACTACACAATCTCAAAACCGATGATAACACCATACACTTTGTAAACAACCCTAATATCAATACATTACCGGAACCGTTTGCTAATGTGCTTTGTCATTATGACTTTTTGTTTTTCTTTGCTACATATTTACACTTGACGCGGTTCTGTGCTTTTTGTTTACAGATTAGATTGTTTTTTATATTGATTATGAGAATAACAGAATGTTGACTGCTGAACCCCTATTTTTGACATTTTAACTAATATATCTCTTTATTTTGTTCACAAATCGTTGTTAATATAATGAAATTGTCATACAAGTAAGAGGTTTGACTAGTCTTCAAAACATGTTTAATCAACCATTCTTCTAACGAAAATGCCTGTACCAATGCAGGAAAATGACAGTTGGTGTCCATTCGTTTGATGTGTTTGAGCTGTTGATTTTGCCATTTGGTTAGTGACTTTTCGTTTAGATTTTTTTAGGAGTTCAGTAATTAAGTGATTTTATTTTTTTAGTAAATACAACGTTAAAACTTAACGGACATTCCCGTTAAAATGTCCATTAATTCGAAAAGTGAAAGTTATCAATAGGTCTGGCCAAACGTCATCAAGTACGCGGCTTTTGGTGTTCTCTTCACCAAGGTATAATGAAATTGAATGAATCAATATCAATATTTCCCAGCATTCAGCCTTATTATCGGGTTATTTTAAATCAAGCGTTGAAATAAAATTGAGAATGAAATGCATGCTTATACAATTTATTGTTGACTGCCGGATAAGGAAGATATTAAAAAAACCAGTTGTCAGTGTCGGACCGATTTTATTGCATTTTTTAATAAATAAATTTTGTGTATTTACTGTCTTCTGATTGGTTAAAATCATTAGTTTTATTTTCAATGTTGTCAATTTTAATGGCGACACGCCCACTCTGATGTAGTGTATTCATACGCCAACATGTGTGTACATTGTTATTGTCAAGATAAATAATATAAAAAGTTCTTTGAGCCTTATTTTTGATAGAAATTTATTTATAATGAATGGCAATAATTTATTTTGATTTTATTGAACCATAAAACTAATTTTTGACTCTTCACATTTTACATAATCCGCTTCGCGGATTATTCAATGTGAAGAGTCAAAAATTAGTTTTATGGTTCAATAAATTCAAAATTAATAAAAGCCATTCATTAATAAAAAAAATAGGAATTTGCTTTTTTAAAACTTTTTCGTATATGCTATGAAAGATCCGCATTTATCAATAAGTGATCTTTCTTTCCGTTTATCGAGACTGATGACAGAATATTAAAGCTGCGAAAAGAAACCAGTAAACATAGCTCGTATCACTGGGTTTCTCATTGTAACTATCGTAGGGACATAAAATATTCTAGTAATATATACAAATATAAACATATCATGAAGAAATGTTAGTTGGAATTACCTTCTACAAAATATAATTAATATAATAGCTATAATCGCCAGCACCCCTCCTGCACCCGCTCCTATATACATGTACAGTTCTAACTTTCCTTCTGAAAAATTAGAAATTTCAAACTATTCCTTTCAACTATGTTGTCTGTTTGATTATATTGTTACTATCAAGGCAATAAAAAATGTCTTTCTCTTGTTTCCCTTCATTTTTGGTCACTTGTAACGATACTTAGATCAAAAGAAATTACTCATGATAAAAGTTAAAGACAGGTTTTATAAACACATTTTTTCTGATACTTCAAATTCAGATTTGTATATATTTAAATGTATATTTTAAATACTGCTTACTGAGTTTGATATATTTGTTGAATTTGTTTCTATAGCGAAGTCTACATTCTCACATTTAACTGATTTTTCTGTATTTTGCTTCAAACAAAAGCAATTTGTTTAAAAGAATCTTAGTCTTGAAAAGATTTACATTACCCTCTTCCTTTTTATTGAATCCTGTTATTCTTACAGTGGACGTTTCAGCATTATCTGCAGTGTCTGTTGTTTCTTCAGGACCATTACACTGTATGATTAGTTGTACTTTCGGGCCATTTTCAAGATGATCTTATGTAATAACAATACTTAATGAATCAAATGAAGGGGATCACAATAAAAGTCTTTAAAGTTAAAGCAAGCTCAAATTTGATACAAAATTACGTTTTTAACCGTCTTAAGTCATATGAAAGCACTTCATATGGAACAAAAATGCGTCTGTTTCAATTAATATTAACCGAAAAATCGAAATACATACTTTTCAAGTTAGATTGAACAGTGTGTGTAAATATTTACCACATGTTTTATTCTAGAAAATCATACACAGATATGTCAATGTGTTTTAAGTATTCTTTCAGATAATTTAAAACAAAGTATTATTCTAGAATTTGGACGTTTTTAATATATTTGAATATATATTGATCCAAACAACACTAACACGTGGAATTAAAATCACAGAAAAAGACCATAACAAATTTTCAGTCATTCTCCGGTCAGTGGGGAGAAAAGTGATTGATAAATTAATGCATAAAGTAAGTTTAGATATCAATTGCACAGCCACGTTAAGTTAAACTAATTATCTTGACCCTTGTTTTGTACCAGGCTTGCTTGACTGTTTTTTGAATTTATAGCTCGTAAGATAATAGCCCACTACACGAGATATTTCCTCATTTAGAACATGTAGAAATCATGTTTCGTATTCTTATGCAGTTACACATTTCTATGTCATAAATATATATCTTTAGTATTTCAAAGCACCATTATTGTTTTATTTGGAGTTTGTATGGAATATTTTTGAAACTTGAAATTATATGGTAATTAAAGATTGTACAAAGGTTTAAAAGATGTGAAAATTTGATTTGGTATTATCTTATATGCAATGAAATGTTATGTGAAATTATTTCTGGACAGGACAGGATAAAACTTTACTCATGCTAAGTATTTCCTTATTTGAAACAAAGATAAATTCTGCACAATTTTAGAAAAAGTGAAAATTTAACAAAGACTAATAGAAAAACTAATGGTGGTATTACACCTGGTGAGCATAAAAAACTCGCTATCATCTTCAAATTGAAAGTATTTGATAAAGAGAATGAATATGCCGCATACCATGCATATCTGAGTACGAGAAATTTACGGCGGTGGCATAAAATTCCAGCAAGTTGCAGAATATTTTATTTTTCTCATCAATATGATTTCAATTATGACAATAATTCATATTACGTTTCAAATAAAATTCTGTTGTACGATTTAGCATAAAGAACACACTGCGACGTAGTAAGCTCTAATGTAAAATGAATTACCTACTACTGTCAAATGATAGGAAATATTTTGTTCGAACTATTTTCGTATGCAACCAAATGTGACATTATATGATTTGTTGGTATTACACCTAAAGAAGACTTTTTTGTCGCATAAACTGAATGTGACTTTTTTACTTTGTAATACTGTTTATTTCAAGCAATACTGTTAAGTTTTGTCATAAAAATACAAAATACTATAGTGTAGGCGACGCGACATCTAAAGCGATTCTATCAAAATGTATCATCTACCTACAAACAGGTGAATATGATACACAAGATGGCTTTCAGATGTTAAATTGACTCCTTTGTCTTCCTAATAAGGCCTCTATTGGTCCATTTCAACCTGTCAATTCCTCAAAATATCCCCTTATTAGGTCAATGAATAAACAAATTGTAGTAGCTTCCACTCATTTATGATAGAAATGTTATGATAAAGGAGAAATTGAAGTATTGAAGCTGACTTGACTATCCAAATAAACGTTTACTGTCACCAAGGCGGTTTCAATAAAGTCCTTTAAGTTACATAAAACTTAAATATACGCCGTGTTCAAGAAAGTGATATCAAAGCTTCTCTTTTAGTGAATAATTTGTTGCTACATTTTGTACTGCTTTAAAAATACGTTCATTTACTTATAACTCAATATTCATTAAAGGATTACAAAGGAAAAATTTTCTACTATAGTAGTATATAAGAAATAAAGGGAAAAAGCTCACCAAAACACCAAGTATGGCTTGTTCTGTCTAATAATATTTATGGTAGAGTATTATTTCAAGAAACATTTCTCATAAAATGTGTTTTGGAGACTCAATTAACTCGGAATCTCTATTTTTTTGTAATATTTTACTTAAATAGCAAGAAATTTTAACAAACGCTACTTCTCACAAGGTCAAATGTGCATGTGCAGTTTCCAATATTATGTTAAAAAATTAAAAGTAACACGCTTAATAATTTCATGAATCCGACGCGTTTATCTAGATTTACCTCCAATTGGAAAGCTAAAATCCAATTATTATACCACCATTTCTTCGCCTTATTTGTCATTGTAAAATTTTCACTTTTCATAAAATTGTGCAGAATTTATCTTTGTTTCAAATAAATGAATACGTAGCATGATTAAAGTTTTATCTTGTTTACTACTGTAGAAAAAATGTCAAAAACTAGTGATATTACGAACAACAAGTGAACGCGTTTATCTGTGCCCTTGCTCCGTTGCATAGTCTTTCGTATTTTATTCACTATTCAATAATGAAACAGGAACATACCTCTATATACCTGCATACAATATCCTCTAGTAAAAGTGCCATTTATAATTCTTGATTTCAGTTCAATGACATCATCTTTTTGTAAAATCTCTACTCTATTACTAGTACCGGTATTACATTTAATGGGGTAACTATTTTTATTTTTTCCTGTTGCTTTACGATAATTGACATCAATAGCTAGTCCACAGTTCCGTAACTCTGGGGCGGAATTTTTTTGTGCTGACCACTTTTCCATATTTACAGAATAACTGCCGTCATTATTATTTAGACTGACACGACATGTACAATTAGCCTTCTGTTTCAATACACGTACACCTACACTGTCACTCAAGATAGTTCCATCAACAATGTTTTCAACTGCGTGGTCCCCTGAACACATGTCTGCCACTAAGAGAAAAAATATAAAAATGTTATTAGATACACGTTGTTTTATATTAAAGTAAATGAGACCACAATTATTTACCTTCATGTAAAAAAATGTACAAAATGAACTTTCCATTATTTCACTTTTGTCCCCGATTATAATTATAATTATATCTACGTATCTCCCCCGAAAAGCACGAGGCTACAAATTACAAAAGGAAATGTTAATTTGTTTTTCGTTTTCGATATTCCATTCTGTATGACAAAGAAGGATATTTTCAAATGATTTATAATATAATACCTATTTTATTGTCGATGTTTAAGGGACATGGGTCAACTTCAGCCACTTTATCTGTTATACACAAAAAAGAAAAAGTTTTAAAAAAAAACGGAAATATTAGTTTGAGGTCTGAAATTTGTTATCAAATACTCAAATTTGTTTTTGCATACATTTATTGTTTAGTTGAATTAGCAATGGAAACGCATTTTTGGGAAATGCAGGATACAAATTATGCCGTCCAATATTATAAACTGAGAGTGCTAACAAATGCGTTACCAATCTCATCGCAATGTTTGAAAATCTTACAGTATTTCATTTTAAATGAAATCCATGTTCAGTATCTTAATTATGACTTCTTTATTCAGTATCTTAATTATGAATTCTAAATTCAGTATCTTTACGGCCTTTGTTGTGAGATTCATTAAATTGCTAACGAGCTCAAATATATTACAAGCTTACCTGTAATACTAGCAATAAATACGATGATTGGCAACATATATAAAGAACTAGGACTCTTCATGTTGATAGTTATATAGTTATAAGGAAGTAAGCCTCGTGAAAATGTAAACCGGTGTGTATACGCAACTCCGGTTATGTTGTATCAGACTTTTAATTCATGTAAATAAGTGTTTAATCAATAACCGTGCCCTGTTTTTTTATGAATATTAATTATATGGTAATTTTTACACAAAGGACAATATATGATAAGAGGCGTTTTTTGGGCCCTTCCCGAAAAAGATTATATATATATACCATTGATAGCCTTTGCGTAGATCTATGAATAACAATGCTTTTTTATGTTCCGATGAAAGATAACTTGCCTAGGAACGGTTTTATTAAATAGCCAAATTATCACTTAATGCATTGCTTTCTCGGTACAAATTAGCATTACTCAAAATAGATTTGTTTGTTTAACAAGAACTTCAAGTTGCAAATGAATTGTCAATTCAATTTCAGTTTGAGAAAAGCTAAGCAACAAACTAGCGACAAAAATACTGCCTAGCAACGGTTGAAACTTTTGTCATTTCTGCCGTATGAGGCCTTAAATTAGCTTGAGTTTGATAGCTTAATTAAATTAAATACTTACGATAGCAGAAAGTACAGGATGGTCTACGTTGGCGCTGATGTCAAATTTCGTTTCTAAACATGATTGAAATGTAGATTTTTTTACACCTTTCGTTGTTCATTGTCTTTTTAAAGTATTAGTTTGCACATATTTGAGCACATAACACAATAACATAAGGTGCTATGTGGACGATTTATCATTTATCAGGCGGGATGGGTTTCAACTTCATAGGTTTAAATTTCTTGAAAAAGGGGGCCGGAAACATTGTACTTTCCTGATGAAGTATCATGATTTTTTCGAAATACTAATGATTTTCTCATTTCAAGCATAGATTACCTGAGCCATATTTGGCACAATTTTTTGGAACTTTGGGTCCTCAATTCTCGACATTATACTTGTTTATACTCTATAACTATTTATATCTGAGCGTCAATATTAGTCTCATGTAAATAAAACGTGCGTATGGCGTATTGAATTTTTAGCGTGGCACCTTTAACTATTAATAAACTTTACTTTTTATACGTTAATATTTCAAACGTTTTAGTGCCAAAATTTTATCAGTGCCTGCAAACAATTCACTAAAAAGTTAATTGTTGTTCGCATTATGAGCGTTGATTTTAATTATGGCAAACATTCAGATATATATATAGTCTTGTAGCTGACTTTAAAAAATAATAGATGATTTGAGTTTTCAAATTAAAGGAAAAACAAAAACGATTCTCGAAACCTTAAATACAAAAAAGTCCATGTCTGTTGTTTGGTTGATGTTTTTGTTTTCTACCTCCATTTCTTAATTTATTAGACTAAAAAACCCAAAACATTGATGCAATTGATCAACTGATAACCACCCCACACCTATATTTGACGAAACGATATCAGATATCCAAAAAAACGTGTACTACATTGCGTGTGTTTATTTTTACGGATTTCTGTTGTTTGGTCGCGTTTAGTTTTGTCGGTTGATATGGACTTCTCCTTTAGGATTTGCTTTTGGGTTCAGAAGGTTTGTTATCTTATTTCACATTTTTTCATTACTGTTAACAAAAGAGGGACGAAAGATACCAAAGGGACAGTCCAACTCATAAATCTAAAACAAACTGACAACGCCATGGCTAAAAATGAAAAAGACAAACAGAAACACAATAGTACACATGACACAACATAGAAAACTAAATAATAAACAACACGAACACCACGTACAGTCCAGGTCAGTGATTGCAAATATCTTTTTTTCAAGTACTTTTAAAGTATGGATATGTCATTGCAGTTCAGTACTGGTGAATAACTGGTATAGGTAAATATTATGCAATGCGGTATATGTGTTTCCTAAGAGTTTTAGGAGTGATATTTGTTAGCATTAGTGTCTTTCAATAAAGTTGTGCATGTTATTTTCTTCTATATGGCAAAGTAAAAATATGTACTGACAAATATTATTCTGTTCTACTGTTCTGTATATAGTACTAAGGCGGGCTAAGTCTACTAGTAGACACACCTAAGTGTTTTATACTGTACAACAGTCAGTTCACACAATCTACAAAAAATATCTTGTCATTGATATTACCAGTCAAAGCGGGAGGAGACGTAATACAATAACGCTAGATTTTGCCTTTCCCGCGACGATTCGTCTCATCTATACTACTAAACGAGAAGACCTCATTTTGGGTGTCGCTTCTCTTCTTTCCACAGTTAATTGATTAACACGCCTCTGTGTCATATAGGTACAGAACATAGTGCCATTTGTCATCCATTCATATGATTATTCAGATTGAGTTATTTTTGGAGAAAAACGAGAAAAAAGGCATCCGGATATTGTCCCGTCATTGGACGAAATTTTAAGTAAGATTAGACTTCCGGTTTGCGTTTTTATGTATACTTTGAATATGAGTTATAGTAGTCTCAGTTTGAACATACATATACAAAGAATAAAGTGTAATTTCAGAATTCTATCTGCTATCATTTTCAAGTTGACTATCCACAGTCACAGAGTTTATTAAATAGTGAGGGTCTTTATACGATATCAATGACCACTGAGTGAATGAATGAATGAATGAATCTTTATTGCAAAGCATAGACATGCTATGGCAAAATTAACAACATATATTACATAATATAAAACATGAATAGACAACAGAGAACAATAGTATAATACAATGACATCAATTCTATACTATTAAACGAGAAGACCTCATTTTGGGTGTTGCTTCTCTTCTTTCCACAATTAATTGATCAACACGCCTCTGTGTACTATAGGTACAGTGTATAGTGCCATTTGTCATCCATTCATATGATTATTCAGATTGAGTTATTTTTGGAGAAAAACAATAAAAAGGCAACCGGATATTGTCCCGTCATTGGACGAAATTTTAAGTCAGATTATACTTCCGGTTTGCGTTTTTCTGTATACTTTGAACATACATATACAAAGAATAAAGTGTATTTTCAGAATTCTATCTGCTATCATTTTCAAGTTAACTATCCACGGCAGTCACAGAGTTTATTAAATAGAGAGGGTCTTTATACTATATCAATGACCACTATGGATATATCAATGACCACTATGGATACATTGAACGTAAATACACTATATTTATATAGTAATGAATGTTCATAATATACAGATAAGCGCTAAAAATAATCATGTGAACTTTTGATACCTTTTCTGAAATTCTCCAGTCATTAAATCTTTTTCAAAATTCATTGATTACAAAAAAAAAGAAGATGTGGTATGATTGCCATGCTGAGACAACTCTCCACAAGAGACCAATAGAACAGAACAGAACATATTTTATATCCAATTAAGGGCCCACAAGGGGCATACAGAGCATACATGAATAAGGAAAAAGAATATTGATTTGCATATGACACCGATATTAACAATTATAGGTTACCGTACGACCTTCAACAACGAGCAAAGCCCATACAGCATACGCAGCTTAAAAAGGCCCCGAACTGACAATGTAAAACAATTCAAACCAGAAAATTAGCGGCCTTATTTATGTACAAAAAAATGAACGAAAAACACATATGTAAAATTCTCCGGTCATTTAATATTTTACAAAATTCTTCCAACAACACTTTACATACTTTAAACTACGTTCTGAATGCCCGCGATTTCGCGGGTGTGATCTAGTTTGAATAAAGACACAAGAAGGAAAATCCGAGATGCGCATGTGTTTACTATACTATGGCAGACAAAACGTCCTCTATTCCTAAATGCAATAGAAAGGAGCAAGCAATTAAAGCCATTGATAAATTCATAAGTACCAAACATCAATATCTGACGAAACGAAACGATAATCAGTATGTTGTTTATGATTTCTGTTGATTAAAATCATTTAATTGTGTCGGTTATTATGGACTTTTCCTTTTGAATTTGCCTTTGGTATAGTTTCTTACTTTATAGGTTTTATAACAAGGGAGAACTGGATACCGCTAGATATCAAATCGAATATAATGAACGAGCATTTAGCGAGTTTATCAGTGCTATTTTAATGAAATAACGAGAGTTGGTATTAAGCGATATCCAATTCTCACAAATTGTTGAGCCTCTCATTGTGTTATATTAAAAATTCCGCAAATGCAAATGCAAATGATCAATCTAGTCAGACGTCATATGTCATGTTCCGATGTCAAACATAAACCTCCGTACAACTGTGTGTACGTCTCAAAATTTATTAATAGTTGACAAAAAAAAAAATTGCAGATGAAAAGTATGGGCGTTTTGTACATTATAACAGAATCAACATATCTCCGTTGTCATGCATGAAATAGACATCGGCTTAACCTTGTATGACTAGCCAAATGAAATGTTTTAATATCGTCCCAAAATGCTGAATAATTCAATCATATCCAACTAAGTTAGACATCACGTGACTTTTGTGATGTATTATAGCCGCCATTTTGTATTATATTTCCCCATGTAAAATGCATATACGCTTCAATAAAGTTTAATTTTCTCATAAACCTGATCCGTTTTCTTACTTTTGCAAATCAATCCTTGATATTCAAACATATTTCTATCAAACAATGTTGGTCCTAACAGTTTAATTTTTGATTAAAATCGGTCAAATCGACATCGTAAAACATGCACTTTTTCTCGTCATTTCTCCGTTGACTCAATGCTAAATTACTGATACTCATGTCTACTTTTAAAAGAAATACAGAAATTCTGTAAATAAAACACAAACTTTGCAAATCGATCAAGTATATTCAAACATATAGCTGGCGAAAAACACTACTTAAAACAGTTTAATTTCAGGGCAAATTCGGTCAAACATCGATTCAAAAAAGGGAATTTTCCGAGAATTTTCAAAATGGCTGCTGATGTATCATATGGAAATTTTGCATCAAATCAATGATTTCTGTAGTAAGACTTTCCTAGATTATATCTAATTTTTCATAAAGAATCTCTGATGTGTCCGTTATTTTCCTTTAGTGATATTTCGATATCATTGATTTCAAAATTTCTTAATAAAATTTTTTATTTTAAGTGTGACACGGGAACATTTATTTTGACAGATATTCATCCAGGAGATACTCTTACTAGAAAATAGTTTACAATATCTATAATAAAAAAAAATGTTCTTCTTTTTTTTTAAATGTTTTTTAAGTTTTCTGTATATTTGATTTTTCTTTAGAAATATATTATACATTCCTTTAAGAACAAAAAAAAAATCATCCTAAGAGAAAATAAAAAAACAATGTCCAATTATAAAAGAAAAATATTCTATACCTTTACATTCATTGACCGAACAGGTGAAATCTAACTTGGGTTAAATGTTACATCATAATATATTGTCAGGTAGACATGCAAACCAAAAGCAACCAGGTGACATTCAACATCCTGTCAGTGTGTACACATGTATTACCAGAGTTTAAATTTTGTGATATACAAAAGTTTTCATAAATGTACAAATAAATATCTTCTCCTTCCCGTGTCAAATCAGAAGAAGTATGGTTCATAATAAACTTTAGAAGAATATTAATATTATGAAAATTTCTTTAAAAAATTATGTTTTGCTTAAAAGTCATTCACATATTTATATGTTTCTATAATTATTTCAAAAAAATATTCTGATTCAAATTTTAATTTAAATGAATTTCGATCATTGCATATGATTTTATTGTTATTTATTTTTTAATTCAATATTTAAAGCTAAATCCAGGCAATGAATCGATATAAAGTTTAAATTGTGTAAAAAAAAAGTTATTGTATACATTCCAGCAGAGACGTATGATACGATTGATCTGGTTTTAACAAGGATCTGTATACCCTATAATATCTATCGACAGAGTTATCGGTCCTGAATATGACTGATATAGTTGGGTATGCAAACGAAGACAGATTTTTGTAGGTTTTATTTTGTTTTTGTTGCACTTCGGTGTTGTTCCTTTGTTCTCCCGTCATCGTGCTTATAGTTGATGTTATTCCCTTAGTTTTAGTTTGTAACCAGAATTAGTTTTCACTCAATCAGTTTATGAATTGATAACACCGGTATACTTTTGCCTGTATTTTCAATGTAAGAAACATGACATTTGTTTTCCCTTTGTTTGTAGTGTTTCAGCTTTTGAATTTGCCATTAGATAAAGAACTTTTAGTTATGAACTTTTTTTGGCGATCGGTATAATTTCTTTTTTTTCTTTTTCACATTTACCTATGACATATATTAAAGTGTGTGCAATTAAACAAATAAAATTGAAAAAAAGTCTTAATTCCGTAAAGAAAGTATAAAACATAACCAAAAAAAAGCAAACACAAAACTCCGATTCAGATAAAATGGGGAATGGAAATGAACAAAATGTCAAAGAGATAACAACCCGACCAAAGGGCAGACAACAGTCTTCGGCCAACAACGGGTCAGCAACGCATCAAGCAAATTCAGCATCCAGAGGTGAGACTCAGCAGAACCTTGTTTTTTATATAGATTAGATCGTTGATTTTCCTGCTTGAATGGTTTAACACTATATTCAAGGGGCCCTTTATTGCTTGATATTCCATGTTAGCCAAGTCTCCCTGTTGAAGACCGTAATTTGACCTAAAATGGATTATTAAAAAAATTGAGACTTGTCTTATCGGCACTCAGGTAACATCTTTTTTTTTTTTTTTTATCTCTGATATGATCTGGTTTTGTTACAATGTATTTCGTGATGAGTATTTGCCAAAATACGACTTTCGATTTCGTCACATTTCCGTCAAAAACTCTGGTTTAAATGAACATGGTTTTGCGTTTAGGGGCGTCGTTACTTCAGTTCCTTTTTTTAAGCGAATAGTGGGAAAATATAATTGATATTCAGCACGAATTGGTGATTAACAATGTGTAACAATTTTCTTTCTAAATTAAGTAAAAAGGATAGTAATTATAATATTAACATATACAATAATTAAAATAGTTCTGTTTCTCTGAAAGACAATTTTGATATTTTTTTTCAAAATGGTATTGCTGTGAGGTCACTTTATTACATCAATGTTCCTAGCGATGGACACTACAGTGATAAAGGGGTAGATACATTTGCTGTTGAATTGTCCTCATTTTTAGGTAATACTCATGTAGCTAAGGCTATGGTTCACACACCAGCTCTGTGAAAAACCGATCAGGGTTCAAATAGTACCCCTTCATCTACTGAAAAGCAAAGTAAACATCACATAAGTGTCTGACATGGACTCCGTAGCAGAAGTGATGTCTTGAGTACTAAGAATAATTGTTTTTTTTCCAAATAATACTCTGAACGTACTTGTCTTAATATATGTGGGTTGAGATCGAAGTCTCCTGAATTTCTGGAACTGATGGTGATGTATTATATACTTATATTTTTGGTATCAAAGACTGATGAATTTGACATTCTAGGGATGTCTGATGGATATACGTTGTTTTGCTAAGTCTAGAACAAGATTTAAAAAGAAGTCGGGTGGTTTAACTATTTGTTTTAAAAGTTTTGGAAATTTTCAAAATCTAATTCTGAATTTGTACAGAAGTAGAATTGGAAAAGTTTTAGTTGATTTTAATAAAAACTTGTTAATGGGCTGTATTTATCCTCAATTTGAAAGTACCAAGTAAATGAGGCGCTCTTATTTGTTATTATTTACTGTTCTCTAGCGTTTTTCAACAGTTACAAGAACTCAATGTTCTCGAATTTAACCCACTTTTTTGTGATTTCAATTGTGGTCTATGTTTTTGTGTTCATGCTTCAGTGAACAGTTTTCCGACACATTTCGATGATAATTGTAGTAGTCAGTGCGGTCAGACACGATGGGTTTCAGACGAGGAAAAACGGTTTTATTGAGACACTCGGCAGTGACGTTACGAAGATAGACGAGATATCAAATTATATCAGTATTTAAGTCATTAAATAAGAGCGATGTTTCAGATAATGATATTGATTATGAGGAATAAGCTAACAGCGTAAAAAGTAAGGGTGCAAATGATATTATAGATCAGGAAATTACATATGACGAAATACTGTCAGCTGTTAAACAATTATGTAACGAGAATGCGCCAGGGGAACATGAGATTGTCAACAAATATATATAAAAAGCATGGTGAAAAAATTTAGAATACTAGTATTAAAAAGTTATTCAATTTAGCTTTTGATTCTAGAATCGTTCCAAAAGCATGGCTTATTATAATATATCGATGAAAACACTGTGGATGGTCTGAAATTTATGAATAAAAAATTTACCGAGATATTTAATTTGTATATCAAGTTATTTGATCGTCTGTACGCCAATGACACAATATTGTTGCGGAGTCGGTAGAAGGGTGACAAAAGGCTTCTGATGTATTTGCGCAATATTGTTTTCAGTGGAAACTCATTGTAAATGTTTTAAAAAAAAGCACTTTATGCTCTTTATTAGAAGATACAAAAATCTTATATATTATTTGATACATTGGTGGTTTCTTTTTTGACCAATTCCTCGGAGATATAGGGGTTTACAAATAAAAATAATACTAAAAAACTACATCCTCAATTTTGCGCAGCTTCCCTTTCATAAATGTGACCCACCGAAAAAGATTATTTACCGAATTCGTTATCTCATAAGCAACACGACAATTGTCACATGTGGAGTAGGACCTGCTTACCCTTCCGGAGCACCTGAGATCAACCCTAGTTTTTGGTGGGGTTCGTGTTGTTTATTCTTTAGTTTTCTATGATGTGTCGTGTGTACTATTATTTGTCTGTTTTTCCTTTTCATTTTAAGTCATTGCGTTGTCAGTTGATTTTTATTTATGAATTTGACTGTCCCTCTGGTATCTTTCGTCCCTCTTTTTGAGTGCGATTATCTAGGCCGAATTTTATGGTGTTTGGGGAACTTGGAATATTTCCACTTGTACTGCAGATCAAGTTACACGTTGTGTTTTTGGCACAAGCTAGCAACACATGATAACAAACTATCGGGTAAACTGTATAAGTTACTTTTGTACATGCATCAGCATGAAGGTTATAATTGTAAGTGGTTTAACTAGATGTTTGTAGAATTTGTGCTTTATGATTGTTGCTTTTGTGAACTATATAGCATTCTGGGGCAAATTGAGTGAAGTCTTAGTTAAAAATTGTGTTTTGAGTTACAATTATAGTTACACTTTGAGTTGAATCAACATTTACAGTTAGAAGTGGAGATACAGTTCCAATTCGAGTTTGAAGCTCATTTCGATTTAATTTAAATAGAACTTGTTTTTATGATATGAGTTTTTTGCTTTAACTATTTAAACAGGTGCTTTAGGGCTTGCGAACAGTGCGGGGGAAATAATTTTGTTTTCAGGAAAAAAAGTACACACACATACAAAATGTTATTGTTAAGGAAATGTTCCCTTTCCAATGGTTTCAATTGCTATTGTTTTTTTTAAATAAAATTACATGTATTACAAAAGAGAAGCAACATGTACCAAAGTGATAATCAAATGATACGTCGAAAACAAGCAGACAATGCATTTATCATAAACGATAAAAGACCCAAAACTATATAACAGAATACAAACCACAACACAGAATTCTCAAGACTGAGCAACACGTATATTATTACAAACCTTAGGTGATCTCATGTGCTCCAAGAGATAAGCAGATCCTGTACCACATGCGACATTCACATCTTGTAGATAATTTATTTCAAGGCAAGGTCGGCGTCTAATTAGGCATGTCATGTTCGAGGAAAAGACAATGGGATTGAGACTTGGGATAGGCACTTAAAGAATATTAATGGTTAAACATGTTTGCGAGCACTAAAACTTTCGTAGCAGTTCATGATAATCAAAAACTTCAAAAATCAGTTGAAAAAAGGCTTCCCTTTTTAAATGGATACAAATAGAATTACATCTAACAAAACAAAAGAGAGTACGTGGAAGGGTACTTATACCTCAAAATTAAGTGCAGATATAAGAGAAAACAAACTACTAGTATATGCAATTTTTTAACAAGTGCAAAGCCAATACCAAACAATAAAATAAATCATTCTTCTAAGACAGAAATATCAATCGGTTGACATCTAACATTCAACAGATATAGTGTTTTGATGTCAGAGAAAAAATATAACCTTGTGCAAGATAAAAGTATCGACATAGTGTAGAGTCATGAATGTTGATATGTAAATGAGAATAGTATTCAGTTTGATTTAAATTAATTGGAAATATATTTAACACATTGATAAGTTTGCCCGGTTCGTATCTAATATTTCGTGCTCGGTAAACAACATCTTCGTAAAGTAAGTATGGAATATCTTGTTAAATTAGGTTTTCTAATTGTAGTTCAAGTTGTTGTATCCATGGAATAATTTAGTCATGGTTTTAAGAATTTTTATGGTATCAACGAGATTACATGCTAAATGATTTACCAGAACACATAGATACGTTAAATCCAAAACGTCAAAACAGACATGGACATAGTTGACATAAGAAAATAACAATAGGTATTGTTTAATCAATCGATTAATCATATAAATGCAACTTTTGCTGTTCTTTACTGAATTTGGTCATGCATTGCGTTTCATAACAGTTCACGAATAAGACTGTTATCAAAGGGGCACATTTGGTGCCCATATGAATACCAACACCATGTCAACAAACTGTATTGCTGAAACGTTTATTAAAGAGAAATTTACCAGCATCGATTTCCTCATCCCAGTAAGTACATCTATTTTTGACGTTTTATTACAAAAATCAATAAGAGAATCTTTGAAAGTAGCAAAGGAACTAGTTAATAGCACTGACATTTTATTTGAAGAACACTAACTAGAGGCTGCGATGAATCGATATCATACTATTTTTGGTTTGTATAAACGTAGTTGCCGTGTAACCTCGTAATATCTAAATTTTAGTATATACCGATAAATTGACATGTGACAAAATAAATTCTGTAATTACATCCCTCTGAAGTACTACAACAATACATGTTGTCACGTAGCTGTACTTTTTATAAAAAAACTGATGGACAAATAACCCATATCCTTTGTTTTCTATTACATTAGTATTACCTTACCGCTGTATCTTTACCCCTTCAAAGGATAACAACACGAGTTCTGTGTGTTGAATAGGTGCTTTGTGTGGCGGTGCTCATTATTTCCATTGGTACTGTGTCTGTGTATCCCATCATTACAATTTATCCATGAATTTTGGATCATCCTTCCACCATTACATGCATTATGCACATTATTTACATATATGAATATCGATAAAGATTATATTTGCAATCCGCAGCGACACCTCCCGACATTTTAAAAGTTATATATGTTATAATTAAAAGTTCATGGCGAATTTTACAAGTCTTTCCACACGGGATTTTGCGTTAAAAAACGACGCTTTATCTAAAATCTAATATATCCTCACTATCACAACCGAAATATATAGAGCTGGTTTGTCTGCATTGTTAAACACGTATCTACAGTTCAATGTTTCTGTAGAAAGTTTGCTCTTTTTAAAAATCTAAAAGTTCAATATTCACACGGAATTGCTAAAAGTATGTTTAATAGTAAAAGACTTAACGGTTCCAATCTTCTTGCACCAGATGCACATTTCGACAATACATGTCTCTTCAGTGATGCTCGTGGCCAAAATATTTGAAATCCAAAGCTTATATAAATACAGTAGGAATCTGTAGGTAAGACGGGGCTTTAAGACATAGAGTCAATGGTCTCCCTAACCTTCCCACTCTCCATGCTTGTTATCTTTTATGCTGTGCATCTAAGTCTATTCGTCCAACAGTATATTTCTTTGTATGTACAGCTTGAAAAGGTTGGTAGAGCGGTTTTCCAAACGGACTGCGATGGCTGAGTCATACTTTTTAAAGTTGATGAGTTTTGCACTATCAAAGAGCATTTGCATTTGTGTTGTTATGTTTAAGTCCTGGAATCGGGTGGTGTTATTCATTTCATTTTGCTATATATCATTCACTTTTTTATCACTGTTCTAACGGGGTGCAACTTCTCGCATTGCAATTCAAAATATTCTAGCGTTTCGTCTTGCAGTCCACAAAGCAGACAGGTTGGGAGTATATAGGTTCCAGTAATAAGGCGAAATCTGTTAGGGTTTCTGCTGTTGTCTAGTGCGGAGTGATTCTTATGTTTGAGGATTGGGTGAAGTTTTTCCTAAATGAGGTTTTGATTGCTCAGGTACTTTAGTCTTAAGTATAGTTCGGACATTTGTACAATTTTAGTGCTCCAGTATTTCATCACATGGTTTTTATCAATGTGATCCACTGAGTGTAATGCATCGTTTTTGCTGACTTTGTTCTTAAGGGCATACGATACAGTTTTGATTCCGTATTTACAAGTTGATGAACATTTGCTTATAGGCTATTTTTTACCTGATTAAATCAAATATATAATGCAAAATATACTACTTTTTGAGTTAAATGAGGTCGAAATTTTGTATATTTGCTCAAAATTCGGATTTGTGTCCGTATTTTCCTTTTCGAAAGAAAGACATAACTTTTTTGTTTTAAAAGATAAACACAAATTGTTTTTTGTTAAATAATCTGTATTTTCATGATTTAATAAGTATTTTAAAAATGTATGCCTTTTTTGTTGAGAAATAACTCATATTTATCAAATCGTCATGAATTGGAAAAAAAAATCGTATATTTTTGCTGTGTATTTATCAGAATTTAACAAAATGCATTATTACAGTTTTATAAAATTTGGTTCACACAATCTCCCTGCATAATGAAAAAAAATGTCGGATCAAAAATTGGGGTCCATGCACTCGTTTTCCAATTAAATCAGTTTGAATGATAAAAATCAGTCGAAAAATGCATTTTTTCCGATGTGTCACAGTTTGACGTCGCAAAAAATAAAATTTTACGTTAGTAATGTCATTACCTCCCCTGTAATTGTATCGTATGCCCTTAAATACAGGAGAAAGCAGTCCTATTTTCTGAATTTTTGGAATATTCCCTTTTGAGAATATGGTGTTAATGAGTTGAGTGAGGGCGGACAAGACATTATCTCCAGCATATATGAAATGTTCAATAGTTATATCATGGTAGTCTATGGGTTTTTTTTCCATTGATTGTAGATATCGCTTTGTGGACATCATTTTGCATGACATGGCGTATCGATTCTTGGTCTACCAGTTTACAGATATTGCTGATTTCCATTTCCACTTGGGAGAGGTACTCAGGATTGCTGAAATCTCCTTCTCTTAGTGTAAACAGGGTACAGAAGTGTTCTTTAAATCCCTCTATGAATTTGTCTCCAAAGAATGGGGCGCCACTAACGTTTAAATCCTGTGGTTCTTTTGGACTAGTTTGTGGAAGACCTTGAAATTGAAAGTATTATCCTTTTCCTTTATTTAACTATTATTCATCAGTACAAAAATCACCAAACAAATAATCGAGCTTTGGTACTGGCTGTTATCACAGGGAGACAATTCAATCTCAATCTTTATGTGTTTTAATCCCAGGAGAGATGAATCTTGTTACAGGAGGGGGTAGCTCATCAACTATAGTCTTTTTCGCAAAACATCTTCTAGATATTTATTTAGCTTACCCATGTTTTATAATTAATTCCTCACTTTGGGATCACACAGTAAATGTTAATAAAACCTCTTAATATATGTTTCTCGTTTCTCGTTTTGTTTATATAGATTAGACCGTTGTTTTTCCCGTTTGAATGGTTTTACACTAGTAATTTTGGGGCCCTTTATAGCTTGTTGTTCGGTTTGAGCCAAGGCTCCGTGTTGAAGGCCGTACTTTAACCTATAATGGTTTAATTTTTAAATTGTTATTTGGATGGAGAGTTGTCTCATTGGCACTCACACCACATCTTCCTATATCTATTTGCTATGTAATCTTTGTGTGGTTTTGTAAAAAGGTAGTTTGTGTTGTGTACGTTTAGGCCATATACAAATGTAGTTAATATAAAAAAAAACATGGAAGTTAAAAACGAGATGTGTGAAAAAAATGGCCATTGTTAAAGCAAACAAATCTGACTCGTTATTTTGCATATAGGAAACAAATCAGGTAGTCTCATATTATTTGTCGTCGAATGATGGGTTGTTATAACTTATTGGGTGCAAGTCATTGTGACACTAAAGGGTGTGGACAGAATTATAGGAACTATGAAATGAGAGAACCAGAATTGGAATTTGATGGATGAAAGCTTGGGGCAGGGTGGTTTTAATTGTGAGGAAAGTTTTGTTAAAACAGGAATAATTCATATTGATGAAAAAATAGGAGTGCAGAGGAACATAAAAAGAGAGAAGTAGGAGTTTGAGGAGGGAACTGGGAATCAAATCCCCTTGTCTACCAATTACATAAAAGCCATTAAAGAAATACGGCTGTGGGTCTGACATGTATGTAATAGGACCAATTATGCAGGGGATGACAACTAATTTTAAAATAAGAAGACTATGGAACACCAACACTGTCTTGTTATGACCATTTTCATTATATGATGTGCATTTACCTTTATATGATGTGCACTTGTCATTATATGATGTGCAACCACCTTTATATGATGTGCAAATATCCTTATATGATGTGCAAATATCCTTATATGATGTGCAACCACCTTTATATGATGTGCAAATATCCTTATGTGATGTGTAAATATCCTTATATAATGTGCAAACATCATTATAGTATGTGCAAACATACTTATATGATGTGCATATATACTCATTTGATGTGCAAACATACTTATATGATGTGCAAATATACTTATATGATGTGCAAACATTCTTTTATGATGTGCAAACATTCTTATATGATGTGCAAACATTATTACATGATGTGTAAATGTACTTATATTATGTGCAAAGATACTTATATGATGTGCAAATATACTTATATGATGTGCAAAGATCCTTATATGGTGTGTACATATCCTTATATGATGTGCAGTTTCCCTTATATAACGTGCAAACATCTTTATATAATGTGGTTATGTCATTATATTATGTGCTTGTAATCTTATATTATGTGGTTAGGTTTACTTCATTATATGATGTCGAAACGTCATTATATGATGTGCTTTCATCGTCGTTATGGTCAATGAACATGGTTACGATTAGAATTATTACTGTCTACGTCATAACTGATTCCGATCTGCTTCTGTTAACTATTAACCCAGTTCAAATATGTGTCTATCGCTAGCGAAAGTGCAATTTATAGGGAAAATGAGACAAAGCAATTTGAAAAAATCAACGTTTCAAACATTTCGGTTAAAGTCTAAAATCAGTTAATACAGGAGCTAGTTGAAGAAATCTCCGGCTGTGGAGAAAATGATAACAAATTTAAGAGCCTTTTATAACTTGCTATTCGGTTTAAGCATAAGCTCCGTGTTGAAGGTCGTACTATGACCTATAATTGTTTCCTCTAACAAATTATGACTTGGATGGAGAGTTGTGTCAGTGGCTCTCATACCACATCTGCTTATTTCTATTCATTGCAAAAGATACCATTGAAATCACAGCTGTCTGTTTCAAAAATATTTCATAACAATAGCTATAAAATTATCTACTGATGCATACTATGGCGAGATGGTTTGTTTTATTAAATGTTATTGAATAATATTAATCTGTACAAGGTAAAATGTATAAAGTAGCATTGAATATGTACAATGATATTAAATCTAGTGTATCATATTATCTATGCTACAAAAGGAGTAGACCGATTTCATTGAGCCGCAACTCCTCTAACACCATACCAAGTCGGAAATATGTGTGCTAGGACTTTTAATTTGTCTTTGAACCAATCTTTTTTCCACAGAAAACGCCAATTATGTGAGAAAATACCCAATTTCGAAGACTGCAAGCTTCGTCGACGTAGTGACCACAAAATGCGAAACGGCTATTTGGGTAATGATAAAAAATGAAAAAGTGGTAATGAGACAACTCTCCACAACAGACCAAATGACACAGAAACTTATAACTATAGGTCACCATAGTTACGGTCTTTTACAATGAGCACATATCGGCATATACAGATTGTTTATTTTCAACTTATTTTAATGGAGATTTTTTTAATTGCTAATTAAATTCTGAAACATGAGTACTAGTATGTCAACAGATTTGGAGTAGCGTCAACGATTTCTGAGATATAAGGGGTTGATTCCTGATGAAGTGTTTTAGATTTAATTTTTCGTCCGATTAGATCGGATTTTACCTTTGTGGTACTTATTTTGATCCTTTTCGGAAAGGCAACGGATTTTACGTAGACGATACAGTTATTGAGTTTTAAAAAAGGGGGGAAAAACACTGAAAATCACACTTTGCCACACTTTTTCCAATTTAGGGTATTTAATATTTTTTATTTTTCAAACGAGATGAATGGGGTGACGCCCGTCTTTTGCATTTTGTTCCTCTTTTTCGTCTCTTTAAATTTTTTTTAGAATAAACTAGTATGTACATGTAATTACTATGTCCACCTTATTACTGTGTCATCACTCTTTGTTTCAACACTTGCCCACTTGCTGGCGTCTCCTTGTATCATCGGTACAGCGGATATAGGTACTAACCAAGGGATCGTAATTGATTTTTCTTCTGACACGGTACGAAAATCTTTGTTTTGTTTACATTATAGCAATGTGTTCTTCAATCTAAAGAAATGATTTGGTCTTAGGTTGGTGATTAGAGAAGTCTCACTATTTGCCCAAAACAAGAATCCTTACTAAAAACATGTGCAAATACTTGTCAAAGTAGTTGGCGCTCGTCTCATTCGATATGATTCTATATTCATTGCAACTCTTTTTCTGATAGAAGGCCACTGTTTGTGGGTAATAAGTATAGCTGTTTCAATAATTGGCATTGAAATATTTTGTACATATGTTATTTTTCGATATTTTATTCCGACAAGAAGCGATGTGTATAGCTGACTACATGAATCCTTCTGTACGGTGCATAGTTGAATGAATGTACGGTATATAGTTGTTTATGCTTCGAAGTACCTACAAAGCTATATCCGCTGTACCGATGATACACGATAGTAATTATAATTCGGAATACTTTGCTTGCTTGTGACAATGGCGTTTGACAAGGAGAAAACTTATCACCTTTCCTATTTTATTTACTTTTGATTGACTAAAATAATTTCTTAGTGACTAGAAATATTACATGACTTAACAGAACTATAACAGAAGATCTGGAAAAAGAATTATAAATATATCTTAAGAGTTTTGCTATATTGTTTGCAGATCTAGATGACACGGTGTTGTTGACTGAAACAGCACAGGACCTGCAGACTCAACTCAATGCTTTCCATGATTATTGTAAGGCTTGGAACTTGAAAGGTAAGTTGTCTTAGTTAGGTTGGTTTTTTTGGACGGCAGCCAAACAATCTCCGATTTACTCACAATGATACGAACAATGAGATGATAAAACAATATAACTATTTGGGAATTGTTGTTACTAAAACGGGAAATTTCAAAATGACAAAAAAACATTTATCCGATAAGGCTTTAAGCCATGTACGAAAACTTGAAAACAGGAAGAATGTATAAGATTTCTGAAAATGTCAACTTCAGCTTGTTCGTTTATAAAAAAAAAATTAAACACGTGCGTTTGTCCTCCAACTGGCTTAGTAATTTTGAAACTTCTTTCTCTTGTTTTGTATATATTGTAAATACTTATTATTTTTATCTCTGTATACTCATGTCATACATTGACATTGCTTATATATAGATTTAGAGGCAATAAGTATACCGGTATGGATGATCGATTGACTGTTATTTAGCGCCACTTTCAACACTTTCATGCTATTTCTAGGCGGTGAGTTTATATTGATGGAGAAAGCAGAAGTGCCCGGAGAGACCCCCTGACCTTCGTTTGGAAAACATACAATTCTGGTCAATTAAGATTGGAATCGAGCTTACCTGCCACGTGCGTGATTTGAAATCACACACTTAAGTGTTGAAATGATAGTGAAACAGCAGTTCGACTACTAATAAAAAAGAAGAAGTGGTATGACTGCTAAAGAGACAACTCTCCACAAGAGGTCAAAATGACACAGAAATTAACAAGTATAGGTCACTGTACGGCCTACAACAATAATCAAAGCCCATACCGCATATTCAGCTATAAAAGGCCACGAAATGACAATGTAACCACTTGACCACTGAGCGCCCATCAGTTTCACCCAAAATGGATTAAAGGAGATATGGAATGAACCTGAACTCGGTGAATTACATTAACGTGCAGCTTTTTATCATGTTTTTGTGCATATAATCCACAGTTTCAACTATAGATGATTATGGATGGATTCTTGAGGTCCTGCGGCAAATTGATATATGCATATTCGTACAAGAACATGTAAATGTGGTATGAATATCAACCCTGTATTGTACTAGACCGACACCCTGGGCCGGTTTTTTTAACATGCTAGTTCAAAAGGTAGCATTCCGAAGGAAGACATGTATATCACCTTACCCGGACACATTTTTTTGATTCCGAGCCGACCAGCTTTTGCTCTTAATTTTTAATCCCGCGTGCTTATATAATTAGCTGGGAAGCAGCATGCAAAGAAGAATTTCTCACTCATGCTTCGACGAAAGTACCACCACTAAACATGGCTAACGTACCGACCATTGATATTTGAGGGTGGGGGCAAATTGCTTTGTAAATGTTGGAATCTAAATTTCTTGAAAGAGATTTTATCTATTTCAGAAGGGAAGCGAAATAGTTTTTTTTCTATTCAAAATGAGGAAAAAATGTTTTACATTTTCTTATCGTGGCCTTTTATAGCTGACTATGCGGTATAGGCTTTGCTCATTGTTGAAGGCTGTATGGTGACCTATAGTTGTTAATGTTTGTGTCATTTTGGTCTTTTGTGGATAGTTGTCTCATTGGCAATCATACCACATTTTCTTTTTTATATTAGTTTGGATTTGCCGTTTGTGGTTTCATTAATATTTACCTCACCTTCATTCAATAATAGCATCAGATGAAAAATTCTCTGCTAGAAGAAATTGTTGAAACTAAATTTTCAGGTTTTAACAATTCAGATGAGCGAAACGAGGCGTAAAGATTGATGCCTACGGTTGACGAACAATTCGCCATAACATTATACCGCGGCAAATTTATAACTATATACAATTGAATGCCACTTTTCCTATCCCTTCTTTTTTTTTGGTTACAAATGACCGGTTCCTTATATGAGCCATTACTCTATCAGAGTCCGATTTATTCCCAATTGTTTGTGTCTATCTTGAGAATATATATTTGAGAAACTCGATACTACGATAAAACATTGATATTACTGCCTTGTTAAATATACCTTATTGTCAAAGAGTTATCGTCCTTTTTGCGCCAGTCGACAATTGAAAAGGCTATCTTATGTGGACAAAACACAAGTCCGTCGTGTCAAATTAAAATCCTGGTACTTTTGATAACTATTTACACCATAGGGTCGACGCCACTTTTGGTTGACGTTTCGTCCCCAAGGCTATCACCAGTCTAGTAGTTAGCACTTCTGTGTTGGCATGAATAGCAAGCATAAAGTCGTTTTTATAAATTTACTGTTTGCAAAATTATGAATTATTTATAATACTAAGGATTTCCTTATACCACTCATAAATAACAAGAGCCAAATTTTGCTATTCAATTCTATAATTGATTGGTTTTTTGCCTATTTCGATATGAACGTCAGTGATGAGTCATATGTAGACAAAGTGCACGTCTGGTGTATCAAGTTATAAGCCTGGTACCTAAGATTACTATTGTGTGCCACATCATTCACACAGTTTTATTACAGTTTGCTACTAAAATTTTAATAGGATGCACATCACAAGTTCATGTTTAGTTTTCATCAAAATGTTTTAATGGAAGCGGGATCAATGTACCTGTATGTATACACAAATTGAACTAGTTACCGGAATTTTCGATAAACCAAATCAGGCACTGAGAAAATGGCTATTTAAGCCCTCAATTTTAAAATGCAATCATACATTTTTGTATTTTTCAAAATTATTAGGAAATTGTGTGTGTGTTCTTCAACGTGTACAAGGATAACTAAAAAGGAGACAAAAGTTACCAAAGCTAACATTTTATTACTACATACAATATAATTTTATTACTAGAATTTCTGTTTTCTCATTGGATAAAAACAAAAGGGATTGCTTTTTGGAAAATATTGTATATCAGAAAAAATTATGAAGTTAAATACAACATATTATAGATTTTGGGATTATTACATGCACCTGAATAGCTTTTTTACTAGGCAATGTCTTCGTGTATATTTGTACGACATAGGCTCATATTATCTTGAAAATTATCGTTGCCTCTTTTCATTAAAATTTTGCAATTGCCCTTCAAAAACAGATATTATATCTTGTTTAAATTTATAAATATGCTTTTGAACATTGTATTTTAGTCGAACGTCAATTTTTTTATATCTAGCGTCACTGGTGAAGTTTATATATACAAACACGCTTCTAACCTATAAAAGTAAAAGTCTGGTATCTTTTATCATTTCATTTTATATTTTGAGCAAATACTAGAAAATTGAAAATGAATAAAAAAAAGTCATATGATAAAACAAGTTGACTGTTGATATCAGTTGTTCATTAATCATAAAATGTCATATATTCTCCAAAGGAGTAGGTTCAGTAAGACCCCTTTTTTGCCCCAAAATATAGCAGTTTTACAAAATTGTGAAATTGTAATTTTTTAGTTATTTATTGGAAAGTAGAATGCTCCTGCTATATTAATATAGGCTTTTTTGACAATACAATGTACATATATCGGGTACTTGCATCATTAAGTCATTTTAAATTACTGAAATCTTCCTAATTTGAGCATGTTAGTTAACTTTTAGACGGTTTCCGTCTTAAATAAAAGCGCCCGCATTCGTGTTTATTCATAATATTCAAATGTAAGTTGTATTTGATGATAATACATAACATATACAAAGTTTGAGGATGAACACGGATGCGGCCACTTTCATTTTTGACAAAAACCTTATGAAAAGTGACGTTATTTGGCATATTTGATAGATTTTTCATATCTAAGCTTGAATCGGAGCTATTTTAATGACTCAATAAGTTAAAATCTTTTACAAAAACTTATCAAATCAATTAAAATAGACACTTGTGTCCAAAATTCTTCGTTAGATGGACCTGAAATTTGAGGCCAAATTCGGCTCTTACCGGACCTACTCCTTTACTTAATGGGTTGTATGAGTTCCTTTATGTTATTTCGTAACTTGTTGTAATTTTTCCTGTTTTCACTTTCTCAAGCTGTAAAAAAGGTAACTTACTTACTTAAATGTCCATGATAAAAATTAACCGGTATGATCATTTTTCATTAACAAATCATTACAAAAACTAGTAAACCTATTCAATCATCTGCATCATATTGTTTCATAGTTTTTACCAGATATAGGTTAGAGATAAATCATGATGCTTTTATTTAACAAACAACATTTAGCGCTAGCCATATAAAAATGCATTTCGTTTCAGTTATCGTTTGTAGTTAGAAATTGATAAACAAGTGTTACAAAACGCATTTTAACTGCATTAAAACAAAGAAATCTTCAATCTACAAGTCTGCTAACTCGTTCTAGTTGTTGCACATTTAGTTTTGTCTTCATTCATCAGCTTTTCCCCTATTTGTTTTATCCACCACTGCATATGTTTGATCTACAGGTAAACCAGACATCTCAATATCTTGTTCGCTATTTTTCTGTACGTCCAAGGGAGAATCATCTTTAACACTGTCAGATTTTTTCCCTTTATCTACCACAGCATATTCAGTATTGCTATTGTCAAAGGTAGATATATGTTGTGTTTGATTGTTCGATACACCAATGTTGACGACCGGTTTCTTTTCTAAATCTACCATATGGTAATTACCATCCTCCATTACATCTTGTTGATCTGCAGAGACGTACAAAATGTTATCCTTTAATTCACCATTATCAGAATCAGGATCATTGCTGTCATACGCAATTTGTTTTTCTGTTTTTGTTCTCTTCTTTGATCTTTTCCTTCAATTTCAAATTAAATTGTATTGTCATAAATGAGTAACAAAACAAAAATAGAAATATAGAGTTTTGCATACAAAAGAGGTTACTTATATATCAGTTTTTATATAAACGGACGTTAATATCCCCGTTAAGGTAAAAGCTTTGACGAGGACTCTCTGATTAATATTTGTTGTCTTTTAAATCGTTTTGTTGTGTGGTTTTTATATTTTGTATATATAAGATAAATTCAACTTTGTTTACAGTCTGTTTTTATATAGTGCTATTACACCACAATCAAAGATCAAGTTTCATATTACAAACATCAAACATTTTAAAAAATTCAGCGAATTCAGTATTTGTTTTGGGAAAAAAGTTGACAAACAATCGGAACTTACATTACATTCACATATTTTCTGGTTTCCCATTTTCTGAGATTTGATAATATCTGAGTTATCAACTAAAAATAGTGATTTTTTTATAGGATATTATTCAGTGTCCGTATGTAATGTTTAAAATCTGATCACATTTGATAAATGTTCCGGTTCCCTATTTTCGGAGAATTTATCTTAGTTTTTTCATCTGCATGCTCTGGTCATGAACTTTTTTCAGTTTAGTGTTATTTTGTGTGTTTGTGATGTTTCAAATAGACTTATATTAAGTAAAATATATTGCTCCATTAATAAAAAAAATATTAAAATTTTGTTGATTTACAAATAAAAGTTAAACGACAATTTATACCAAATATTCAATTCCTATCGCTATTAAGGAAGAAGAAAAAAATGATACCAAATACGGTACATTCAATCTCATTAATAAAATAAAAAATGACAACGCCATGGCAAAACAGAAAGAGACAAAGAGACAAATAAAAGTACCCAAAAAACAACCTAGTAAAATTAAGATCATGCTCCACATATAGATTCAATTATTGCTTATGCTAGTACAAATAATTTGTAATAAGTCTAATAAGAAGATCATGACAAGGGAACCGGATTGTAGTTAAGACATCAGGAAAATCAGCTTGGTATATTTTGGTATATCAAGTAGCATGACACTTTGAACACAATATCTGATATTTTCATGGAAAAAATCACAATAAGATCTGATATAAGAGCTAATTAATGAATGCTAAACGCACAATTTGAAGTATTAAATGCATAGTCTGGACAAACATGATAATTTAATAAGTATTATCATATGACCCTTTCTTTGTTCCACACATGCACTGATGGTTATTTCCCATACCCTCTATATCAATTTGACGGGAATTGTAAGTTAACGTATGCTTAATAAATAATCGTGAGCTTGCAGATCATTAAAAACTTATAAAAACATATTTGGGAAATGGGATTCACTACCGATACACTGTCTTGTTGACAGCGTGATGAGGAAGATATACGGCGACCAGTTGTCAGTACTTTGGTAATCACAATGATTCATTTCAACATTTTAATGATTTCAGCTTATTACATGTGTAAGAAACAAATGTATTTCTAAACCTGCTCGTATATGCTATGACCCATCGGTATTTTTTTATTGAGCGACCCTTTTTTATTTGATTGAATCTGATGAAGGATTACATCAGCTACGAATAGAAACCAAAAAACACAGTACGTCCTTTAAGTGACATAAGAATTATAGTGATTTAATGCAGATATAGACTTATCATGTAGCACTTTTACCTGACAATATCGGGAAATAGGTATTTAGTCGGATCTTAACACGTACTTGTGATTTGGTTAAACCGGTTTGTTATAAATATACGAAGAAATGTCGAAATGTTCAGGACTTAATCAAATCCGTATTTCGGTAGGATGGTGCAAGCATACGATTTTTATTGCGTCTTACACTTTGAGAAGCGAATAAGCTTTAACTACTTTATTCAAATATTGTGTAAAAACGTTAATTTTGAGCTTTGAAAGTCAAGTGGCTCGAGCATTTTTCTGAGAAAGTTTTAAAAAATTGCAAAAAATATTTTTACAGTGGATTAGCTTTCATTAGTCTTCACTATCTATAGATTAACAACTTTTGGTTATATTTATAACTTAGAACCATCATTGAAGGTGGCGGACGATTGCGCAGTTAAAATATTCTATTGATGTGCCATTCGTATGCAAGAGTGACATTTCGTTGTATTATGTGTCAATTCGAAAAAGTTATGCGAGTATTCTCTCCCCTTAACAGGTTCATTATTTTATAATTAAGTTTACGTTGCTGATATAATTTTGAATAATTACAAAGTGTATCAATTAAATACATTTCAGTTTTTGTTATTGGTGTATCAAACGCATTGACGTACGAATATAATTTCATTAATTTGAAACGTTTAAAATGATTACATACCAATATAAAGAACCGTTCATCATTTTTGACAAAGACTATGAATGTAAAACGTATTAATTATCTTCTCTTGATGATAGAATTATTGGGAAATGAACCAGCGTTATCTAATGGTAATCACAGAGAGGGACCGGCAAGCAATTTTTAATTTTAGCTGAATTAACTTTCAAACTAGTTTTCACTATAAACGAATGTTACTTTAAACAAATATAAGGAATTAGTTAGCTGAATCTACAAATTTTATTAGAAATTATGATTTTTTATTGCAATATATTAATATGCTATATAATCATGAAGAAATGTTAGATGCAATTACCTTATACAAACTATTATCAATAGAATAGCTATCATCACAATCACTCCTCCTGCACCTGCTCCTATGGAGATGTACATGTTTGTATTCTGATCTGTAAAATAAGAAATTGCAAACTATTCCTTTCAACTTAAATATCACATAAAACCATGTTGTCTGTATTATTATATTGTTACTATCAAGGCAATAAGATTAATTACTGGAATGTCTTTCCTTCGTTTTAAGGTCGCATACACATAGACCAAAACAAGGTACTCATGATTAGGTTTAACGACAATCACACGTTTTACCGAAAATAGTTTTTTTCTCTCACACTTGTATTGATACATTAAATTCAGATTGGCATATATATTGTTTTGTTTATATCATATAATGCATACTGACTGTATTTGTTGTATATAGTTATCAAAGGTACCAGGATTATAATATGTTTGTTATGAAGTATGGAGAAGTCAATATTCGAAGAAATAACTGATATGTCTGTATATTGCTTCAAACTCATATTAACTATATCTTAAAAATGATTTACATTACCATCTTCCTCTTTATTATATCCTTTCGTTGTTACACATGTTACAGTGGACGTTTCATGATTATCATTAGTATCTGTTATCGATGCAATTTCTTTCTCTTTATTGTATTCTTTCGTTGTTGCAGTGGACGTTTCAGCATTTTCTTTAGTGCCTGTTGTCAAAGCCATTTCTTTGGTAGATAGTTGTCTGTGATTATAGTGTGTCGTTGCTGATGTATGTGTTGTATTCATCGTATTTGCCTCTTCAGGATCATCACAGTGTAAGTTTAACTGTACATTGGGACCACCCTGCTGATGATCTAATAAAAATAACTAAATTTGTTGAATCACAATAAGTTTTAAAAAGCAAGTTGAAATTAACAACACAAATAACGTTTTTGACCGTCTTTAGTCATATGAAACTCTCAATATGAATTAGAAAATGTTTCTGCTCAACTATAAAGTGACCGAATCATTGGATTTCGGACTTTTTAATCTAGATTGAACAGCATGTGTGATAATTAACCAAAGTAAATGAAACAAAGAGATGAAACTGTGTTGAAGGTTTTCGATAAAATAAAGTACTTCAAATTCATAATTTTTTAAATTGGGTAATTTTGATTTTCAGATATTTTGCAATGCATATTTTAATCACTCTTTCAAATTTATTCCCCAAAAGGTGCAACGTTTTAATAATTTCATACGAAAGTGTGCATCTACATAAATCGAAGCAAAACTGACAATGACATGCGCAAAACGAAAGAAAAAGATATGTTCATATCCCAAAACATAAAAACCAAAGACATATCTATTCAACCCACATTACAATTGGGGGTTAAAGATGAATAAAATCATATTAAAGATCATGAAAAAAATCCAATTATTCTCCGGTCATTATTGGATATTCACCGTGGGAGGAGATTGATTGGTTAATTAATGTGTATAGTCCAGTTTCAAATATTAATTCATAGTTGAAGTTTTACTTAATATCTTTACCCATGTTTTGTACAAGATTCGCTTGACTGGTTTTTCAACTTGATAGCTCATAAGATAACATCCCACTACAAGAGATGTCTCCTCAAGCAGGAATCATTTTTCGTATTCTAACAAACGTCATTTACATTTGTGTAAATCTCAGCAAATACACCACTTCAAGCATTTGTGTTAAGTTTGCCAAGAATCGAACAGATATCTCTTGCACTTACTGTGTACACGCTTGACGCTACATCGGTGTGTTGCCTAATCAATTAAATGATTAATTGATAATAAATAAACATAAGCATATTAAATAATAGACAAATCAGCACCAAAAACTTACCCAGACGAAGTGTTCATGTTTTATTTACACGAAGTCAATATAAATGTCAACTTTCGAAATATGCCAAAACAAATATCCCTTCATGACTTAATTTCTGAGATAGTGTAGTATGATGTTTCAAGTGCAAATTTATCATTTCACATAATTATTATTATCAATAATTTTCCGAAAGAAAAAAATAATAACCTTCAAAATAATGTTTTTATCCGGTTTTATTTCAAAATATTTCTTAGATCTGCATAGGCTTTGAGGTAAATACCATTATAAAGGATGGATGCGAATATGATTTGATAAACATATATAGATATTGGTAACATTGAGTCCAAAAGGCAAGTTTTCTACTCCAACATGCACGTATACATACAGAAAAGTGTTTTAGTGCTTATTCCTTTCGTCCAATTTGTATATAATATTCTTGACGTAGAATACGATTTATTGCGAACAGAAAAATATGCTTATCATTTAGCTAAGAACAGAAACCCTAGTCTATAAAATACTGGAGTTCCCATTTGTATTTGTATAAAGCTGACTAAGTCGCCGTTTGGTCTTTATGTTACATAGTAGAGCAGAATCTAATTTTCAAAACGTGAAATAAAATTCTGTCCTAATTTAGATCATATTTATGAGAAAAAAAAAATTCTCCAACTGGCTCGAATTTCGTGACACTGCAGTATATTTCTCGTAATTATCTATGTATGCTACACGACTTGTTCATTCTCTTTATCCAAAGTATTTCGATTTATTACCTATTCGAAGATGATAGCGAGTTTGTTATGCTTATCACTGGTGATATTGCATAAACAATCCGTTACATTAGAACGCGTGCATATGTCCCTCTGCTATATCGTATAGCATTTCGGGTAATCGATAAGAACGCAACATGTACTTTATTCAATATGCAATATTAAACTTGAACATACTTCTAAATATCTGCATACAGTATCCTCTGGTAAATATGCCTTCAATAATACTTGATTTCAGTTCAATAACATCATCCTTTTGTAAATTGTTTACTCTATTACCAGCACCGGTGGAACATTGAATAAGGTAACTATTGTTTTTTGTTTCTGCTGCTTTAAGATGATTGACATTAATCGCTAGTCCACAGTTCGGTAACTCTGGGGCGGATCCAATCAGTGCTGACCATTTTCTGATAGATACAGAATAACTGCCCGCATTATCTTTTAGACTGACACGACAAGTACAATTAGCCTTCTGTTTCCTTACACGTACAACTACACTGTCAATCAAGTAACTTCCGTCAACACTGTCTTCAACTGCGTGGTCGTCTGTACACATGTCTGCCACTTAAATAAGAAAATTGATACATGTTATTAGATAAACGTTGTTTTATAGATAGAATAATATATAAGACGAGAATTATTTTACCTACATGTAGAAAACGTTCAATATGGGATTTCTATTATTTCACTTATGTTCTCGCTTATGTATATCAACGTATTTCCGATACGCGTACCAGTTCTATGAAATGCACGAGGATCATAATCACGAAGAAAACAAACTTTCATTTGATTTTCATTTGCGACATTCTAATCTAAATAACAATGAAAGATATTTTTAAATCATTTATTTAACATCGTTTCTGTAAAAAAAAAAAAAAGAAATAATTCATAGGGGCTTGAATGAATGTGATTTTACCACTGTTTGGCCCTTTATGACAAATATGATAAAATATCGGCATAAAGTGACAACCCGTGATAAAATCACGATACATTCAAGCCCCCATGAATTATTTCGATTCTAAGAGGACAAATACGGCAATTGTTTTGGATCGAAGGGCTCTAGGTGAAGGCATTATTTGCCGTTCTCATACATAAACGCACTATTAAATTGACGTAAAAGAACGGAACAAAGTGAAGTATCAACATGCTTAAACTAGTTATAATAACATATTTAGATAGGTTTGGATGAATTTAATTGATTATTTTACTTATATGTCTTATATGTAAACCAAAAAATGGCTTATATAACACATTTTAGCTTCGTTTGTTTACGTTGCATTGTTGTGATGATTTTTGCTTTCACAAGCGTGTATTTTCCCGTAATATGCTTATATACTGACGTCTTCGCTATATGACGTCGGGTTTCTCATTCATAAAAAAGCATATGACATGGGAGTATAACCGGAACAGCCCGAACAATATATTCATTTTTTACCACGGCTGTGTACTCAAAGCGTTTGAAGGACTTCATGTTAGACAGTGGGAAAGCCACGGATCAGTTCTCCTTCCATATGACGTAAAAAAAGAGATTTTTACATAGACGGCGACAGTATCGCGCCATCTCGGTAATTTTATTACATCGTGGACGTGTAATTTTTCAAGAAATTTGTTATTAAAGACAATTAAACTTGTGTCATTTCATCATCAATTAGTTATATAGGTAAGTTTTACAGGTAGGTGACTATGCTATTTTTTTCTTCTTTGGAGATTTTATTTTACAAGAAACAAACATCTGAAAATGGCAAGTGACGTTGTTATTTTGAAAGATAAAAATATGGCGGGTGTTTTCCTCTTCTGAAAATAACTGACACATTCGCATCCTATTGGCTATTTAAATCTGAAATGACCAAAAATAGTATCTTTGATGATAGGAGTCCCTAAAAAATTTGCATAAATACACATCACTCCGTGTCAAATTGTAACTGAGGCTGCGAAAAGGAAGTACATAAATCGACGCCATTTTTCAACAGATAAAGTTTCTGAGCTCAAGAAATCCTAGTATTATTACTTAAATGGTTAGTAGAAAAATATCAACATTATCCATAACATAATTTATTGATCAGATCGAGTTATGGCTATATGTTTGCCCCTTTTCGATGCTGAAATCCAGAAATTTCCACATATAGATAAACGCCCCTTTCTCAGCGTGAAACTTGAATTTTAAATAAAACTTGAATTTTGACATGACAATGTTATCATTTGAATTTTGTTTGAATTATTACGGTTGTGTAAAGCATTTGTGCTGATTTGTTTGGTTGTCTCGAATAGTAAAAAGGCTAATATGCATGGTTTTATTTTTTTTATTTTTGAACCCAAATAGTGTGTGACTAAAAACAACGAAATAAAATTATAGGATAAAGATAACAACTACATAAGTATAATTTAAGTTTATTCCAAACCTCTACCCATCATTTCTAACAGATAGTACAGGGTTCACAAAATAGGGAATCAGGGGCTGATCCAGCCATTTTGAAAAGGGGTAAAGGGGGGTCCCCATTCAAATGCATTGATCGTCCAAATAATTATGACGTCTTACAAGGCTATTCTTTTTCTGGGACGCATCTTAGAAAAATAATAATATATCCTAGCGAAACGTCAAAATTATTTGAACTATTGATGTGCTAATTTACATATTGAGAAAAGAGAAATGATGGACAAAAAGCATAAAAAATAGTGACAAATGAACTTAAAGATTAAATGATAAAGAAATGGAGAACACCCAAGCTAGACCCTTGTTTATGTGAGCAATAGTACTATTATTTTGGCATAATAGTGCCTTTGGGCAAGTAAAATATCTTTTAAAGATTTCAGGTATATGAAATATTAACCAGTAGGAAAGTATAAATTATGCCCACTTTCCATGCTAAAAAGATAAAATAAGATTATGTGATTTATTGTTGAATTGTATTGCCACATTCATTATTGGCTAGGTGTTGTGGTTGATACGTTTAATACCAATTACTGGTATGAAGAATTAGAGATCTGAATGATTGAATGAAAAGTTACCTTTTAAATAACAGATACATGTAAGATAATTCGATGTTGCATACAAAGTTATACTTTATTTAAACATAATTTATATCTATAAAAAGGATTGATATGTTATTATGGTATTGAATTTAAGATACTGAAGTAAATGAATAAATAAATGGAAATTTCTCCAAACATTTGTTGCTGTATATGATTATTACCTTTTCTTGAGGGAGGGCAGGACCTTTTCCGGGACGTCTGAATTGGAAGTTTTTAAGCTCAGGATTTCGGGATTGACCCTTTCAAGTTTTTTTTGCTAAACTCAGGACCTTTGACAAATAATTTAGGTCATTAAAATAAATTAATTATTTACGCCAAAAGTCTAAAATTGATTTCTTTATTTTTGTAGAATCATATAAAAATCCTTTTGATTATTAAAGATTAAAACAAGAATGATTTCCATTCAAAACAAAATGATAACAAACATCTGAAAACAATCATAGTATTGTATATACATTATGGGATTTGCTCATGTTTGAAGGCTTTCATGTAGCATAAAATCAGTATATTATAATTTCATATAACATCTCTAGAGAAGTTTGAAATTATTTTCATTTAATGATATCATCTGCATAAATTATATATTTTCAGATAACAATAGGAATAAGAAGAGCAGGATTTCTATTTTGAGGATTTACATGTATGGGACAGAGGACTATTTTACTTGATTTTACTTCAACTCGGATTCTTTAACAATAATACTCTTAAATTATTTAAAATATTTTTCACATATGTTTCATTTTAACATTATATTTATGATTTTATATATATTTATCATTTACTAAACTTTTATTTCTAAACATTTTTTTATATTTTGAAATATACAATGTGAAACACTCAACCATCTTATATTGATAACGTGGGGTAATGAGACAATAATGCTGTTGCAATATAATAAAACTTAATGTCATTGAAAAACCTAAGATTCATAGATGCAAAGCTAGCATATTCATAGCCCCCCCCCTCTTGTAGGAAAAAAATTGTTGATTATATAAGAAATCACTGGAGCGGGCCCCTCTTAAGTCAGTCAGCAGCCACACATCCATAGAAAAAGTTCAGGATCCAGAACTGATATCAGACATATACATGTATGTTCTGTAGTATTTGAGACATAAAAAAATCAAAGATATATTAAGTCAACTTGATGGTCTTTAATGATTTATTATGTGTTAAGGACTCAAACGGAAAGGTTTTAGAATCGTTCACATCTCCTAGCAAAGTGAGATATCCTTGAAGTCTCTCAAGTGGCCTATCATGACATGATTTTTCACTGTTATGCTTCAAGGTAGATTTTGAAGTGTGGTAACCCTTGCACCTAAATAAATAATTTTCAGTAGATACATATATCTTTTTTCAGACTTTTTGATGACAAGTTTTAACTAATATACAAATTAGAAAAAAAAACTGAGCAACTTGAAAAAACATATAATTGATCTCAGGTGCTCTGGAAGAGTAAGCAGATCCTGCTCCTTGTGTAGTATTAGGAATGAGATATCTCGGTGCCCTTTCCTATATGTAATCACATGATTTTGTAAATTATTGTAATTGTCTGCTTTTAAAATTAAGTAAAATGTGTGGAAAAAGTATTCTATTGCAGAAAAATCAGCACACAGATATAGGAATGGTATGATTCTGATTTAACTATAGATCCTGTGTCCAAGCTTTGTTTTCTTGTAGATTGGTGTGAAATAAAAATGTGGCATTAATAGCAATACAACTAAACAGGATCACCAAAATCAGAGTGAGACTTTCATATGTCATTTTCAAAGTAGATCTTGGAAGTGATATAGTATTTTGTTAATGCTTTAAATGGTCATATAGCTCTAACATGTATTAAGAATTGATGTACTAGGCATTTGGGCATTCTTATTGAATGTCAATCTCAAGTTCTCAAGAGTTAAACATACCTCAGTTGGTGTACATCAGGTTGCTTGATAAGCATGATAAGGACAGACATTTATAAACATGTGTGATTGTTAACTTCCCACTTTCCTAGTGTTTTTTATTTAAACAACAAGAACAAAGACTAAAAATCAAGTGAAAATTATTGATACATCAGATTTTCCTGCCACAGTGGTAGGCAGGCATTATTTGTTGATTGGTACTTTTTAAAATTGACAAGTTGAAACATTTCAGATTAATCTTTACAGAATCAAAAGATGACTGTAATCATTACCCTCAAAAATGGCTTAAAACAAAGATTAACTGACTGCTTACACTTTGTACTTGTGTAGGCTTTTTATTCAGACAATAACTTTTGACTAACTGAAATTTCAATAAAAGTTTGGAAAAAAGGACGGTACTTCCAGACAACTGAAGTCATTATATGGACAGATTCGTTCATAGGTTAAACCAGTTTCAATGTACTACATAAGTCTGTAATACACTGCAGCATAATTAAATAACTACAGAAAATGTGATACGAGGAGTTTGAGCAACATGAAAAACATCAACAAATGACGGTGTAAAGCCTTCAACCCATCAACTTTTTTAAGTAAAATATATTCAAAATCCTGGAAACATCATCACCCTTCATTGTCTCAATCAATTTCGTGGTTAAAAGCTGTTAAATTGACATAATTTGCTTAAATTTGCATCGAAATAGCTCCCAAAACGTGTGAAAAATGTTGATGAATTTTGACCCCCGGTTGAAGTATTTATTATGTAAACAAGACTCAGAGTGACGGGGAATCCTGTACATAGTCATGTGCCCATATGTTTCTGGGTCGAATTGATTTATATCTCGACCAATGAAAAGCTTTAGGATGCATTTGTGTCAGTTCTTTGCAGACTTGGGGATTACCCGCGGTGTTTTGGAAATCAACGGACATAGTTTTTTTATTAACCCTATTTCAGTAACGGGGCACTTATTTTAATACCTAATTTGGCAGTCGTGCGACAAAATCTCTTCTCATGAAAAATTAACCTCAAATATTAATGGATGATACGTTGTTCTAATAAATTTATTGTTTGAGGCACAGGCTACGTTTTTGTTTACATGCTTCTTCTTTCTTCTTCTTTCAGTAACTTCCTCCTGTGGTTAGGAGCACATCAATTTCTTGATTTTACACAATGGGCTTACATTACACGGACTTATACAGCTAAAATCACTTTTTTATTTCACAGTATAAAACGCAATTGCATATATTAAAAGACGATGGGCTTATTTTACACGGACGATATTAAAAGTTATTCACTTTGATACTTCGTTAAAAATAATCTAAAATCTAAAAAGACACTGATTCACTTTATGATATTAGTAAAACCGTGGTCTGACACTTTTAAATATGTCTCTATATTCTAGAAGGTATCAGCTACCACTTTGATACGGCAATTGTCTTATATTCCGTATATTATTGATAATATCAACGTATTCCCAATTACATATATATCTAAACTGTCCTCACTTCTAACTGTTCTTTATGTTCACTATTTTATGCTCTGAAAAGGATCGAAAGAAAGCTCAATTCCATGTTATTGTTAATGGATGTATATATTATGATAGAGCATAAATCTGACTTAACCTCTGTTGATGTAATTTATCACACAGATTCCTAGAAATTGTTTCAACCATATTTAAAAAAATGTTGTCATTTGGAAGTATAGAACCCGCTCGTTTTCTGCAGTCAACAATTAATTGGCTTAATGTTTCCCTATTTTGAAAATTTGTTTTCCACTGATCAATCCCAATTTTATTTATAACAGCCTGTTTTAATGGGGAATAAAAAGTCCTACGGACCCCTTCCAGAGATGGACATCTAGTTAGGAAATGTAGAAGGCTTTCTTCCTCGAGTTTGCAGAGGGGGCAAATTCGGTCTGCACTTCCTAAATTAAATTTAGCTTTGGTTGCTTGTAAAAGGTAGGTCCCAGTTAGTATTCTAGCTTTTGTCATGGCTTTCTTTGTATCCCCCGGAATTTCTGTTGCTGTTTTCCAAACTGGATGTATTTCTCCTATATTGATAATGTCAGTACAGAGCCTAATCAGGGTTGATTTTTCTTTACTCAGAGACCTAAATTTATTACTCCAAAATGTATTGAAACGGATTGTTTCCATTTAATTTTCGTTGGAAGAAATATTAGAAGCTCATCAATGCTTGGTAGGCTATATTGAAGCAGGACATTTTCAGTTCTGTGTAGAAAGGTTCCATTGCAGATTTCTAGCCGATACTGACGCAACAAGATATCCCTAAGATTTTGATTTTCAGACGCTAGGATTGAATGCAGAAGGCTTAATTGTCTTTTGTGAAGCTCAGTCTCTATAGGGAGGGCACCCAGTAGTGAAAATACTGCAGCAGAAGCTGTTCTTGTTTGAAGAGCCTGAATATTTTTAAAGAAGGATAAATGGAAGTCACTCAAGTCGTTGATTTGGCTGTTCGTAAGAGGCAAAACTTCTAGACTGTAGAGCAGACGGGGTAATAGGTAGGTTCTATAAATATTATAGGAAATCCTTGGATTCAATCCGTTTGTGCCATGTACACCTATTTTTGTATTTGTATGGCCAGCTGGGTTGTCATTGCAGTTTGTATTGATAAATTTTGCATTGTCTGAGTTTCTACAGCTTTGAGTCGAGATTCCAGAGCTTGTATTTCAATTTGCCTTTGAAGATTAAGATTTTGGTAGTCTAAAGATGTATGAGACTGTTGGAAATAAGTTGGCTTAGAGCACTGGCATGGTTGTTGATCATTAGTGAAAGAATTTTGTATTTCGCCACCCCCTATAAACTTTTCTCGCTTCTGAAGAAGATTGATTGTTTTTTCTTGTTCTCTTATTCGCTTTTCTAATTCTATAGTATATGTTCTGTTTTCAACTGTTTTATTATTTTTTGAGCGATTTGATGATTTTGGTCTTGTCAGAGGAGTGTCCTTGCTCAGTTCACATACTGATGGGGTAGGTTGGTCCGAAGATTGAAGAGGTGTTATAATAGGCTGACTAGATGGTGCATGTTGAGATAATTGAGAAGATTGAAGAGGTGATGTACTAGGCTGACTAGATGGTGCATGTTGAGATAGTTGGATTTGTAGTACTTGGTCATTCTGATCTGGGCACAATATGATTGGGGTAGAACTTTCTTCTGTACTGGCAGATATAGGATGTGTAGTGTTGTCAGAATTTGAATCATAAAGATCATTCTCATTGCATGACACACAGATAAATGGTGAATTCGGGTTAAGCTTATTTTTATCAGCTCTTGTTAGGCCAACACAGTTGTAGTGATACCATTCATCACAGCCTTCACATCCTATAGTATTTAAAGAAGCTTCTTCGCCGCAGGATGGGTAGGTGAATTTTTTGACTTTGTATTCTGCTATTTTCTATGCAAAGATTAGGTTTTGGGCAATATTCATTTTGATGTTTGCTCATGTTATTCAGTGATTTAGGATGTCTGTCCTGAATTACTGATTTTAGTTTTGTATTTATATCGTCCAATTGGTTGGAATTTACCCCAATATAATCCTCTAAAATAGGTAAGATAGACTCTGTGAAAATGTCTACTTTTTTACCATTAATTAGAAGTGATGATGTTGTATTGTATACATTTATAGTAAATTTCAAATAGCAGCCTGTTGCACCATCCTTTCGTTTGTTCAAAATTTTATATCGGATCTCAACTATATTGTTAGTTTTGTCTTTTACGGTCTCCATATTAACCACATATTATAATTGAAAGGTTTTTCTATGAAGAATTTCCTCTAAATTTGCCTTTGTTAATTAAAATGCTGCTGTATTACATTTAATTATGAAATTGTTTTTTTGGCTTCATTTCATAGGTAAAGGGCAGTGACGAGCAGTTCTCCTGGGTTTTTTTTTCTAGGGCACTTTCTTGGTTCAGAGTGTAATCTTTTTGAAATAATTTCATATTTGATTTTTGAGGTGACAGACTTTGACGCATTAAATTGGTATTTGATCTATTGCTCCTGCGTAATGATTTTGGTGGGCTGTAACCTCCTGCAGCCATAATGTAATGTTTTCATTTATAGAATCCAGATGAATATTGTATAATATGGATTTATATAAAGCGGAACAAATGACCTGGGCTCTTTATGTAGCAGAAAAGTGTAGATTTTCACGATGTGTTTGTACTATTCTGACTTAAACGCAAGAATACAATCGGATCAGTTTAGCTTGGAACATCCATGCTGACTGGTAGTATCTTTTTTTTTTAGAATGATCTAATATTTGAAGATTTTAGTTACAGCGCCACCTCAAAATTTTGAGATTATGTCCCCTTTCCCGCGAGACCACCGCAAGGAGCTCTTCATTGTCACTGGCTTTCGCACTGAGAATATGTCTTGTATAATTAAAAGCAATTTAGAAAAGTATATAGAACACTAGTGTATCAGTTCGATTCGATTGCGATCCATCGACAGTTTCGGATTTACCTTTATCGAGTGGAAACTGTGTACTAGAAGTATTTGTACAGTGAATTGTTCACTGACAAGTTGATTTTCAAACACATCACAGTGTAATGTTCTTAAACATAATTATACCATAATGAAAACTAAATCTAAATATATACCTATGGCTACTTCTGATAGAAACAGAAATTAAAATATTTTACCTATTTTATTGTCGATGTCATCGGGACACGGGTCATCTATAGCAAGCAACTCTGAAATAAATATAATGCATTACGTTATCGGTTATGTACAACAAAGAAAATGTAAACAAACAAACGGAAAGATAAATTTAAAATCTGAAATGTGTAATTAAATTTATTCAGGGTTTTTTTCACATGTTGATTATTACGATTGTTGAATAAGCGACGCATAAAAAAACATTTTCGGGAAATGCATCATACTAATAATACCGCCAGATATTAAGTACACGAATTTTCACCGATCACGCTACAAATTTTGAAGAAAAAACCACAGTAAAATTCAGTATTGACAGTATTTCATGTTAAATATTATAAATCTATATTCATAGTTTTAATTATGAATTCTTGTTTCAGTATCTGCATTTAAAACTACCATTTTCTGTCTAATAATGCTAATTGAAAGGCAAATTCTTTTATTATAAGAACCTAATGAATGTCGACAAAGAAGTGAAAAATGATTAACCACAGTAGGTTACCGTTTTGAAATACATTTATTTCACTAGGAAAACATAAATCAGGGTAAAAAACCAAAAACTCGCGAGAAGCAGTACCTCTAACAGGACCATAACCTGGTACGTCGATAAAGTAAGCGTTTCATGTTATCCTTGCATCATTCACTTTGCGAATCTCTATTCAGCAAACATGTAACATTTGAGATATGACAGAATATGTAATTCAATTGACCAGACGGCTATCGTAAAATATAACGATCGAAGACCGCAAATGCATGTCACTAGTCAGTTGAGACGCATCCACGTCGTACCAGTTATCTAATAGGTCATTGTGATCGGAACACACTTATGTTAAGTCCATTTCAGTTGTTTTTCTAATGACTCTGTTTGAGCAGTTTTTGATGCAATAGTACTATTATGTAAACGAAATCATATTGGGTGAACATACACTAGCTAGACAACCGTTTTATCGAGATATGTTTATCGGGTACTAACAACATTAATTAATGCTAAATTACTAAAATCTTCACAATTTCAGCATTTGAGGTAAATTTTAGACGGTTTCTGTCTTTTTTTGACAAAAACCATTTCAAAAGTGATATATTATGGCATATTTAATATATTTTTCATATTTAAGCTTGAACTTGAGCATTTGTAATGACTCAATCTGTTGAAATCTTTCGCTTAAACTAATTATTGAATCGATTGCAATAGACACTGTAGCTTCCAGAATATTCCCTCTGATGAACCTAAAGTTTGAGGCAAAAATCGGCTCTTTTGCCCCTTTCAAACCATTTTACAGAACTTATCTTTGTTTCAAATAAAGGATTGCTTGGCAGGAGTAACGTTTTATACTGTCCAGTACTACCGACAACAATTAACACAAATGTTAATTTGACATAAGAAAATAAAATCACTGGAAGTTGAACAATCAATTTTCCACTCCCTTTTCACCTGTGTACAATCTTAAGTAACTTCAAGTTTTGATCATACTCTAAAGAAACACTTATTACAAAAACAAATGGTGCTTTGAAACACCAAAGATATACGTTTATGACCAAAAGTGTGTTACTCCAATGAAATGTAAAATTAATGTCCTACTACTGTCAAATTCAAAGATAATTTTTTTCGAATTTTTCGTTTACAAGCAGATGAGACGTACTATTTGTTGGTGGTTCATTGTATTACACCAAATACAAGATTGAGGTGAATTCAAATTACGCATGATTGACAAAGAATGTGGTTATCTCACTTAAAGAATAAAGAGACGAAGAAGCGATAAGAGGGAACTCGTTCAAGCCTTTGACTACTGATAAAATGATATATATAAACAAGTAAAATCACAAAAATTCTGAACTCCGAGGAAAAGTCCCTAACCAAATGGCAGAATCAAAAGCTCAGACACATCAAACGAATGGATAACAACTGTCATATTCCTGACTTGGTACAGGCATTTTCTTATGTCGAAAATGTTGGATTGAAGCTGGTTTTATAGCGCTAAATATCTCACTAGTATGACAGTATATCGGAGATAAAATATCAATCAGTATGCAATGGATTTAATGTCAGGACCGAATAACCTGTCCTCAATGTATTAAAAAATTCATGACTGTAATAAAGAAAAAACGATAGTAAAAGGTAAATTTAAACAAATACCGAACTCCAAGAAAAAATTCAAATCGAAAAGTCCTTTATCAAATGGAAAAATCAAAACTGCTAACACATGACACAAATGGATAACAACTGTCATATTCCTGCCATATTGTTATACAGATCCTTATACGCATTTATATAGACAAAGAAGAAGTAATTTTAAGTAGATCCTAATCTTACCTGTTATAACGGTTAGTATAATTATGTATTCTTGACAATACATGTATAGAACTAGTAATCTTCATGTTTATTAGTATTACATACTACAGTAATGAGGAAGTAAACCATGACAAATGTAAACCGATGTGTATACTGTAATCAAGTAATTGTGTGTCACACTTGTTATTAATGTGTATCTGTGATGAGTCGATTAATGTTCCCTTTTCTAATAAACAATGTTTTATACGTTAATAATTTCAATTTCTAGGTACACAAATTTAATCATTGCCTGCATACAACTGACTGACAAAGGTTAATCTGGGTTTTCATTTTGACAGTAGATTTTAATTAAACCAAACGTTTGGTAATATACTAATTAGTATATTAGGAAAAACTAAAAAGTTACAAAAAGAAACCCTTATTGAAACATCAAATCTAAAAGGTAAATCAACGTTTGTTTTATTGGTTATTTTTTGGAAAATTCAGAATATTTGTTGAGTGTTTTCTGTTTTCTTGTATTTTCCTACGTAAAAAAAGACGGCTTTATTTAGTTTGATTGAAATACTCTACACATATATTTCACGAAACAATATCAAAAATTACATCATTGACATTGCATGTGGTTTTTTTTTAAAGAATACTTTGTTTATGATTGGTTTTGATTGATAGCGTTTAATTTTGTTGGACTGCTCCTTTTGGATTTGCCTTGGAGCTCAGTATGTTTGTCATGGTTTTTTTTTATGAACCGATCTTATTAACACAATAAGGATAGACATGCAAGTGTTTTAGTCTTTGTTACTTCAGTTCTACTTACTTTTTTTTAATATTTCTTATTCTACATTTACTTTTCGTTACTGTTTTGTTTAAATTCAGTTCAGTGAGTGCAATTTTTAATATGGACATATCTATTTTATTTCAGCATGGTCAGCACCAATCAATAACTGGCGTTATTATGTGCCTTATAGATTTATTTTTATTGATATTTCATGAATAATATTGATTCAGTAGTTGTGTTTCCTATAAAATAATATGTGTTACTTCCCCTTCTATATCTAAGAAAATGAAAATGTGTCGACAAATAATATTCTGTATTTGTAAAAACTTATCAAGGCTTATAATAGCGACGACAGATGGATGAGTGTTTCTTCTACTGTCTGATCGTTAGACGTTTAAATTTGTTTTTGTGGTAATTCTACATATGTCTTATTTGTCAGTACAGTCTAGTTAATTTCCATTTACCATACATAAAGTTATCTAAAATAGCCTTTCAATATCGTCATAATTTTCATGATAAATGTTAGGATTAGTATTGTTAAAATAATTGTATAAATTTCACAGTTATAAATTTGTCACAAAAATACGTCACTGCTGGTGGTGTCCTGTGCTGTCGTTTAAGGAAGATTTTCGTTGCTATTCTGTGGTTTAATTGTTATAATATACTTGTATATTATTTATTTGTACGTTTTTTAACATTGCCATATAAGCGGGGGTTTGACTAGCCATAACACCAGGTACAACCCACCATGTTTTCTAAAAATGTCATGTTCCATGTCAGGAAGATGGCAGTTGTTATCAAAAAGGTCGTTCATATGTATGTTGGCGGGACTTGTTGTTGCACTTCAGTGTTTCTGCTGTTCTAGTTGATGTATTTTCCTCGGTTTAACTATGTAACACGGATTTGTTTTCAATCGATTGATAACTTTTAACCAGCGGTATACTTCTATTGCCTTTATTTGTTTTATACTAAATCGTAGATCCCCTAAAACAATTTGTGAGGAAAGGTGTCCAACAACAACGACTTAGGACATCTTTACCTTGAAGTAGAAAACCAAAGTGTTTCTAATATACACATTAACAATATATTAAGTCAATAGTACATCAATGTCAACACAGAAATGCTGACCATTGGATTTCTGATTATCTTGTGGTCAACAACATCCAATTGATATTAAAACTTATCAGCGGAACTAGGCCTATGATTTACTACACCATTTTGGACTCAGAAATTGCGCTAGAGTTTAAACAGTTTGAAGGCCAAAAAAATTATGAAGTTGATGAGCATTAAAACAGTCGTAATATTTAAGTTAATTCATACATTTTTTTTCATTAAATGAAGTCTAACAAGCAAATCCCCTTCCTGTCTAAAACTGGCATATTTGATAAGAGATCTAGGTAGATTGTCTTCTGCTAATTTACAAACCTTGATACAAAAAGACAAAACCAACATTAACACTCGTAACCTTTAATTGTTTAAATAGGAAAATCGAGAGGCGACAGATGACAAGGGAATGGTCAAAACTTATAATTCAAAGAGAGACTGACAATGAATGCCATTGCATACAACAAAACAAAAACATCGAACAAGTACACAAATTATTACAAAGAAAACTGAAAACTGAGCCCAAAATATACATAGCAAAAACCCGAGGTGCTCTCAGACGATCTGAAATGGATCACAGACACTGCTGTGTTTTGAATCCTTCATGTCACTCATTGATTGTAAAATTAGATGATAGGTTGTATTCGGTTATGTCACAATCAATATTGTGACAAAGAGGACGGGATTTCTTTGTTACGACAATTTGGTGAAAAACTCGTGGTTATCTGTGAAACATATATTCTATAACGGTCAACCACGTCGGTGGTGACATGGATTCCTTGACAACGGCAATGATATTTGGCAAAAATAATTGTATGTGTGGTTTCATTTATTCAAGATTGATGTCATAAACGCGGTCATAAAAGTCACCAAGCCGTGACATATTTAGATAAAGTGTGTAGAATATCAACTTTACAATATTAGAGCAGATCTCCTCAATTATTTCCTCCATTAAGAGGGCTGGAACCTGTATTTTTCGCTTTTATACTTCCAAGACAACACCGCATAACATTGCGTCTAGTCCCTTCCTCTAGCTATAACTGATACAAATCATCTTTTGTATCGGGAGGTATAACCTTCTCGTTAGAATATAAAAAATGTCGTCTTATCTTAGTGACAACAGGAAATTATACCTTATCCGTCAGATTTCGTATTATTACGGAATAGCAGGCGTTCGAATATTTATAGAATGTCTATATACTAGTAAACAACAATGTGACAGTATATCTGATTCTTTCTGTACTTTTCTGATTGGGTTCCATTAATACATCTCCAGAGCTATAAATTAAGGAAACAACAAACACGGCTCCCTCAACCTAATTATTAGACTTATAACTCGAATTTGGCATACACAGTCATCTCGTTACAAGGATCTATGATAAACGAGACGATTTTGATTTTGAAATTATAAATTTCCCCACCTTAGTAGCAATATACCAACTTCACCTGCATTTGGGGTATACATTTCCCAACTTATTCGATATTCAAGAGCTTGCAGCTCCTACTCAGACTTTGTAAAACGTCACCAGTGTCTGAGCCGAAAGTTGATGAATCAGGGGTATGTCAAAGTACGTCTCGTCCTTTTCCTAAAAATGTACAGCAACATGAGCAAGTTAACTTGATAACCAGTCATTTGGTTACCTGTGACCGGATTAAGGACTCCTCGCACCAGTCCTAGGACCTAAATCTAGTTAACTTGAAAAGCGAACTTGGTCCTATGACTGTTTTTATAACTGCCAAAAACTTGGAAACAGGTCCGCTATTGATATAAGTTACCTTCAAACCAGTCCCATCATAAGTTAACAGAAGTTAACTTCGAAACCAGTCCTACTGTAAAGTTTACAAAAGTTAACTTCGAAACCAGTCCTGCAACAAAGTTAAGATAAGACCATGTTGATGAATATTCCGTATCGACTTCACAAATAATACATGATGGTCTTGATGTATAGATTCTGAGCACGGACGTTGTTTGTCATCTTAACAGCGTGTTATATTGTTCTTTCAATTGCCTTGTTCTATCAATAATATTACGTTTACTGTCTGGATTAATTTCTGTGATATCCATTTGACGTGGCTCGGTACTTATCCATCCCGTCAATGTGTTTGTATTATTTTTAATTTTTGCTCGTGTGTTTTGTATATGCGACTTTTTGTGTTTCTTTGGTTCTTATAACACGATTCTGCTCTTTAAAAAATCCCATCATTATTTTACTCTTCTATTACAAAATACTTTGAACCCCAAACGACAACATTATTTTGATGGAGAAATGGTATTAACCATTTTTAGATTCTTAGAAATTCTACAGAACTTCTGGACAATTTTAAATCTCGGTCTATTTCTGAATTTAATTCTATTGTACTTTTCATTTTTTAACTCTGTTTGCCAACATGTGAAATTTTTAAATTGTGTTGTGTAAACATTGAACGACAAAATTTATTCTCATAATAAATTTGATAGATGCTTTTGTGCTTTTTTGTGAAATTGTTTGTTTAAGATTGTAACACAGTGATAATGAATGATGTACCCATTTTATTTATTATGTCATTGTATGTCTGTTTTGTTCACATATCGTTGTAAATATAACGGAATTTGATAAGGCTGTCAAAGTGACCAGGTTCAAATCACCATTTTCTACATTTTCTACATTTAAAAAGCATATGATAGTTGTTGTCCATTCGTTTGATGTGTTTTGTCATTTGATTTTGCCATGTTATTAGGGACTTTCCGATTGAATTTTATAGGGGTTCAGTATTTTTTTGATTTTATATTTTACTTCCTCCCAGAACGGGCTGGCACTTGTACTTGTCACTTCATACTTAAACGACAACACTAATATTAATCAGACACCGTATCACATCTTCTAACTACACCTACTACATGTCGATACTTTAATTCTGGCAGTGTACTTTTTCTTTTTTTCTTTGAATGTCCTGGGCGTTTAAACGCTTAATCTATGGCATGGGTTTTAATCGATTTTAGTCTCCGCTACATGACTTTTTAATATACATTGTTTTTGGATTCAGTCTCTGATGCAAGAATTTTAACTGTTAACTGTTTATGACTCTGGTATAGTTTTAGGTAACATGAGTTATATTGAGTACTCTCAAAGAGTACTTTTTTTTGCTAATTTGACCTCGCATTGCAATTCCATTTTTGTAATGTTTACTTATTGTGTGTTATATCTAGTCTCATTTTTTAATATGTACAACCCTTGACAAGTATTTAGTATGACGACAAACTTTCATGTCTAGACTCTAAACAATAAGTGTATTAGGCCGTGTTCACATTGACCTAAACTCGGTGTTATGTTAGTGTAACTCACACATAAACTAAACATAATTACGTTCCCATTGATAAAACTCAATGTTTACATGTAGTTTAAATCATGTTTTGCCTACATGCAGTCGATAGTCGATGTAGGCCTTGTGTAGGTTCAGTGTACACAAAACTAGGCATTCCGAACTGTAACTTTTCCATTTATACGTAAAAAAAGAAACGATTTTTATATAAAATTGATACTTATAACACTTATTAATAAAGTTCTTTACAGAAATATTTGTCTAAACTTGATATATTTATTTGTTATAAAACACTTTACGTAGCCTTATTAGCCCCTAATCAAGACTCATCCATCATCTTTGCCGAACACATAATTTATTAGAAAAGGTCTTCCCATATCGACTGGACGTACACACTTGACAGAAATATTTGCCACTGGTATTTTTTCAAACAACGATTCACTCATTAATGCATTACTGAAAAAGGGTGAGGTTACTTGTTTGTTTGTGTAGAATCTCAGATCCGTTAAAATACAATTAGAAATAAAAAAAAATATCACCCTCTTCTTTTGCCAAAGAAAAACTTGTAGAAAAAATATCATTTGAAACAAACAGAAAAGATAGAAATGTACTGATCCTTTAAATCGCAATTCTTTTTCTCTGTCTATAAGCAAGCTGATGCAGCCTTTTTTTTTAATGCGTAGTCGAGACATCTTTAAACTACTGCAAATCATCCAGAATTACTTTCTTAAAGGAGCAACCACTCTACTTTAAAAACAAAGGGGGGGGGGGGGGTCTGAATCCGAATTTTTTCTCGCGCGAAAGTAAATATTCATTTCGATGATAGCAATTCAATATTTAACACTATAATGTATGGGGAAACTTTGGATTCAGAATATTTTTTCATTCTAATCATCTGTATGACCCATTTTTTTTTTAATCAAATTGTGGAAAAATCCATCCCCCTTTTTTTTTAAAGTCAAATGGTCGTTCCCTTTCTGCTAGAAAAGTTGTTTGAAAGTTTGAATTCGGTTTCTACGTAATGAACATTTAAATGACATATAGTTTACAAGTGTGAACAAATCTTATGTACAGGTAACTAAACAAGGTGTATAGATGTGGACAAATCTTATGTGAAACTAGTGTACAGTTCATTAAACCAAATGTAAACATGTTTACTGTACACGGCGTTTGGTGTGAACACGGCCTTAGATTTGTAAAACATGTTTACGCCCTTACTTCTTAGGGCAAAATTATCATACAAAAATTTACCTGTGGACGTTGTTTATTTTAAACCCATTTTGTCCGAGGTTAGAGTTGATCTTTTTTGATCTTTTTTTTTATAACAACCTTCAATGTCTATGTTATTTTGTTTTAATATTAGTATACTATTGTGTAAAAGATCAAACTTATCCGTTCAGTGTATGTTTACTTGTTTTTGTTTAAATATTTATCTGCCTAAGTTAAGACATTGCAATCGATATTTTTTAGTGTGTCTTTTTATACTGTAATGTTTCTATACTGGTTCAGGTTAAGGTGAAGGTTTGTGTTTTTTCAAACGATTAGTCCCGCTGCATTTTGTTTGCATCGTCCTGAATCAAAAGCCTGTTGTTCAGTGGTTGTCATATGTTGATTTTTCTCGTTTCTTGTTTTCTTTTTTTATATATATAAATCAGATCCTTGAGTTTCCGGTAATAATTGTTTGAAATTATACATTTTGGTTTTTTTTATAGCCTTAGAACTAAGTCTTTGTGTTGAAACCGTAATTTGACCTATAATCATAAAATTTTCAACACTTTATGACTTTGATGGAGAGTTAACTCATTGACTATCATACTACATCGTCTTATGTATGAAAGGTAATAAAAAAACATCAGGTTTTGTTTCGGGAATGTTACCTTCGAATTCTCATTTATATAAATATATATATATGAAACAATGTTGCAGTAATTCTTTCAATCTATTTTTTGATATTTTTTAATGTGGTCTTCTAGTGTAAATAAATAAAAAAACAAAAATCTCATCCAAAAGAACAAAATTCGGAGATTGAACATCCACATTTTTGTATCTTTAATAATCTAATCGAAGCGAACTTGATCCGGGGTAAAAATTAAAAGGAAATATTTCCATTCTGTTTATGAGTATAAGAGTGTCAAATATTTGTAAAAACTATAAAGACAAAGAATGACTTACGTACTGGTAATTTAAAAATGGAAATGATATAAGATGGAACTGATATTGTATCTTCAGCAAAAATCATCGTGTGCATGTCTTTTTGTATAATTTTAATTTGTTTAGTGTGAGAGCAAAACCATATTTTCTGTAAATCCTGTCGTTAAACTTAATCCTGAGTATTAAGTTCTGGCCTACGTATATGCGACATTAATAATCAAAGGAAACGACGGAAAGACATACCATTCATTGGTCTACCTGCCTTGATAGTTACAATACAATAATACAGACAATATAGTTTAATGTGTTAATTTAGTTTAAAGTAATAGTATGCAATTCATTATTTTACAGATCAGAATACAAACATGTACGTCTATATAGGAGCGGGTTCAGGGGGAGTGCTTGTGATAATAGCTTTTGTATTGATAATACTTTGTATAAGGTAATTGCACTTAACATGACTTTATAATAAGTCTATTCCTGCATTAAATTACTAAAATATGTATGGCATTTAAATGGACGTACTGTGTTTGTTGGTTTCTATTCGTAGCTGTGGTAATCCTTCATCAGATTCAATCAAAGAAAAATAGGGTCGCGCATTAATAAATACCGATGGGTCATAGCATATACGAGCAGGCTTAAAAATAGCAAATTCATTTATTTCTAATTAGCTGAAATCAGTAAAACGTTGAAATGAATCAATGTAATTGCCGAAAATGCTGACAACTGGTCGCCTTATATCTTCCTCATCAGGTTGTCAACAAGATATTATATTGGAAGTAAATCCCATTTCCCAAATATGTTGTTAAAGTTTTTAATGATCTGCAAGCTCACGGTTATTCATAAAGCATACGTTAACTTACAATGTAGATTCCCGTCAAATTAGTAGAGAGGTTGGTGGGGAATAACCATCCAAGCCTGTGTGGAACAAATCAAGGGTCATGATTATAATTATTAAGTTATTATTTTTGTCCAGACAATGCACTTAATATTTCAAAGTGAAAGTTAAGCATTCACTAATAAGCACCTATCTAAGACCGTATGGGGATTTTTTTTCAGGATAATATCAGATATTGTGTTTCAAGTGTCATCATATTTGATGTACTATAAATCTACCTACTAGATGATTTTTTCTTATGTGTAAATACATTTCCGTTCCCTTGTCATGAATGTGATCTTCCGAATAAGACTTATTACCGGGTTTGAACTAACATGAGCAATAATTGATTCCATTGTGTTGCAGGATCTGCTTACCCTTCAGGACTACTTAGGTTTTGTGTTGCTTAATCTTTATTTTACTATGTTGTGTTTTTTGGTATTTTTGTTTGTCTCTTTTTTTCTTTTTTTGTTGTTAAGGCATGGCGTAGTCATTTTTAGCTAACCTGGCCCGAAGTCTGATAACTCTGAAATCAAAACATAAAAAGCAAATCTGACATGGAGTAAAATTGTTTATCAGGTAAAGATCTATCTGCCCTGAAATTTTCAGACGAATCGAACAACCGGTTGTTGGGTTGCTGCCCCTGAATTGGCAATTTTAAGGGAATTATACCGTTTTTTTACTGTTATCTTGAATATTATAATTGATAGAGATAAACTTTTAACAGCAACAATGTTCAGCAAAGTAAGATCTACAAATAAGTTGATATGACTAAAATGGTCAGTTGACCCCTTAAGGAGTTATTGCCCTTTATAGTCATTTTTTACCAATTTTTCGTTATTTTTTCTAATTTTTTACAAAAATCGTCCCTCCTAAAACTACTGTGCCAAATTTAACCATACTTAGCCATAATCATCATTGAGGTATCAAGTGAAAAAAAATGTGTGCAGGGACCATGCCAACCAACCAAGATGGCCGCCATAGGAGCAAGCATTTTGACACTACAGTAAAAGCAAGTGAATTTGACAGATGTTTCTATGTTTGCAAGAGTTGAAATTTCTGATGTTTGTACAAAAGCGAGAACTTGAAAAAAAATGATCAGAGTTGACGAAATATCTTCCACATTCATAATAGAAATAGTATGTGAACATTGCCAAAAAAAAAATATCGTCTTTCCAACAACTGCGTGTTTGGCAATGTCATTTAATGATACTAAAATTTAAACAAGAGACTCTTTCGATTCTAAGTTTGAAGCTTTTGCTTTTACTATAGTGTCAAGATGCTTGCTCCTATCACTGTAATTACAAGCAAATGTTTCGTACAAGAAATTCACATTAAATGTGTGTCGAAACTTACCGTAACGATAAATGAATTTATGTTTTTTTTTCAGAGTAGACGTCCCTGATACGGAATTTATACTGTTCAATCTCTAAATAATATCTTGCTTTAAATTTTATAACAACATACGCATGTAGACTTTTTTTTATGTTTAACAGTAAATCAATGAGGAAATCTAATTTGATGTCTTTTGAAAAGGCGCAATTTTTAAACTCAACATTGACATTTAATTAAGCTTGTTTACTATTTCAATAGTTTGAGATACTAAACTTTAAAACAGAAAATTGTCAATATATAAATATATCTTTGCCAGTTGCAAAACACGACGTCATACGAATGAAAACTTTCATTGGAAAGATTATTTCGTTACTTGTACGCTTCAAATTCGAATATTATATCCCATTAATTTGAAGTTTTGGAGGTAGGTGCTATTGTATTTAAGATTCATTTGCATTTTTCGAACATTTATCGATTTTAGAAAGTCAATATGGCGGCCAATTCCTAAGTAGGGACATGTCAATTGTGCATTTGATTGTTATTATAGTAGCATTTACAAAACATATGTTCTTAAAAATCGCTATTATTTGGCTTAAGAATTATAAGGATTAAACACATTCTTTCTAGAGGTTATTGATGTGTAAACCGGGGCTCTTACTCACAAACTTAACATAAAAGTCCTTCGGGCTTTTTTTCAGTTTGTGAGTTAATCGCTTCGGTAGAAAAAATGTGTTTAATCCTATAATAAATACAGCATTATTGTTTAGACTGACACGACAAGATCAGTTAGCCTTCTGTTTCATTACACGTACAACTACACTGTCAAGCATGTACATTCCGTCAAAAATGTCTTCAACTGCGTGGACATCTGTACACATGTCTGCCACTATGAGAAGACAGCTTGATAAATGTTATTAGGTAAACGTTGTTTCATATCACAGAATAGTTTATAACCAAGTCAGGAAGATGGCCATTGTTATATTATTGTTCGTTTATGTGTGTGTTGCATTTTAACGTTGAGTCGTTTGTGTTTTCTCTTATTCTTAAGATATTGAGATAAGACGTGGCACGGTACTTGTCTAACCCAAATTCATGTATTTGGTTTTCATGCTATATTTATTTTTCTCGTGGTGTTTTGTCTGATGCTTGGTCCGTTTCTGTGTGTGTTACGTTTCGGTGTTATGTCGTTGTTCTCCTCTTATATTTAATGCGTTTCCCTCGGTTTTAGTTTGATACCCCGATTTTGTTTTTTGTCCATGGATTTGTGAGTTTTGAACAGCGGTATATTACTGTTGCCTTTATTTATTAGACAAGAATTATTTTACCTACATGTAGAAAACGTACAAACTTGAACTTCCTTTATTTCTCTGTTGTCCTCGCTTATAGCTATATCAACGTATTTCCCCTCGATAAGCGAACCTGTTCTTTAAAAAGCAATAGGCTGATAATTAAAAAAAAAGGTTGATTTGTTTTTCATTTTTAGACATTCCATTCTGATTGATAAAGAATGATAAGTTCAAATGATTTTATAAGTAATATCTTTGTATAAATCTTAGTAGAACACTTCAAATGTAGTCCATCTAGTATGTATTTGTACAAAGAAGTGTTAAGCGACCAGTTGATTTAGAAAAAAAAACATCACAGTGTAATGTACTCAAACATGTTTATACCATTATGAAAACTAATTATCTACTAAATATATACATCTGAACTTCTGATAGAAACAGAAATTATAATACTATACCTATAATATGGTATTGTCGATGTCATTGGGACATGGGTCATCTATAACACACAACTTTGAAATAAATATAATACAACCCATTGCAAATGTATACAAACAAACGAAAAGATAAACTTTAGACATGAAATGTGTATTGATTAAATACACTTAATTCTTCTCTTTTTTGTATATGTTTATTATTGAAATTGTTGAATTATCGACACAATTACATTTTCGGGAAAAACAGATACACATTATGTCGTTAAATATTAAAACTGTGAGCTTTTATTAATAAGATACACATCACGTATCAATCCTCGCTAAAATTATTTATATGAAATCTTTATCCAATATCCTAATTATGAATTTTAATTTGAGTATCTGTGTCACAGAGCTGTTATAAGGCACTGACTTTTAAGACTCGTGTTCGTATCTACATATTTATTATAAACAAGTTCACTTTATATATACTTTCATTAAATAACATTGTTAATATAGAGACATATAGATTCTTACACTGCAACAAGTGTATTACGATATTTCTCCACTCGAGACAGTTAAATTTTATTATTTAAAGCGCGAGGCTTTCCGAGCCCTTTATATAATAAAATTTAACTGTCGAGAGTGGAGAAATATCGTAATACACGAGTTATAGTGTTGGAATCTGTTTCTCTAATGCTTTTTATCGTTCTTTTTCAAAGATTTTCAGAAAATTGTGCTCTTTATATGCGACGTCATCAGGCAAGGTCGCCTTTTTTCATGACGTCACAATAGGAAAATTGAGAAGAAAACAAAATATTTTGACGTCATAATCAAATTTCGACTAATCATTTGCCGAGAACAGATTTTTCACTAGTGAGGAGAAATATTTTTCTCACACCGGTCAGGAAATGTGAAAATAGCACAAAAATTTGAGAAACGTTCATTCTCTATCACTAGCTATCTTCAATCCTCTCGAATCTCAACATTCACTAAGTTTTATTATTACCAAGGCCCTGGCTACTTTCATCACTTTCCCACACATTAAATCGTCATTCATTTCCAGATCACACAAGTATAGGGACAGAAAATAAACAAACAGAGACATAAATTATACGGCTTCTAATTATAAATGATTACAGTTAAAACACAGCTGCATCATACATTAAATTTAACGGTCAATTAGACAGTCTGCTAAAGTTCATGAAAACAATAACAATACAAATACTTAATACACTTGACCATAGCAAATTGATGTGGGCAATTAGATACGGATGATCTGAGATAAGAAATAAATATGCAAAGTTTCAACATATGACATCTGCATTACAGATTTCCATTTTCGTTATCATTAAAAGTATCATTGCCTTTACTATAAGAATTAACAGAAGGTCAAGGAAGAAACTGTTCAATATTTGTTATTAATTGAAAGTACATAAAATGGCTTTGTATTGTGAAAGTGTTTACATCAGCACTGGATGTAAAAGAAAAAGGAAATAATAATAAACCACAGTAGTTTTATTTTTCTGAAATGTGTATAAATTATTAGAAAAATATAAATCAAGATAAAACACAAAAAAGTGTGGAAAAAACATTCACAACAAAAGAAGCGAGACCGGGTTCGTCGACAATGTTATCCTTGCAGCATCCGCATTGCGAATCCACATTCGGCAAACATTTATGATAGGACACAAAGTGTAGTTCAAGTGACAAGCTAGTGTATTATCTAAAGTTCGAAGACCGCAAATGTATGTCACGGGTTAGTTTAGACACATCCACGTATTCCAATAGGTCATTGTTACCGAAACAAAAACTTTGCTAGGTCGATTTTAGTTAATTTCTCTCATAACTCTGTTTAAGCAGTTTTGGCAGCAAAAGGACTAATATATTAACGAGGCCATGTATTGTAAACATGTATATACTAGCGTAAAGGTAATCTTATTTGCAATTGTTCTAGAGCTATGTTAAAAAAAAGGGGATATTAAGGGTATTAGCTAAGAGATGTGAAACATAAAATAAGATTTTTTTGTGTTGGATCGCTACTGAAAGTGAAATTGGGAAATACAAATTCGTTTTTAGCAGCCAGTTTTGTTCAATGAAGTCGAAATAAGCTTAACGAAACATTGATGAGCGAATGAGTAATTTGACTTCATTGAATCTGTATTCATGTTACTTTCAATTAAACCCCTTAGTTAGAGAAGGGTTATGAAGGAATAAGACGTGTTTAGTTATTAAAAGGAAACGAATGTTTATATTGAAATACATGTTCTGTACTAAGTCAGTAATTTGACAATTGTTGTCGCATAGTCTGATTGTATGTATTTGGGCTTTTGTTTTTGTAGCAATTAAGTTTTTTTTTCTGTTATGATGTTATTTCCACTTGTATTCGATATGTTTCCCTCGGGTTTTTTTTGTTAACCGGATATGTTTTTGCTTTCAAGATTTATGACTCTGAACAGCGGAATACTAATGTTGCCTTAGAATTTGACCTTCGGCAGTCTTATGAGGTCACCTCGATAGTTGATAAGGTTGTGTCTGAACCTGAACTAAATTAAACACGAAATGCTGAATACATATTATAGAGCCCGTGTATTGTTAATTGTTTAATTAAGACTACTTATGTATTTGATAAACGTTTTAGTATGTTATTAATCAAATATGAGAAGTTCAGTCAAATCAGTGAATTTTAATTTGACAAATAATGCTCCTCTAACCAAAAGAAAGTTGAAAGCATGAAATTCATACAATATATCTTAAAAATGGATATTGCAATGAAACACATAACATAGACGACTATTGACCAAACAGAACTTCAGATATAACATCGTATCATGTTAAGATTGGCTTACGCTGTCGAAGCACCAGAAATAAAGCCAAGTTTTTGGTAAGTTCCGTGCTCCCAATTCTTTAGGTTTCTTTTCTGATAGAGCTTTGTATACTTTTTTTGTCTTATCATCGACCTTGATGTTTTGCCATGGCATTGTAAAAAAAAAATTCGACTTCTGTGATATCTTTCGCCTCTTTTATACTACAGTCATTTGCAGTTATCAAATAATACAAAAAAGAAATAATAATAATATGTTAATAGCAATTCGTTGTCAAAACTTACCAATAAATATTTGACATTGACATGATTAAAAGAATTAACAAAACGATATAAAACGTACCATGATACACATGGAAAATAAAACAAATACAAACGGACTGGAATATATCACAAGCTTATCTATAATACTGACAAGTAATAAGATTCCTGGCAACACATATATAGAACTAGTAATCTTCATGTTAGTAGTTCTACATTCTACAGTAATGCAGAAGTACACTTCACGAAAATATAAACCGGTGTGTATACCCAACTCTAGTTATGTTGCGTCAAACTTTCAATTCATGTAAAACAGTGCCCGGTTTTTATATGGATATCAATAATACGATCATATTTTATGAATTTTCTGTTAAAGTATGATTTTTTCGACAAACTAAAAATTTTCTCATTCCAGGCATAGATTACCTTAACCGTATTTGGCACAACTTTTTGAAACTTTGTGTCCTCCATTCCCCTCAACTTTGTTCTTTTTTTTTTTTTATATCTATTTTATTTTATCAAAACACAATACATGATCATGATAATATACAAAAGTATATAAATTTTTCTTTACAATGCAGGTAATACAATTACAGATAATTATAATTAAGTTAATTTTAATACTTCTTACAATTACTAATTCTAAAGAACAGTTTGAGTTTTCTGCTGCAAACTAATTTGTCTATGTGTTGTTTTATTTCTATAGTAAAATTTTGAATAAGAAAAAAAAATGGATAGAGAAAAATAAAAGAAAAAAATCAAAAGTTTGTCAAAAAAGTAACAAAAAAATATCTAACAAAGGAACAAATACAAATTTGAAATTTTTAGAAAAAAAAATAAAAAAAAAATAAAGAAGAATTGGTCATCTGTGGTTTGCTCTATATATTACTGTCCTTATATGGTTTCTGATTCAAGAAAGGTGGAAAGTAAAGAGCCAGATTTGTAGGTTTTCATTAGCAAATTAAAAAACAAAAGTCTCATGTATTTGTGTGATTGTTCTCAGTATAAACTCAGAAAGTGCCAGCTATTCCATTCTCTCTCAAACTGTTCTTGGTTTTGTTTGTAAATAGCTACAGTTTTTTCAGTACAGTACAGATCATTTAACTTATGCTTGAGTGCCTGAAGTGATAGAACTTTTTTCAAACATCGACTTGAGTAAATATAATACTTAATACAGAGCAATATCTTATTTTGTACAATACAGTTTCTAACATCAAAAATACCAAATACAAAAGTCTTACAATTATAGTTAAGTGTTACGTGTGCTGTAGATGAAGTCCATGTATCAAAATTTTCTAGCAAAATTTGTACTTCTTCACATTCCCACAATAAGTGTATAATGGTTTCTGGTTGTATATTACAAAAAGTACAAAGAGGGCTTTGTACAAGTTTTATCTTTTCCAGAAAATAATTAGTAGTCAAAACTAAGTGGTTTATCCTGTATTGAAACCACTGTGCTCTACTATTTGTAGTAGTTTTAAATGGAAGTGTATAAATGAGTTTCATTTCATCATTAGTGACACCAAACTTTTCCATAATTTTCATTTTATTTGTTGGTTCCGTAAGATTTTTTCTCAATATGAGGTACATATCTTTGGAACCTTTTTTATGTTTAAAAAAAATCTTGATATTATTAGGAATGCTTGGGTAACAATTCTTAATTGGCGATGTAGCATTTTTAACAAACTGTTGTGAATACTGTTTAACACAATTTATTAAGCCATAATATTTCAGAAAATCTGTACGTATTTGATACACCTTCTGGAATTCAGTCAGAGAAAAAAATTCTCCGGCTTCATCTAATAAATCATTTACAATGTGTACACCTTTATCATACCAGTCTTTGTAGAAAACAACATCATTTTCTATTTCAATTTTCTCATTAAACCATAAAGGCATATTCAAAAAATATTCCCATGTATATTCAGTATTTAATGAAACAATTTCTTTCCAGGCACTCAAAACATCTTTCCAAAATGGATTTGTGCATACATTCACATTTTTTTCTATGTTTTTGACACCTGTATTTTCTAATAAGTCAGAATCAATCCCATAGAAAGCAAGAGTGTCCTGTAATTTTTTATTATTGATCAATCTTCTAACCCATGTACATTTTTGTGATTTTATGAAAGGTTTCAAACAAATCATTTTTAGACCCCCTTCAAAATAATCTTTAACTAATGTTTCTCTCTTAACTTTACCAACTGGTTTTTGCCAAACAAAACTATAAAACAAGTTATCAAGTTTTTGAATAAATCTAGAGTCTGGATTTGGCAATGATGAAAACAGATGGATTAGCTTTGGTAATGCCAATGTTTTAACCACTGTAATACGCCCAATTGGAGTTAAGTTTCTCTTGCTCCTTTGCTTTAAAAGAGATTCAATCTCCAATATTTTTTTATCATAATTTAATCGTATCATCTTTGATGAATCTACATCAAAGTCTATTCCAAGGTACGAAAAATTATGTTTACCCCATGATAAGTTTAAGCTAGTACAAAGTTCATTCTGACTGTATTTCATACTGCCAATCCATACAACCTGGGTTTTACTGTAGTTAATTTTTAAACCTGAGATTTCCCAAAAATAATTAAGGTCTTTCATGCTTTCCATTAGAGATTCTTCAGATCCATCTAAAATAATAGCAGTATCATCAGCAAATTGAGACAATTTTTTTTCAATACTAACAGATTTTAACCCTTTTATTTTCTTATTATTGCGAAGCTTAATAGCTAGTATTTCAGCACACAATATAAACAAATAAGGAGAAAGCGGATCGCCTTGTCTACAACCTCGTTCAATGTTAAAAAAATCTGATAAATTACCCCCTTGGTTTACAGCTGAATTAATATTAGAGTAGAAAATTTTCACCCAATTACAAATAGATTGTCCAAAATTGAAAAATTTTAATACTTCTTGTAGAAAATCCCATGATAATGAGTCGAACGCTTTTTCGAAGTCGACAAACAGGAGAAGTCCTGGTAGGTTTTTTTCTTCTGCAATTTGCATAAAGTCATATAACAATCTTTTGTTTTCTCCTATAAATCGACCTAGTACAAAGCCAGTTTGATCAGGATCAATCAAACTTCCCAATACTTTTTTAAATCTATTAGCAATAACCCCTGATGCAATTTTGTAAGAAGTATTTAGGAGCGTAATTGGTCTCCAGTTTTTAAGAAACTGTCGTGGTTTGTCTCCTTTAGGTATACATGTAATTATGCCTTGTCTCTGTGTAACAGAGAGTTGACCTTTTTCAAAACCATAATTTATGGATCTTACTACAAATGGACCAATTTTTCCCCCAAAAACTTTGAAAAATTCAGCTGTAAAACCGGATGATCCTGGACTTTTATCATTTTTCATTGCTTTTAAAACATTTGATGCCTCATGTAGACAGATTGGACCCTCTAGATCATCTGACTCCTCATTTGTTAATTTGTTAACATTGTATTTATCAAAATTCTTAATCTTATCTGTAACAATATTTTTTTTTGAGTACAACTCTTGATAAAAAAATTTAACCTCTTTGAGAATATCTTTTTGATTATTAATCATTTCTCCATCATCTTTTTGTACTTTAGGGATAATTTTATTTGTAAAATTTCTAGATTCCAAATTACAAAAATATTTACTAGGTTTTTCACCTTCTGAGATCCATATTGCCTTGGATCTTAGAACACTCCCTCTTAATTTTTTCCCTCTAATGTCTTTAAGCTCTTGTTTTTTTTCCTCAAGACTCTGAAAGTCAGTATTGCTGTTAATATTTTCTTATGCCCTTTGAATCTCTTTTGTAAGATTTTCTTCTTTGTCCCTCTCTTTTCTTTTCTTGTAGCTACTAAATGCTATAGTTTTACCTCTTATTTCCATTAATAAGGTTTCCAAAAATAATTGATCATCAATATTTAATAAAAAATCTGAATTCATAATGTTCTGCTTTTCTGAAAGTGGTATTGCAGAATACTGATTTTTTATATCTTCAATTTTTACATTTATTGTGTCTAAATATTCTTGGTCAGATAGCAATGAGTTATTAAACTTCCAGAGTCCTTTTCCCCTTTTGAAATCATTAAATACTAAATGCAAAACTATGATGGAGTGATCTGATCGATAGCTTGATTCTATATATGAATCTTTTAAAGAAGGTAATAACACATCAGATATGAGAAAGAAGTCTAGCCTTGACTGTTTCAATGGTGACTTTTTTCTCCAAGTATAACGTCTTTTATCTGGATATAGTTCTCTGTATGGGTCAACCATACTTTGATTATCTATAATTTCCAATAATTTTAACCTGGCTTTTGGATTGTTTACATGTAAGTAATTGTAATAATCTATTTCAGGATTAAGCACAAGATTAAAATCACCACAGATTACAAAATACTGATTCTCAAAATCTTCAATGATATCTGATATTTTTTCATAAAAACCTGGATCGTCCATATTTGGACCATAAATAGCAATTAAGGTTATCTTATGATTTTCAATTGTTACGTCTAATGCAAGATAATTTCCATATAAATCTCTTCTTTCTCTATGAACTTGAAACTCAAAATTATTTTTTAAAAAAATTGCTACTCTAGAGTTTGATGAAAAAGAGCTAAAATAGCATTTGTATCCCCATAGGTTTTCAATATCATTTTCTTGTGATGGAGTAAAATGAGTATCTTCTAAACAATATATATTACAATTTTTATCTCGCAAGTAATCAAAAATATCTCTTCTTTTACCAATATCGCCTAAACCCTGGCAATTTACTGACAAAATTTTAATACCTTCCATAATTCTTATACATTGTCAAATATATAATATAGAGCAAACATAGAGACCAAATATATGAAAATATAAAAATTAAGACTAAAGGCTGAAAAGTAAGACAAGATACACAGTATCTTGTGCAACCAGAATTAAAAACAAAAATATTGTCCAACATGGTCACCACTGTATTGTTACACATTTGGTGTTTTGAACCTTTTTCACTAATTATATACAAAGATTTTAAGGCTGTGTAATAAGTCTTTGTTTTAAATTGTGTAGTACACAGTTTTGTTATAAAATAATTGGCATGATTTTTTTTTACCATATCTTAAACAGTCTTTCCCTTTGGTTACCTAAAGGATATAACCACAATATTGTTATATACACATATTGCATATTTTATGTGAAAATAGTCTAATTTAAATCAATCTTGCGTTTTAGATAAAATATTGGTTTCAAATTAAACACAAAATATCTTTGTTAGTATATAGACATGATATAATAGAAATAAACAACCAAAAGACCCATATGATAATGATATGACATATTTAAGACAAAAATGTACTGTTGAAATGTTTATATCAATAGTTTTACGGTTAAAGTTGAAGTTATATCTAACTTTCACCATTTGCATTGTTCACATCTTTGGTTCTTTCATATTCAATTCTGTAGCTTATATCATCAAAAATGTCAAAAATAATTTGGAGACCATCTTTTGTCTTCCCAAATACAGATCCATTGTAATAGTATGCTACATCAATGTCTTTATGGTGTCGTAGTCCATTCAGTAGATCTCTATTTTTGATGGTAATGTCATCATACAATTTCACATGGTTCTTCATTTGTTTCTTTTTTCTCATAATTGCTGTTTTCACCTCACTATTCACCACTTTAACAATCACTGGTGGTACTCCAGATTTGTAAGACCTCAGCCTGTGTATTGCCACTATATCTCTCTTTTCCAGCTTTAAATCTAGGTCATCTTTCACTGTTTTTAAAAAAGACTCTCTAAGATTTTCATCATTTTCTGTCTGGAAGTTTACCATCTTGATGTTAAATTTTCGAGAATATTGCTCGTTGTAGTTAGCCATTGACAATGCTGAATATGATTTGTTCATAGTATCCTCCATTTCTATTGTTAAACTATTTAATCTAGTATTTTGTTCCTCTAACTGATTACTTAAAGTACTATTTTGGGATTTCAATAGCTGAATTTCTGTGTTTTGTTTATTAGTTATTTCTGTTACTTTGTCATTGACTTCTTTTTTAATCTCATTCTTTAGAGTTCCTAAAAGTTTTTCTACAATATTTGTAACAATCTGTTCAATGTCTGATTGTTTAACAAGAGTTTCCAAGGCTTTTGTTAAATCATCTTTCTTTATGTTATCCTTCAAAGCACTTTTTATTTCCGCAAGGTCTTTACTAATACCACTAAAATCTGAGCTGAGATTCATACTATTGTCACTTTCTTCACTCTTCTCAACATCAGACAATGTTCTTTTAGCTTGTTTCGAGGCCTTCTCACCAGATTTTACCTTTCCTTCTTTGTGGTCTTTATTCTCTTTATTATCTTTGTTGGTTAAATCCCTCCTTGGGGCAATAAGTGTTTGTACTGTCTTATTCAAGTTTTTACCTAAATTGTCTCTAGGCATATTGACTCTATGAACAGTTTTTACAATCCTTTAGTTTCACACAGAAAAACACTAAAAATGCAAATATAAATCCAAATGCAGAATTCTAAAGAATAATACAGCTAAATCCTGAATCCTTATATGTAGAGGATCATAAATATGTAAATTTCCAATAGCAACAATGTATAGAATCACTTCAAAAACACCAAAATTGAGGAGCTGAAATTAATGTGTCACACTCTTGGCAGCCATGTTTATTGATCTTTGTTCTTTTTTGGCTTTATAACTATTTGGCCTATTAGTAAATTATCAGCCCGGTACCTTTAACTATTAATAAACTGTATTTTTTATACGTTAATATTTCAAATGTATAAGTGCATAAACTTAATCAGTGCCGGCAAATAATTAACTTACAAAGTTTATTTTGTTTTGCATTTTGAAGGTTGATAATAATCAAAGCAAACATTTGTAAATATAGTCTAGTAGTTGACTGATAAAAAAAGATTCTTGAAACATCAAACACATGTTTTCTGAGTTACTTTTTTTAATAAAAGGAGGATTTTTGTTGATATTTTTTTCTACAACAATTCCAAATTCAATAGAAAGAAAAAAAATAATAGATGCGATTGATAAACTGATAACCAACCCTCACCTATATTTGATGAAACGATATCCGATATCCAAAACACATTAACTAGATTGGTTATGATCAGTTTTATGAGTTCTGTTGATTGGTCACGTTTAATTGTGTCGGTTGCTATGGACTTTCCCTTTAGAATTTGTTTTAGGATCTAGTACGGTTGTTATTTGTAGGTTTCATAGCAAGTTGAAATTGGATATCGCTTGATATCAACTCGAGTTACGTAATTTTAATATAATAATAATTGGTGAGTGTATCAGTTCTATATAAATTAAATAACGAAAGTTGAGATCAAGCGATATCCAATTCTCACAAGTTGATAAACCTATTTCTATTACGTTACACAACCAAAAGATAAAAACATGTTTATGATCCTTCTTTTGTAATAACACATTTATGATAGCCAGGCATATGCTGTTGTTATTTTTTGGACAATTTTCTTATTCCACATTTGTTCTATACTGTTTACATACAATTCAGGTCTGCGATTGCAAATTGTTGTTTAAGAACTGTTCAAATATGGATATTTCATTGTTGTTCTAGTACTGGTGAATAATTGGTATTAATAAATAATATTAAATGACGACAATATTTTACATTAGAGTTTCAGTAGTGATTTTTTTTTTTGACAAGTGTCTTTATTTAAATAAAAATTGTACGTGTTATTTCCCTTTTGAAGGTTAAGAAAAAAATGTACTGATAAATTCAATTCTGTATTTTAAAAGAAGTCATCACAATGATTACAATCGTATAGATTACTACGCTAGATGCACACTTTTTTTCAAAGTGTAATAAGTTGGACCTCCAATCACAACTGTTGAAAGGCTGAATCAATACTAAATGGTAGAGCTCTACTGACCAACTTCATGTTTTTCGTTCTTTTTTTTTTATATAAATATAGCCGTTAGTTTTCACGTTTAAATTGTTTTACATTGTCATTTCGGGGCCTTTTATAGCTGCGGTATGGGCTTTGCTCAATGTTGAAGGCTGTACGATGACCTATAATTGTTAATTTCTGTGTCATGTTGGTATCTTGTAGAGAGTTGTCTCATTGGCAATCATACTCTATGTTCTATTTTATATTTACCAAAAGCTGTCCATGCCTGGTAGAAGACACACCTAAGTGAATTTACCATTTGAAAGTAAGTTTACAGAATTCATATTAAAAAAAAAAAACCTTATTGGTATTTTATGTAAATAAAGATGTGCTGACCACTGGAGCACTGAAGTCGGGGTCAACACCTATATTGATCTATTTGTTATTAAAACAAACATCAGCAACGTAACCAGGCTTGTAATCTGCTATACCAGAATCGCGATTCGTCAACACGAGACGCAGAAGTTGCGCTAGAATTATAACAGTTTGAAGATCAAATCAACTATGAAGTTGAAGAGCTTTCAAAAAGTCGTTCTATTAAAGATTTATCACAAAATTTCTTCATTTAAAAGTATTCCTATATGTGAATCACTTTCCTGTCTCAAGATTTTCATATTTCACTAAAGATCTAGAACGATTGCTTTCTGTTATTTTACATTCTAAGATACTAGCAAGCACGACGAACCTGTACACTTTTAACCTTTTATTGATTTAATTAGGATAAAAAGATTAAAAAGACATCAAGTTGATGCAATACTCAACTCACAATACACGTGTGGACAATTCTATTTCACCACACACGCACTAGCTTTTTAATGTTCGTTTTTATTATCTATTGAGAATTTGACAGGTCAGGAATATGACAGTTGTTTTCCATACGTTAGATGTGTTTACACTTTTGATTTTGCCATTTACTCAAATCTGTAAAATGATGAAATCTACTCAAATGAAAATGTCATTTAAATTTTAAGAATAAAACCACTAATTCATAGCCCAATTGCTTTTAAACATTCATAGCTATTTTGTAATAAGTTGAAAAAAGTAAAATCACTAACATACTGAACTCAAAAAGGACAGACCCTAATCACATGGCAAAACCAAAAGCTCAGACACTTCAAACGAATGGATAACGACTGTCGTATTCCTGATTTAGTACAGACATTCTCTTGTGTAAAAAATTGAGGATTAAACATGTGTTTTAAACCTAGCTAAACCTCTCACTTATTGACATGTCGCATCAAGTTCCATTCTATTGATAACGATGTGTGAACAAAACAAACAGTCATATTAGGTAAACATGTCACAAATAGGGATACAGAGGACAATATTGTGTAAAAAATTTAATCACCACAGTAATACAGTGACAGTGATGTCATGCCAATACTATACTTTTTCCAGAACTGGTACATGGAAGTTTTGAAGTACAAAAACATGTCTTTCTGTTATAAGCAACACTGCAAATATGACATATTTTAACTTCCAACAAGGGCTATGCAGTGGCACAAGTCCTTTGTCTTTTATTTGATACAAACATTAACTAACTATGTTAAATGTCCATGTTTTGTCAGCCAAGACATTGCATCTTACACTTAAAGGTAGAAAAATAAATAGGTGAATTTTTAATAATAACTGATTGTATGAATGAACGTAAACGACCTTAGAATTTTTTGTACATATGAAAAGTTTTATTATTTAATTATTTATTTTACATCAAAGCATATATTTTTTTTTATTTTGAAAAGAATGAAAGTGTCTCATAAGTCTTTAAGGCAGGTGTCTTATAAGGTTTTACAGATTTTTATATCGTATCTGATTATGCATATTGGATTTTGACACTATAATACACTATTTACTTACTTATTTACCTACTGAAAAAAGTACTAACAGGAAAACCAGAACACCTACCTATTGTTATCAAAAAATTACCGGAATGAAAAAAGGTGAAACATAAAACTCATTTAGAATTTCCTGTTTTCGAAGATTTTTATATTCGATCACTCACCTACCAACCTCTCTGTACACCCTAACCACAAAAAGATACTAGTTAACACTAGCTGCATACAAAATATAACTTCTGTCCATTCCCTGGAATATCGCCAGTGCTTGCTAAGACTAATTCGAATGTGATGGTGATGGTACATCTCCCGTTGCTTCTCTTAAATTGACATGACTATCGTATGCCCTTGGCGATTGCACTTCTTTGAACAATGTATTTATATTAATAGCCGTCTAAATATTCATATCGTACAATATCTTATGTGTTTGCGGTTAATACAAATAATTAAGTACTGTAAAAATAACCTCATGATTAAAAAACATGGTTGTTTTTCTTTCGTTTGATGTGTTTTAGCTCTTGATTTTGTTACTAGATAAACTTTTCCTTAAAGTTATGTATTTTTTCTATTTGATTTGATTCACCTACCTATGACATATATTAAAGTGTGTGCAATTAAACAAATTGTTCATGAAAAATAGATAAAGGAAGATGTGGTGTGAGTGCCAATGAGACAACTCTCTATCCAAGAAACAATTTATAAAAGTAATTTACCATTATAGGTCAATGTATGGCCTTCATCACGGAGCCTTGGCTCACACCAAACAACAAGATATAAAGGGCCCCGAAATTACTAGTGCAAAACCATTCAAACGGGAAACCCAACGGTTTAACCTAAATAAAAACGAGAAACGAGAAACACATATAAATTACATAAACAAACGACATCTACTGTACATCAGATTTCTGACTTAGGACAGGTGCAACCATTTGCAGCGGGATTAAACGTTTTTATGGTACCAAACCTTTTCCCTTTTTCTGAAACAATAGCATAACATCACAACATAGAAAAACATACGATAAAATATCAATTGGCAGGCTTAACTCAATCAGAAAACGTAAATCAACACACACACTATGAACGAATAAATTTGATCGGAGATATCTAAATGCAAATGCTCAGTAAATAATATATTAGAGACAAACATTCAAGGTCAAAAAGCGAACGAACAAGTCCAAAAAAAGCCATGGCAAGACACCATCGTGAAATATCAACCCTTCGAAATTAATCTCTTTTGAAAGAAAAACGGTTTTATAATATATAGGTAAATGAAAAATAACTTTTGACGTTTTAGGTATACTACTTATGTGTATAACCCTTGGCTAGCGAAGATGGTGTATAACATTCTTCCAATAATTAGGAATACCAAAAAAGTTCTGTTATATAAATACATAATTTAACACTAGATAAAAATTGGGGTGAATATCAACAATCAAACTATACAACTAGAGCTGGTTAAAACTTCCCTGTACAGAGTTAAGGAGAATAATCTTGAAGTTCATACAAATGTAGTACGAAGAAGTGAAAATTAGTAAATATTCCAAATAATAAAAGCTGGTATATAGACAAGATCAATATTAATATTAAATATCAAAAGAGCATTATAAACAGTATCAACAGGTCGAATGAACAAGACAATACGATTTGAGAGTACTCGCAGTTACTGACGGCTAGTTAAAAGCCACAAACAATTTAAAAAAATCCTGCATCAAAGACAAAAATAAACTTAAACACATTCCAGGGATATAGTATTTTAACGTCATGAACAGTCAGAGAATACATGACGTGTGCAATGCTAAAACAAAATGTAGCGACAGGTAGTTGGATAGTGAGGAGCGACTTCTATAGAGATATGAAAATAACGTGTGTGTGTCTCTACACATCCCGCCTCAAATTAAAAGAAGATACAATTTAGTTATGTTTTAATCTTAAAATGACAAAATCGATTTTAGTGCCAATGTAAACTACACATGTATATTCAGAGATCTAATTACAGTATTGGTACGATAACCCTTACTTAAAAGTTTGTATGAAAAGTCTACATTTAATTTTTTTATATCGTCAAACACAAATTGCGTTATGAAAGTTGAACAAAAAACAGTAACCAAATAAGAGCAAACACATAACTCGGAATCAAATCAAAATTGAGAATGAAAATGGGGACTATGTCAAAGAGACAACAACCCGACCAAACAGCAGACAGCAGCTAAAGGCCAACAATGGGTTTTCAACGTAGTGAGCAAATCCCGCTTCTGAAGTTGGTCTCAGTTGATACCTAAATAAAATATACATTGTATTATTTTGATACAATTGTGTTACATTTGGTTATTATTATAGTTAAGGAACACAAAGATAGATATACATGTCATGTTAATTTTCTATCCTTATAATTCATGGCTACACTTGTTTACATTTCGTCGAGTGTAACATTGCCATTCTTTTCTTCTGAAAAGTTTGTACGATTTCCGTTCTTGCATTTCTTCCAGATAAACCATAAAACAAACCATAAAAATTCCCCCAGTTCAGTAATAGTGATTATACTAGCTCCTAGGAATAGTCCCATCTGTCCTCCAAGATTTCCTGAATATGAAGAGAAAAAAATGAAATCAATTTACCGATTAAACGAAGCTGTTGGTGAAGATATGAATCAGGAAGCTGACATGTGTTTCAATCACATTTACAGAAAACAAATTTAATTTATTGAATTGTGTAAAGATTAGCAAATTAGGCCGATTTACTCACAAACATACGAATGGTCGAATGACTTTGTGTTATGGTTTTGAGTGACGGGTCAAGTCTACATACATGCGCTCATTCAAAATAGCATTGATAATTTAAGGTGTAATACCACTATTGATTTTCCCCTATTAGTATTTGTTAAATTTGCACTTTCCAAAAAAATTTGCAGAATTTATCTTTATTTCAAATAAAGAAATACTTGGCATGAGTAAAGTTTTATCCTGTCCAGTTCTATAGATAAAGTTTCACATAACATTTCATTGCATATAAGAAAATAACCATCATTGGAAGTTAACCAATCAAATTTCTCCCCTTATTCTATCTGTGTACAAGGTTTAGTCACCATGTAACCTCAAGGTTATAAAATTTTCTATAGAAATCACAAATAAAAAATAATGGTGTTTTGGAATACCCAATACATATGTTTATGACACAGAAATAGTTTTACTGCAATAAAATGTAGGATTAATTACCTACAACGGTCAAATTCAAGGGAATATTTTTTTAGACCTACTTTCGTATGCAACCGGATGTGACGTACCATGATTTGGTGGTATTACACCTAAAAATGCATTTGCATGCAAGGAAACAATTCTTCCAAATCCATTATTAATTTTTCATTAGTTCTCTCCGATTTGTTAAGCCTGTGTATGAATTCATACACGCGACGTAATTACACGGGCTGCAACCTGTAAAATTAAGCCATGGATTTCTTTCTACGTGCAACATATGAAGAAAACTCTCAAAACGTACAGAAAACATAAGTAAATTAGCTCGATACAATTGTCTACAGAATGTCGAATTTATTATTATGTAATACAGAAAATGATGTAGCAACGACGGGAGCAATGTTATAATTTAAATCACGCAAATGTTTTTTGATTGATTATACTTGTCTTCATAATTTCGGATTTGCTTTGATGTGGTTTGATTGCCAATGATACAATATGCCACAGATTTCAAATAAAGTAGAAATACGCAAATTAGACAACCACATAGCCATTCTATAACTATAGAGTCGGCTATATGAAAGTCCCCGACATGTAAAATGTGAAACAATTCAAACGAAAAAACTAACGGCCTAGTTTAAAGCAAAACGAAAAACAAATAGGATAGACTTAAACTTACGACAACGACTGAACTATAGGAACTTGATTTGGGACATCAACATACGGTATGTGCGGAGGGGGTGTTAAGCATGTTTAAGACCACTTTACCACGAACTACTAATTACAATGTACATTATAGTCAAAGGCGTGCTTTTAAAATGTGGGAATTCCATTTTTTCTTCTTTTTTTTACAATAGAATGAATGCTTGAAAGGTCGATCAATTCTTTTAGTCGTTATTAATATTCCATAAAATTTATCTGTAAACTTATAAAAGAGTTACACCACAGCCTTTTCAATTATAAACCAAGTTAGCAGTGTAACTTTACCAGATCAGACAGGAGACGAATTAATATAAGAGCTTGTTCCTGGATCATATTGATTATTCAATTAAAATTGAGAATGGAAATGGGGAATGTGTATTGATTGTATTAATATGTGAATGCCTAATTGTGAACAACATTTGACTTGAATTTAATTTATAAAATATGTTCACACTATAGATCAGTGACCCTCAACAATGAGCACATTTCAAACAGTACCGTAAACTATAACAGGCGCCAAAATAAAACAATATGTAAAACAGTTCAAATAAGAAAAAAACGACTTGGTAAATGCTAAAATAGTACAAAATATGGTCGACCTCACCAGACACCAGCAACTGAGTAAGAAGCTCCTGTTATGGAATAGGGACATACAGAAAGAGACAAGGTAAAAAACGATTTGTCAGACCTCATAACCTATGGCTAAAAAACTTGAGAATGGAAAAGGAGAATGTTTTAAAGTGACAACAAACCGACCAAAGAGCAGAAAACAGCCCACGGCCACCAATGGGCCTTCAACGCAGCCAGATACTCCCGCACCCTGAGGCAGATTTTAACAGGACCCTTAACAATAATGTTTTTACTATTGCAGCAAAAAATAGACGTCACACTAAACTCCGAAAAATATTAAATGAACCAAAATTAAAAAAAAAACATACAAGACTAACAAAATCCAGGGAACTTGTGACAGGCGCAAAAATGCGGCGGGGTAAAACATATTTTGTAAGATCTTAACCCTCTCCCTATACCTCTACCTAATGTGAAATAAGCACACACAAACAGTTCACTGTTTATTTCTAGAGTTCACCTTAGTGTCATCCGAAAGAAAAAAAAAATTCTCTCCCGCTTTATATTTGTCCATTACATATTGTGTAGTTTAGTATCATTTTTTGTGTCGTTTAGTATCATTTTTTATATAATAGATTTAACAAGGCGAGTTTGCTTTATTTTTTGTATAACAAAACCAAGAGAAATTGATATGTTTACTTTTACAGTTTACCACATTTTTATGTTTTATACCTAACTGGCTGTCAAATGTTTAAAATATAGCACCCTGCTGAAGATAAACCCAGAAACTCGCTTCAGACAATCGACATTTAGAAAATAGTATTTTCATTTTCATTTAACGTCATACTATAGTGTTGAATCCATTATCACATGGCAAAATCAAATGACAAAACACATCAAAAACGAATGGACAAGAACTGTCATATTCCTGACTTGGTACAGGCATGACGAAAATGGTGGATTAAACCTGGTTTTATAGCGCTTAACTTCTCACTGTGTTGACAGTCTCATCAATTGAATTGAAACGTAAACACAAACGAGTACTAACCAAATATCTCCACTGAAGATCCATAGACAGGTGACTGTTTTACAATTGTTGTTTTGAGTTCATCAAAGTAGATGTGAATGACGATCAAGTTTTTCCTGAAAGGTGAAACAAAGATAATGAAATGATAAAAAATAAAAAAAAATATTGGTCTAAATAGATAACTCTTAAGAGCATACGATACAGTTTTAATCGAAGATAAATTTTTGACAAAAATTTACACATAAATTATTTTTGATTACACTTCCGCTCAAGCCGGTGGTAGGTGCCGTTTTAACCTTGCAATGAGGTGAAAGTATTTTTGCTCCGTGTGACTTTGAGATGAAAAACAGCAATAAAAGTGATGTCCCTTTGCTTTTCGTTTGATTTTTTGGTGTGCATGTGCTGAATTTGTGTCATGGAAAGATACCCCCTATCATTTGTGTTTCTATTATATTGATGGTTTTTTTTTCGTGCTGTGTGGAGGCGGTGGAAAATTTCCCGTGCTTGCTGTGTAAGCTTCTCGTATTTTTAAAGTTATGCGGTATTTATTCTTGAGATAACTTCTCTTGTGTGTACTACATCATTCTTTCAATTTACGGACAGTTTGCATACTAAAATTTTATTATGACGCACACCACCTGTTCGTGGACCTCTCTCCTATCCACGTTAAATGTTTTCACTTCAAAACATTTTATGCAAGCAGGATCAGTGTACCTGCATTGATATATCAGACTGTACTGCACAAGATATCGGAATTTTAGATACACCAAACCTTAGAAACAGCCTATGTATGCCCTCAATTGAAGAATAGACAGATTTATATCATTCAGAATTATCAGTGAATTGAGTGTTCTATAAGGATCACCAGTTCTTCGCCATCATCTGATATCTTAATTACTAAAGTGTTTGCTACAGGGTTTAAAGTTTAACATCTGTGCCTAGAAACTATTTTGTTTAAATATTTACTACTTTCCTGCTCTTTTACATCGCGATGATCGTGAGGGCATTCCGAAGTATTGTTGCCTCAGAGATTCGACTTTCGTTTTTGACCAGTAACCGATCGTATAAATACGCGAACATTTCTTAGTGCAAAATAATAATCCGTATCGCTTGTTATAAATTCATTTCTTCAATGAGTATTAAATTTTTTATTAAGAACACAAATACATAAGATGTAAATGTCTTTTGACGTTCGAAATGTGTAAATTTAGATCGTATAGTTGGAGGACAGGAAAGTAGTTATTTATAAGGGGATATTTTTAAAGATTTATAGATATAAGAAGATGATGCATAAGTTTGAATGAGACAACTTTCCATCAAACTAATAATTGGTTTAAAGTAAACCATTATAGATTAAAGTAGGGTCTTAAACACGGAGCCTTGGCTCACAGCGAACACCACGCTATATAGGAACAAAAACATTACTAGGATTAAACCATTCACACAGGAAAACCAACGGTCTAATTTGTATAAAAAAGGAGATTCAAAAGTACAGGTCAGATTTTGTCGAATCAATCTGAACGAGGACAGTATGATTCATCTTTGTCACATGTTAGTTTCCTTATTATCAATAAAGAAACTCTTCCATGCGTGCGTTGCGAGCATATCGGATATATATTATTTCGATGCGTTCATTATAAAAATTTCTAAATCTTATATTTGTGAACAATCATTATGATCCTTAGCTATTTGATTACGACATTGTTTGTTTAACCCTTATTTGATAAGTTTTGCTTCCAAAACCAATTGAGAAATGTGTAAGATATTACCAAACACAATTTGAATTTTTTTACATTCAATACTACTAAGAAATAAAATCACAAAAAAACTGAACTCCGAGGAAAATTCAAAACAGAAAGTCCCTTATCAAATGGTAAAATCAAATAACAAAACACACCAAACTAATGGATAACAACTGTCATATTTCTAACTCGGTACTGATAAAATCAAATGATAAATCACACCAAACTAATGGATAACAACTGTCATATTTCTAACTCGGTACTGGCATTTTCAAAATTTGAAAATGGTGGATTGAACCTGGTGTTATAGCGCTTAACCTCTCACATGTATGACAGCCTCGTCAAATTCTGTCATATTTACAACGATGCGTGAACAAAACAGACATAATATGTAAAATTGTCAAAATATTGGTAAAGCAGTCTAATATTAATACTAAAACGTACTAATATTGATATAACAAAAACACCTTTATGATATCTTAAAAGTATCGCATTGATATAAGAACTAATAGCATTTGTTTATTTATGTATATGAGAAAAACACAGCACATAAAATTTAGCTTTTAACTAATTTCTGAATGTATATTTAAACTTGTTGTTTATATTTGAACAATAAGTTTTAAAGTTGGTCTTTTCTTGATTTTTCGTTGCCGAAAACAACATTTTCCGCATGGAATGTCTTCATATTTACAATTGATATTAGACAATATCGCGATGTGATATAAGATTTTTTTTTTATCGATACGCTTCTTCCATAGACTGGGCAAGGAGTCAGAGCTTTGACAAAATGCGAACCCCTTGTTATTCACGCCATTTACCTTTTTACCTGTAATAATCCCGTTCGATTTGATCTTTACTCGCCTTTATAAGAAGATCATTGTAGAAGTCAGACGGAAATATGGATGAAGACAGTGTTACTTCGTATCGTGTACTGGAACATGCAGGCGGACAATGACAAGTGGTCTTCATTTTGGAGTTTCCATAAAATTTGCCTATGAAAAACACGAACACAATATTATAAAGACACGTCTTTTTTGTTTTAGTTTGAAATATGTAATTGTTACAATTTTTCAAAACCCTTTTAAGGATTTTATAGAAAAAATTATGGGTTTGTATATCAAGCATTGAAATAATTCAAGAAATGACGTCGTTACTATGTCAAAAAAATATAACGCGACCGAAATAACAAAGTATATTTGAAAAATTAAAATAAATTAAACATAGTTTTTCATTTGTATTTTTCGTTTTCTGTCCAATTTTGAAATTCATCAAATTAGCTTGCTGACTTCTTGACACAAAAATATATAGATTAAGCGACACAAACATCTCCAAAGATGTTATGTGAACTGATGTTCCCCAAAAGAGTAATCAGTTCCATCTTCACAAGTTGTACCCGTTGTGTTTCTCACTACAATAACAAATGTCAAAAAAGGGTGAAAAAAGGAGGGAGTGTGGCTGTGACAAGGATGAAATAATTAAAAATTAAAGGAGGAGCATTGAGGATTCTAAATTCCCAAAAGTTGTGCCAAATACGTCTAAGGTAATCTTTGCCTATACAAAAGATGAATGTATTTGCTTGTTGACTTGTTCCTTAATTTTCATGAGTAACAAATAAGGGATTGTGGTAGAATTGTTAAGGAGACAACTGGGCATTCTCCGTACAGAAGCTTCTCACAATTGATAGAACCCTTTAACTTAGTAATTCACAGTTTGGTGACTATATAAGAATAAGAAGACTTGTTATGCTTGCCAACGAGACAATTATCGACCAGTTACCAAACATAGATGTAAGCAGCTATTTGATACCGTATGGCATTTGACAAGGCGCTAAAACTCTATCGTATAGAAAGCTATGAAAGGCCCAGAAATGAATAATTGAAAACGATTCAACCAGAAACATGTTATATGCATCTTTCTCATTAAACTTGAAACAAAGGATATCACAAACACATGTAAGTCTGCTTCATAGTTGACTTACATCAAGATGTTCCAGCAGCGTTTTATCTGTTTAATTTAGAATATAGGTTAAACAACGGTTTTGATTGGTTCGTGTTATTCTTTAATTTTATCTGCAGTGTTTTGATTTTTTGATTTTTATTTGTTATTGCTGTTTGGTTTTCCGGGGTAATTTTGACCATGGTGTTGTCTGTTATTATTGGACTAGTGATTTTTGATTTCCCCAATGGGGTTTTATCTACTTTTAACATTACCTCAACTTTACAAAGGGTAAAGATACAAGAGGAACTTTACCAAATATAAGGTCGAATAGAAAGACAACAACAAACCTACATCTACAACAAAAGCTGTACACAAAATATATAGATTAAGCGAAACAAACATCTCTAGGATGTTATGTGAACTCATGTTCCCCCAAAAGAGTAACCAGTTCCATCTTCACAAGTTGCACCCGTCACACGTCAATAGCAGATGGCAAAAAGAGTGAAAAAAGGATGGGATTGTGGCTGTGCCAAGGATGAAAATATTAAATGTTCAAGTATTGGTTGAAATTTAATAAAGAGAATGACTTGGCTATCAGTTCAAAATGTTTGCCAATTGCCGTTTATCAATAATCAATCAATCAATTCTATCAGTTCACCATTTGCTATCCTAAGATAAATTGACACAGTTTTAAACTTATAGCATTTCTGCCCTTTGTGTTTTCCTTCCATATCGTACCTTTTGCTGGTTTTGCACACTCGACATAGTCATACTTAGAACAAATGCGGTAATCTACAAAAAAAACACAACTACATGTTACCACAACACAAGTTATTCTACTCTATATATATTAGATTTAAAGTAAAATTGTCTGTTTAAAGGTTTTACATAATCTTAATAACACGGCCGTCACTCGGCTAATCGAAAGATTAGTCGGTTAATCTATCTATATTCAGTATGCGGCTATATGGGCGGTTGGTCTGTTAATCGGGTTGGTTATACGTCTGTTAAGAGTAAAATGCACAATTTAATGTTTAATAAACTCTGTTAAAAATACAGATTTTTGGGAAATTATAAGAACCAAATTGAAAAAAGAAACGTGTCTGCCAAAATGATATCTATCACAGAACATTTTCCACCTGTAAAACGTTTCATAGTCTGCGCAGTTTTTAGGTAAACAAAAAGGCGTCGCGTAAATATGTAGTATTTATGCTTATACGCATAGCATTTTTGTAAATAAAAGGCGAAACATACAATTTTCGCTATCACTTAAAGGACACAAAATAGATCTTTGGTTCTAAAAAATAAATTGACATTAGTTGATATTTCATTATTGTAATATAACGTGAATAATGTACCAAGTGTTAGTGAACATTATGGGAATAAAGTCTTTTAATGGGTTGGACAATTAAAATTGTGTCAGTTAAGAGTTATTTAGCCACTACAATAGTTTTGCTACAATCATATTTTTCCATTGAAAAAGTTAAGAATGAGATGTTCTTGAGTAAACAAATATACGGTGCAACAGTATCCTTCCAATGAGAGCATTTTTATTTTGACTTTCTTTGCATTTTATCGAATGGTGTGTCACTTGATATGGATTGGCCGCTGGAATATGCATGCATTTCTTATTAATGTTTACAATCAGCCTTAATGTTTGTGTCTGTTCAAAAAAGCACGTTCTAAAATCCGACTGAAAGTGTCTTTTTCTAATACAACACAGGGTACATACAACTTGTTGTCGTTATCATATGCACATAGATGTTATTTGCATAACTGTTATGAATTTTTGGTCCTCAACACCCTTCACAATCGTACTTTTTTCGGCCTTTAAACTTTTTTGGATTCGAGCGTCCTTTTTGTGGACGAAAGGTGCGTCTGGCGTAAACATATTTTTTCTTGGTATCTATGATGTGTTTATATGATATTTGTCACTGGACGTTAAACCCGAATTAGTCAGCATCATTCAATTGATTTTTTCTTTTATTAATTAATCATTATGTTGTTTACAAATCATTAAGTAGATGGAAAGGAGCGAATACAGCTACACTTGGTTATCATAAGTTTTAATTCATTTTATTCCGTTTAGTTCCGTTCTACTTAAGTGCAGAGCAGAACTGCAGTTGTCCGCTTGAAAACTTCTAGCATTTGTCACCAATTTGATTACATCGCAACCCGTTACTGTTTCAACACCCCGGCCGGGTGTTTTATTTCTGTATTCTTAAACAATTATTATTTTTCTCTCTTTTTAAGCAATACATCACTCTCTACTGTCCTTATCTATTATTCTATATTCTGCGTCTCCATCCAGATTCTCGTGTATACCATAAGGGTCCGGATTGGGGGTGCTGTTTATTTTTGTATTCTTTAAATTTATATGTTACTTTTCTCTACATTTTATTTATTTTACTCATTATTCTTTCTCTATTCGTTATATTTAAGCATCCGAATATATTTTACTTACTGATGTTTAGTTACATTACGACGTTTATCACTGTTTATATATTAGTTACCAATGTAGACGACAAATTGGTGTCATTCATGACAATTAAACAGAATCCCCATGATTTCTGCGACCATTATTGAATGAAGTTAATATAACATTAATATTAAACTTTTTGAAACCATTTTTATCAATTTTCAATTTCCATTGTCTAAATTATCTATTGTTCATGTGTTGTTTCCGTATATTTTATGTTTCATTGCTCATGTGTTGTTCCCGTATGTTTTATCCACTCGTCTTGAGCTAATCCATTTGATCCGATAACACCCCATATAGCAATAACATTATACTTGTATTGCCATTCATAACTCTTAATAGACCAATTAACAGATTTTCAAATTGTCGACTTTAATCTTGGAAATATCAACTTTCATCTTGTAATTTTCAGTTTTAATCTTGGAATTTTCAATTTTAATCTTGGAACTATCAACTTTAATCTTGAAATTATCATCAGTAATCTTGGAATTATCAACTTCAAAATTCCAAGATTAAAATTGATAATTCCAAGAAGTTGAGCATTAAACAAAGAATTTTTTAACAATTTTAGCAGACTTGTCAATCAGAAATGCAAAATTCTTCAATAGCATGTTTACAAACTGTTTAAGGAAAACTTTGGATTTTAATTTAGACTTATTACCTTATAAAGACAAAATAACGTTATGGAGGTTTAAAACTGGAAATCATCGGTTGCCTATAGAAACTGGTTAATGGCGTAGAATTATTAGACAGTAAAGATGCTGTGTACTTTGTAACTCTCAAGAGATAGGTGATGTCATAAGTCAGTATTTATGGCTGGATATTGATTGTTTTATGTGTAAATATTATAATTGTTGTATATGTTTTATGGCAATCAATATGTGACACTTTAATAAACAAATTTATTATTAATATCACTATATTCTAAACTGTACAGATATAACAAAAAGTAGAAGAGCTTTGCTTAAACCTTACTATGTAAGCCGAGTAAATGTTTTGAAATTCGGCACTTAATTATTTCAAAAGTTATTCATGTATTGAAAAAAATGTGTAAATTAATTAAAATTATCAATATAGAAGTATGTTCTCCAAGTTGATCACCAAATCTCTCATTCTTGTTGCTCGTTTTGAGCAAAATTGACATGCGCAATATCTGTATGTTATTATACGTAAAAATATCTGTCTTTGTACCATTAACTTGGTTTTATAAGAAATAAAGAATCTGAAATCCGAAGATCAAAATTGAAAATTCCAAGATTAAAATTGAAAATTCCAAGATGAAAGTGGATAATTCCAAGATTAAAGTCGACAATTTTTAAAACAAAAAGTGATAAAAAAAGGATCGGCCCTAATACGATGAAAAGAAATGAATGGCCCTAATAGGCAACCGTAGTTAATCAGATGTAATCGTCTCATATCTAATACATACATACTGACCTTTGTAATGAAAATCAATACAATTACAGGACTCGTAAATATATCTGACATAGCATTCCTTCCAACACTTTGTTGTAAAATACTCATCTCCATTCACAGAAGAATCTCTGCAGAATTCTGTTGGTGTTGCTTTAAACGGTTCTGGCATATATTCATACTGAAAGAAGGAAGGTATTTGTTTACGTTTTCCTATTATGACTATCATAAACATGTATACCAAGAGGTAAATTTCATACTTGTTGTTTGATGCCTGTTATGTTTTCTCTAAGAGTGAAATTCACATTAAATGTTAAATAGTCGTTGATAATTTGAATTGTATTCTTTAGAATTTCGAACCACTACAAGTGAAAATCACCTAATGATTTTACTTATGTATGTACCTTTGGAATTTCACTTACTTTTCTATCGTCAGATTTATCAGGGAAGCCATTAACAAACACAAGACATTGGAAATTTAACCGTTTCACTGCTTACCAGTTGAACCATTGTATACACTCGTGCGTATATGCAGCATTTATGTCAATCTATTATAATAGATACAAGTTGTGGTAAATCAGTCAACACGTAGCGCAGTCCAAGAAGAGAAAACATGGATCTATCTTGAACCTTGTTCATCTTCGTGTGTTGGTCCCTGGGTAGATAATTTCTTTTAAATTCTCCCTCATGAATTCGTCCGAATTTAAAACATTTCTATACTAAATACATGGGTAAATAAGAGACAAGTCATAATTTAGGTTTGTTTGCTCGCAGTAACTTTCTTATTTTCTCAGCGAAACAACATTTAATATCTTGTAAACATTTTACAAATTACAAAAATATACCACAATTCCATCTATATACATTCACAATGTCCTCTAAATACATATCAATACAAACATAATTGTAATATATTATGCAGAGCTTAACGTTAACTTCGTCTATCAAAGTTACTCGAGCACATCAATAATAATCAAACGTAATCAGGACTTATATATGCCTATAAAACCCCACCCGTACTACCGCCCTCGAAATATTCGTGAAGAAAACAACAGTAACATCAGACCACTTCTGATTTACATACTAGCCAAACTTGTACCACAAGTCTAAAGATAGAAATAGAATAGGGAAATTCCAAATATAACGGAATAGAAATAAATAATACATGACGATTATTTACGTAAGTGTAATTAGTATAAAATGTGTTACTGTGAACAGACTCACTTCGTGTGACGTTACAAAATATCTACCTATACTACAAATAATGAAAACAACACGTTATAACGTCATGCGCCCGAAGCGTTTTATTCTGGGTTTACCTTTTTTAGGGACGCTAAAAGCCGAATATCTGAAAACCTAAGATGAAACAGTGGTATTGAGCAGTCAAATTGCATTTTCGGTTGGTTTTTTTTGCATTTTCAGTGCATTTTTCAGGGTTTTTTTTTGCATTTTCGGTTTGTTTTTTGCATTTTTAGTCCGGTCGATTGGTGCAGATATAGAGCAGAATTGCTCAATTGATGAGGAAATTATGAATCTTTGCATAGCAGTTCTTGGTTATATACCCTTGGATTTTTTTAACTATGGACCCACTTCAACCTCCAATATGGCTGCCATTTTCAAGATGGCTAAAAATCAATATCATGATTGTCCTAAAGGTATGCTATATAATTTCGTAAATTAAAGTAATGATTCTTTAAAAATGGACTTCGTATTCTTGAATTTGTTATTAATAAATTTTATTGGTATAATTGGCACTTTTTGATCCATATATCGCCATCTGGTTTGCTATTGTGGTTTTCAATTGTTTCAACGCCTTGTTGGATGTTTCTGGGTTCCTCCCTATTACATGTCTTGAAGAATCTTTGTCTTTACATTCCCGACCGATGCTTCTGTTCTAATCTGGTTTGCTCTCTTTCTTACTGAAGCATGCTCCAAATGAATGCTTTTACTAGTATGTACGCCTTGAAATCATCATCTGTGTTTATTACCTTGCGAACGTATTCAAAGCCAATATCGGCCTTGCAATCTGGGGCCTACATACATTTTCCCTGTTTTCCAATTATCATCTACCGGCAGTTAGTTCAAATTGGTAAATGAATACCTCTCTCTCTCTTCAATCGAATTTTTGCATTTTTGGGAGCTGTGGGCTTCTGTTCCAGTTCCTTGCACCAAGACCTTTTTGCCATCGGGTATATTCTCTCTCCAATGAGGAGTCTGAAGAAGAGGTGTTATCACACTCTTTTGGTTTCCTCTGCCCTTTCCTGTATCGGTCAGAGTAGGAGTCAGCTTGTTGTTATGGGAAGCCTGTTAGAGCTCAAGGAGTTGACAAGGTTGACATAATTGAAGTGATAAATGGGGGATTTTCCTTTGACTCGACGGGGATGATACCGTAAGAAGGCACTGCAATCAGCATTTAAAAATCTGGAGAGAATCTACTAGCAGCCAATTATTTCTGTAATGATGTGTTTCTCTGACCCAAAATTATTGACGCATAGTAGATGGTAAGTGTGCGTAAGAAGACACATAACGTCGCTGGGCTTCTAAAATGTCGTATATGACTTTTTTGGAAAAAAATACTTTTTGACACCAATGGTCTTGGCGGGAGAAAATCTTTGGTATAACAAAATAGCATACAGTTAGACCAATCAAAATGTGTGAAATAAGACATATTACAAAATTGACAATGTGCGTTGTTTGTAAAGTTTGCTTCGAAAATGTTGTATGAAAACTTGAAAATCGTTGTAGAATGGCTTCGGGAAAAAAATAATTGTACATTTCTTTATTTCTGTGAAAATAATTTAAGTTCTTGGATAATCCAGAAATGTCACAGTTTTTATTTCACTGCTATTTACAAATATTTTCAAGTTCACAGATGACATTTTGGAAGCATGCATTTTGCCAAAATTTTCAAAGCCTGTTTGCGAGATATTTTGTTCTTGAAAAAATTGTTATTTATAACATTTTAAAAGCCCAGCGACGAATTAAGCCTTTTGCGGGTATCCTTGATTAGTACTAGAGGTTTATAGAATGTTCTTAAATGCAGATTGTTGTTGAAGAATTTAACTGTCTAATGCAGGGCCAAGGGCCTTGACATTAGACTTTTGACATAAGGTGAAGTCATTTTCAACAGAGTTGGCGCGGTTGATGATTCATGCGAACTACAATTGGGGGAAAGACCCAAGGCATGGATTTTGTTGTGTACTTTTGGTAACTTGCGTTGTACTTGCTAAGGTCAAATTTTGGCTTAGATAATGTGTCCATTGCAGAAATTTTAACTTCTTTATTTCGATTGTCCACTCATTCATTTACAACAGATGCCAGTTGTTGGAAGGTACCCTGCTGTTCAAATGCACTTTTAAATTGAACTGTGTCTCCTTCCTCAGTTGTTGTCAGCTTGTTCATTCGTCTCATCACACCATTTAATATATTATTAGTCTGACCAACCATTCCGCCTAGCAATTATAACCAGCCTTGTGGTCTATCATGTCTTTGAACTGCTGAAGTTGCTGAAGTTGCTGAGATGTTGCTCTCATCTGTTCGTTTTTAATATTCATTGCCTCTTTCTATTTAGCTTGAAACGTAATGAAACCAACACATGTCTAATCAATCCGCGCTCCGCGGTAAATCTCAGCTGTTTTTTTAGCCTTAGATTTTCAATATACTATAAAATCAGCCGTAAAAATGATGAGACACAAAGTTTTCTATATAAAGACGAAAAGTGTTACACATGAATTACATGCAACTCTCGAAATTTGCACATTTCATTTAATATCTAGACCGATTGTTACCTATTTGGGTGTCTTCTTCCATCTTGGATTATGAAGAGGCAGATCATAATCGGTCTATATATTAAATGCAATGTGCAAATTTCGAGTAATTTATGTAATTCTTGTTTAGTCTATTTGAGTACATAAAATCTAAGACTCTCTCATCTTGCAATAGTATTAAAACATTGACTATTACACTTTACACAAGTATTCTACATTCCAAACTAACAGAAAAATTGAAAGAGTTGGTATTGCTTTGATTCATACAAGAGAATGGCCAACGTAGATGCAAGTATTTTGTCGTAGAGAAGAATAAGTCCTACTTTGAAAAAAAACACTCTGATTCTAACAAAACATTCTCTGAAACTGACATTATCAAAATGCTTGATTTCTTGATTGACAACATAATTATTGCTTTTCAACAAACTATCGGCATTCCCATGGAAACCACCTGTGACCCTCTCCTTGTCCACTTGTTCCTTTATTCCTATGACACTGGCTTCATTCATGATCTCTCTAACTATCTAAACTACTGACATGAAATATTTGTCTCATATACTCTAAATTACTAAATACATTAAATGAAATTTCTTAGATTCTAGAAAAAGTTATGCGTGAATCTCTAATCAAATTAGGTAGCCGTTTCAGGACCACTAGACGATACATGTATGATTCACGTAGTATGTATAATTGACAGAATAACTTACAGTGTATTTCCTAAGTGCACCGTAATACTCGTGTCCTGGTTCAACATAGTATCCACTAGATCCGTGGAAGTAGGGATCTTCATCCTTGTCATGAACTGTGAACTAGAAGAAAAATTTAAGCTTTTGCGATTAAATGAAATTGATATGTATGTTCATGCGTTATGCAAAAGAAAACGCTGGCTAACAATTGTCTCCTTAAAATTTAACTCCCTCACATAAAAAATACGAGAGGAAAGCCGCGATGAAAAAAAAACGTGGAAGTAAGATAGTATCAATCGATTCTGAGAGAAATCATGTGATACACAATTGCATTTAACATCTGCTACAGTATGACAAAGTTTAATTAACAAATGGGAATGCATGGAAAATATGAAATTAACATAAAGATAAAGATCGCACTTTCATCTCACTGATTGTTCCCGTGCTCTCTGAATATGTTTTGATTGTTTATCAAGGTTACAATCAATAAAATTATTTGAGAAAATTCATTCAAGTTAAATTGTCATGTACTCATGCCCTACTTGGCTGTACTCGAAAACTGTTTAATTTAAGTAAATAAACAGTCACTCATTCGACCTTTTCTTATATATATTTTAATAATGAATTATAGTAAATGTGTAATAAAAAGTATATTACCTGTGCCCCCTCTCCTAACCGCTGGCCAAAATAACTGTCTTCTTGCTCTAAATTCAACCACATTACAAAGTTGTATTCGGACCCTGTATTCGATGTCTTCAATATTTTGGTTTTATTTGAAGTAAGACATGGTCCGTTTGGTTTTAACTCCACAGAGAAATACTCTTTTGAATCATTCAAGGCGGTTTGATCGAACACAAAGATATTAAACAAACCCTGGTGTAATCTTTTATGTTCCAATAAGATGTCCTCCATTTTTCTTTCGTTGAAAAATCCGTTTTGTTCATAAAACGGATCACTCCAATTGAACTTGTTGTACATTTGAACTTGGTGTATCTCTCGTGGTCCAATACTTAAATAATAATTATCAACCCTTGAATCATTCAAAACGGATGATTTGCTTAAAGAATTTAAATTACAAATAGTTACTGCAGGAAATTCAATTTCAGAATGTGTCTCCACTTCTAGTGTTGTGTATGTAGGGTATGTGTAGTAATTTCCTAATTCTTGAATCATAACATAAGTCAGGTATGCCGCGCATGCAAGAAACGAACAAAGCCAAAACAAGCTGGAAAACACAAAACATATACTTTATAATAACTATATGATTTCAACACTTAACCCTTTAACGTTCCTATCGGTCAATCTGACCGATAAGCTAAATTTGTGGCGGAGTAGTTTGCATGAAGTTTGGTATCGTTGACAATTTTTGACGTACATATGTGGTTGTGGGCTCAAATTAATGATCAGATTACCACCAACTTGATTTTTGGTGTCTGAAACCAACCAAATGCAATGCATTATGTCAATTTGCCCTATATTGACAAGAATATTTTTGGGGAAAACTGTTTTATTTTTTTATTTTTTTAAATAGAATATTTTCACAAAATGTCACAAGACAAATTGTTTCTGTTTTTTGTTTTAAAAGGACTATTTTGATAACTGTGCCGTGATCATTTACACGAATACTATCAAAACTGTAAGTAAAACCCATACACATACAAAAAAAACTGATTCATAGAGCATCAACACTGAACAAAACTTAAATTACAAGGAATTTTCATGTTTTGTTTTGTCAGATTTTATAGCAAAAGAGATAAGAACATCTAAAATGTGTTAAAAATTGTTAGCCAAGTCGGAATAGCAATAACAAATCTTTGTTTCTTTAGTGTCTGGTTATGAGGGTGTTGGATATCGTATCGCTAAGATATAGAAATAGTGACATATAGACGAAAAAACGAACATTTCTGAATAAATTTCTTACAAATTTGCTTGAAAAAAATAATAATTTTCAAAAACTAGCTTCTAAAGAAAAAGAAGTTGGATTATGTTCCCCCAAAATTAATTTCTTTCTTACAGAGAAGGTGACTTATATGCTTAAATTTAATTAGTTTTCCAATGGTTTCTGTGGCTCAGTGTTACACCCGGATGATCAGGTGTTCAAACCTCACTGCCGGATGATGAAAAAATAAATTCCTATATTAAATGTAATTTAACTTAACTTTCAATTTCAATTAAGACAACTGAAATACATGATTACATCATAAAGAAAATTTAACCCTCCCCCCACCCCCCCCCCCCCCCCCCACCACCACCACCACCACCACCTTTTCTCTCCTCTCTCTATTTTTGTTATATTTTTAGCCTGGACACTCAATAATACCAGATTTTCATTCAATATTTACTCAAAAATCTTTCCTAAAGACTCATTCTGTAAGCAGTTATGAAAAGTACATCTTTAACATAAACTTGAGCTATTTATTTGACTGACAAAAATTCTCAAAAAAATCCACTATTTTTCTGTGTTTCGAGTCTTGATATTTCTACAAATCAGACAGGTTTTGCATCTTTCTGTATAAAGTTTTCACCGATAACGTTTCCGAAAGTCTCCATGCATTAATTTAACACTAAAACTATGTTCTATTTTTGTCACTAAATGTCTGTAAAACCGCTTTTCCGTTTGAATTGTACATATTTGTCACTTTAATTCAGCATGTCACGTGACTTTTGAGAGATATCACGTGACCAACGTAATAATTATTTTCCTTTAATCAAGTTTTCCTGAAACCTTGGTCAATTATCTTTCAGATGAGTCTAACTTGTCCTTTGAGTGAGTTTTTTATCGAAATGTGCAATTGATTGAAAACAGATACCCTTTATTCGGGAAGAAGAGGTAAAAAGCCTTGAATGTTAAAGGGTTAATTCCATTTAAACAATAATCCATTTTTTTGTAACGTCTCTCTGATTCTTAGTTGCATATTGTTCATGGTTTGGCGATAATTGACGTCATTTTGACGTTTTCACTAGTTGCTATAGGTAAAACGGTACTTTCTACAAAACCGACGTATATTGACAATTCTAACATGACGTCCTTCAAACGCTTTGAGTACACACCCGTGGTAAAATATGAATATATTGCATGGGCTGTTCCGATCGTACTCCCACGTCATATGTTTTTTTATGAATGAAGTACCCGACGTCATAGAATGATGACGTTATATTTTAAGCATTTTACGGGAAAATACACGCTTTTGATACCGAAAATCATCACAACAAGAAAACGTAAACAAACGATACTAAAATGTGGTATAAGCCCATTTTTTATAAACATAGAAGACATATAAGTAAGTTATCATTAAAATTCATTTAAATCTATCTAAATAAGTTTTGTGAAAAGTTTGAGCATGTCACTTATTCTGTTTGCTCCGTTCTTTTACGCCAACCTAAAAGTGCGTTAATTTATGGGAACGGCAAATAATGACCTCCACCTAGAACGCTTCGATCCAAAAAAATTGCCGTATTTGTCTTATTAGAATCGAAATAATTCATGGGGGCTTGAATATATCTAGATTTTACCACGGGTTGTCCCTTTATGCCGATATTTTACCCCTCGCTATCGCTCAGGGTAAAATATTTGTCATAAAGGGCCAACCCGTGGTAAAATAACGATATATTCAAGCCCCCATGAATTATTTCTTAAATATTTGACCTTAAATGTGTTAATATTTACAATAATTGATGGTGTGCCATGCAAAATAAAAAAAATATGATGAACTATTTGTCAATTGAACAAGTAAAAGGGAGAGAAAACAACGCAATAAAGAGAGTAAAAAGTAGACGTCTGTGACACACCAACAGTGACAATAGTCTCCTGTTTGTTAACAGAATACAAACCGTGTCAATATCGGAAATCACTTTTTTACATGTTTAAAACAACCACAATCAAAGAGAAAGAGGATATAGGATCTCATTTTAAGTCTGTCCGTTCGTTCGTCCGTCAGTCCCTACTTGTTTGCGGCCCGTGTCGAATTAAATCGGGTAACTTATACATGTACAATTCATCCAAAAGATAATGATATCAATTATAAAATGCATTGCTTTAAACTATAAAACCGATGTTGTTTAAACACACTTAGTTCAGAGATGAATTATGGGATGGTACGTGGTTCTATATATATTAAATCAGTTCATTTTGACATTGACATTGACATTTGAGCCGTCAAGTTTTCAAACATTTGTTTGATTCGTGCTTGTCTGGTTTGTGTCCGGTCCATATCTGTTGAACCGTTGAAGCTGGGTTTTTCAACTCAAGTATGCATATACATCATATAATAGGGGACGGTCATAAACTAAAATCAGGTCACTATGATATGGATCCAGTCATAATGGATTCATGCCCGCGACATACATGTATATAGCTGCAGAGCTATAAGGTTTACAAAACTTCAGATACAGAAGTCGGTTTCACTAAAAATTTAAGACAAGATTAATTGTAAATAAACTGAACTATTCATGACTGACGACCAGCTTAAGAAGTAAGATTTGTTGTGAGACTGACCCCAGGAGAAAAATTAGAATCAGGTGATTTACAAACTAAAGTTAGGTCCCATGGTGACCTTTATCTTGACATTTGGAATTAAATACTTTACAAACACTTTAATTTGCATGTTAATGTATTTTTTTTATTACGATTGCATTTATTTTCCACTCACATTTGTGCAGTCAAAAGGTTTGCAGTTAAAATTGCAAGCCTCATTAATGTCTTAATAGTATTCAAACTTAGATATATATAGATATTTATCAACTAGTATGAATTTGCGGGATATAGTTCGGCTAAACCTATATCTTAATTCTATATATTTTTGTCATTCTGGAGGAGTTTCTGTGAATAATCTATTTCTTTGAAAGAAACGAAATAAATCCAATGTATTACAAATAATGCAATTTAAACAAAATAAGACAGTCAAAATTCATATTTTAAATCTGAGCATGTGAAGCTAATACTTTTCTGGAACAATTCCTGATACTTCGCTGTTACTGACATAATTCTGTGTAATAGATGTGTACATTGATTTCAGTACATGCACAAGTTCCATAATGCATATATTTTTCCTTCACAAGAACAAATTTATCAAATCTTGAAGAAAGTATGACATATTTAGACCACTTTTGTCATCCTTACTCATACTTGAATACACCTATTGTCGTATTTGTTTGTTATGACGCCATGTCTTTGTTTGCCAGATTTCAGAACATGTAGTTTGAATGCTGATGCACTTGGTGGTAGGCGTGACACGATGGCAATTTGTTTGGTTGGAAGTCTGATATTATGTAGCTTATTCCAATCGTCTTGGTTAGACTTATAAATACTTATTTTTGGTTTCGGACGCTTCTCTTGCAGCATTGATCTAAGTGTCAATATGAATTCTGTTTAATTTGTGATAGACCCGCCATATATTGATGATTTCGAAGCGTTTAAAGAATGTTTTCTGAGGAGCAAAGATAGATGACGAGCTGTTAGAACCTGCATTTGTTATAACCTGTAACAGCATGCGATGCTGGTAGAGGTACATATATTTAATAAAAAGACTATACATGCACAATAAACATGGTGCATCACCAACACTCGCCTAATATTCATGATGCACACTTTATTTACTTGTGATATATACATGTACAACTCTGATTGTTTCTGATAGCGTCAACCCCTCCTCAGACCTATGATCAGCTCCGACGAATGTTGCAACAGAAATAGCGAACAGTTCCAGGTAGCAACATTAGAACATTGATAGCATCAGTGCCTGGGAGATGCGTAGCAGTCTTAGCAGCGAGAGGTGGTCAAACACGGTACTAACTTTAATGGCGCCGGAAGCAACTCTCATTGTGATAAACTGATTTGTATTCATCAATCTCATAGGAGTTGACTGTTTTATTCTAAATCAAACAGGTTTGGAGTGAATATTTTTGTTAGTAATTGTAAAATTTCCATTGAAAATACATGTATATAATTCTAAAAAATCCATTATGCGTTTCTTATTTTTGCATATACATAAATATATAGAACTAAGCCAATTGTGTCTTTATTGTGTCAACTTTGCCTTATGGAGTCGTTATTGCTATGTCGGTAAAATTGGAAAAATCTTTAATATGAACATTTATGAAAAGTCAGCATAAAACTAAATGTGTCAAAGCAACACGAATGGCCCCGTCTGCAAAAGTTGAAAAATCTGCAATTTCAATAACACATGAGGACAAAAACATGATGGTAGTCTCACATATAAAAAATCAACTTAAAATCTGGATGCGTATTGAAAAAAAATCAATATAACTGTGATTTTCAACAATTTATCAAAGTCCATAGGCCGTAATTTTTTAGCAAAAATCAACTGAGCGGAACAAAACTTAAACTTGATCTGTAACTCATCTTGGTTAACTATCATACCAAAAATTATCCCAATATCTGAAAGCGATTAGAAAAAAAAGTCCGTATAACTGTAATTTTCAATAATTATCAAAGTCCAAAGCCCGTTAGTTCGGCAAAAATTAGCGGAGAGGAACGAAATTGAACTTGATCTGTAACTCATCATAGTTAACTCGCATACCAAAAATCAGCCCAATATCTGAAGGCGTTTAGAAAATGGTTTGTTGCGGAATGACGGAATTTCGGAATTACAGAATTACGGACAAGGGTAAAACTATATGGCACTGACAACTTCGTTGAGGGGCCATACAAATCTCGTATAGAACGAAATACAACTTGAACAAACCTCCTCTAGATCCTACATATTTCAAAAGGTACTAAATATGTAACAATAAGCAGCAGTATAGTATTAACACAATCTTTTTTTTTAAATATTTCTACATTACCATCTTAATTTACTGCCGTTTTTAAGCTTATTTACACCATGGAATCCTGTTGATTGACTAAATTCTCCCCAAACTGTCGCCAACGTTTTACAATCACTGTCTGCCATTATTAATACGAAACTAAACTATACAATGTTCTAGTTAAATTTTGTATATTAAGCAGACGTTTTGTCAGTTCTAATTCATTAATTTTTATTTTCATAAGTGCTTTGATTTTGATGCCATACCCAATGCGATATTAAATATACATAATTATACCAACCACTTTTATTTAAACAAGCACATCTGAAATGACAAATCACTTTTTAATGACATTATCAAATAAAAGGCACTCAGGATCAAACGTGTCTTTTTCGATTATACCAAACGTACACTCGTCCAATGGGAAATCACATACGCATGGCTTTCCATTCACATAATTAAAAAAAATGTTGTTCAGGAATACTTTGTAATTAAAATTTTAGATTCATTAGTTTAGCAGATGATTTCCTATGCTAAGGAATAACAACTAACAAGGATCTAAGGTTCTGATGTTTATTACCAGTAGTTGAAAACAATTCTGATATGGCAATATAACATATATAAATAACTATTTATTTCATATAACATAAGTATGTACTTTTACGGAATATCACAGATTATATAATACAAAACTATAATAATTATAGAATACATTTGACTGTTATAAACTATACAGGGAGAAATATGGGTTTTTTTTAAATATTTACAGTCAATGAAATTCACATTCTTTTACAATTGTTTTGCCATTAATTTTTTTTTTTTTTTAAATCTTTTTATCTTTATTCAATTATTTAAGGTGGTACCTAACACTACAGGGAGATAACTCTACAAAATCAGTTAAACGTTTTAATTACGTTGTGTTGCTAAGGATTATGTACCATTGTATTGCTTCAATGCTAACCATATGGAACTTTTATAGAAAATCCACAGCCTTTATCCTTGTTCTATCATATTTGGCAATTTGATGACAGATAGATATAGGATTATTGCATACAGTGCTAGCATTGATTTCCTTAAAACAAGTTTCTTAATGTAGTTATTGGTTAGAACAAATAAAAATATGGACCAAATCAACAAGCACCTTTTAGGGTGCGCTCGACTTTAGTTACTATGTACGAGGTATTTTGCAATTTACAGGTTGGATAGAACTTTTTGTAAAAAATAAACACTAGCACACCATAGAAAAGCAAGTGAGTAATCTAAATTTCAAATTTTATAACAAAAATCTCTTTACTAAAGGCTGTGGATTTTCTATAAAAGTCTTGGTTTATTTGCCACAAAGTACTCTTTTTCTATTAAATGCAATGCAACAGTAAATAATAATGCTTTGCATCAAGTTTTCCCCTAGTATATATCCAAAATGGCCTTTATCTATTGTTCATTATATCTGTAGTTTTGATACAATTGATGTTTGAAAAATTCATACAAAAATGGCTACAGAAGGGTATACAAATCTTAAGGGAATATTAAACTTCTCAATGATAAAAATTAGTGGTTGTCAGACTGCTATATAACCAGTGTATAATTTCTGATAAATTGTTTGGTTCAAATGTTTTGAAGTTTTTATAATTTTGTCAAAGGGTCAAAGTAAATACTTTGTTAAAATTTTATGAACTTTAAACGATCCAAATTAATTTTCATGAAGGTGTTGGGTACCACCTTAACATTTATATACAATAGATATTTTACAGATTACACAGAAATATCACAAGACAATGTTTTAAAGTAAAATGACATATACGATCAACACAATAATCAAACATTATTAGTTACATAGTGTGCTAGTGACCTAATAAGGTATATACATGTTTGGGGGTCAGTAAATTCCATATCGGGTGAGAGCGAATCTCGAATCCCCATAAGGAATCTACTGACCCCATATATACCGTATTAGTTCACTAGAACACTATGTAACAAATTTATATTACCGACTATCTTAACGTGTGAAATTTAACCAGGCAGAAGCTAGCGAACAATAGCTAGCGAACAATAAGCCAGCGAACAATAAGGCGATATATCGAGAAACCAAAAAACAGAATAAGATAACAACGGCCGTTAAATAAAAAAGTATTCAAAAAGGCAGAAAATCGGTTAAAATATAGCAATTTTAACTCAATTTTGAAATGTTTTTTATCCAATCCATTGATTTAACAAGAACATTACTTTTTAGGCTAATATTCAGTACCACAATAACTCTGCATCTATCAACGGATTATTTGTAGGTGTAGGGCCACCAATGCACCCACTTCAATTTAGAACGTATGTAAAAGTAGTCCTACCCTGTAAATTATAGCACCTTTTATGTCATTGTTTGATTAAGAGCTCAAAATTTGAAAAAAATGTAAAAAAATTAGGGGGGTTGGCCTATTCCAGGGCTTCTAGAGAAAAATAATGAGGGGTGTCACGGGGAATGACTATATAGGTCTTGTAGAGGAGAAACAGGCGCTTCTTTTGCGCTAGGTATCAAAGGGCGCTATGTTCAAAAATCTGAAACTAGGGCTCAAAATTTGAAAAAAAGTCAACAAATTAGGGGGGGCGGCCTATTCTAGGACTTCTAGAGAAAAATAATGAGGGGTGTCACGGGGTATGACTATATAGGTCTTGAAGAGAAGAAACAGGCGCTTCTTTTACGCTAGGTATCGAAGGGCGCTATGTTCAAAAATCTGAAACTAGGGCTCAAAATTTGAAAAAAATGTCAAAAAAATGGGGGTAGGGTCAGCCTATTCCTGGAGTTTTAGAGAAAAAAAATGAGGGGTGTCACGGGGTATGACTATATAGGTATTGTAGAGGAGAAACAGGCGCTTCTTTTGCGCTAGGTATCGAAGGGCGCTATGTTCAAAAATCTGAAACTAGAGCTCAAAATTCGAAAAAAATGTCCAAAAAATGGGGGTAAGGTCGGCCTATTCCTGGAGTTCTAGAGAAAAATAATGAGGGGTTTCACGGGGTATGACTATATAGGTATTGTAGAGGAGAAAAAGGCGCTTCTTTTGCGCTAGGTATCGAAGGGCGCTATGTTCAAAAATCTGAAACCAGAGCTCAAAATTTAAAAAAAATGTAAAAAAATTAGGGGGGTCGGCCTATTCCAGGGCTTCTAGAGAAAAATAATGAGGGGTGTCACGGGGAATGACTATATAGGTCTTGTAGAGGAGAAACAGGCGCTTCTTTTGCGCTAGGTATCAAAGGGCGCTATGTTCAAAAATCTGAAACTAGGGCTCAAAATTTGAAAAAAAGTCAACAAATTAGGGGGGGCGGCCTATTCTAGGACTTCTAGAGAAAAATAATGAGGGGTGTCACGGGGTATGACTATATAGGTCTTGAAGAGAAGAAACAGGCGCTTCTTTTACGCTAGGTATCGAAGGGCGCTATGTTCAAAAATCTGAAACTAGGGCTCAAAATTTGAAAAAAATGTCAAAAAAATGGGGGTAGGGTCAGCCTATTCCTGGAGTTTTAGAGAAAAAAATGAGGGGTGTCACGGGGTATGACTATATAGGTATTGTAGAGGAGAAACAGGCGCTTCTTTTGCGCTAGGTATCGAAGGGCGCTATGTTCAAAAATCTGAAACTAGAGCTCAAAATTCGAAAAAAATGTCCAAAAAATGGGGGTAAGGTCGGCCTATTCCTGGAGTTCTAGAGAAAAATAATGAGGGGTTTCACGGGGTATGACTATATAGGTATTGTAGAGGAGAAAAAGGCGCTTCTTTTGCGCTAGGTATCGAAGGGCGCTATGTTCAAAAATCTGAAACCAGAGCTCAAAATTTAAAAAAAATGTAAAAAAATTAGGGGGGTCGGCCTATTCCAGGGCTTCTAGAGAAAAATAATGAGGGGTGTCACGGGGAATGACTATATAGGTATTGTAGAGGAGAAACAGGCGCTTCTTTTGCGCTAGGTATCAAAGGGCGCTATGTTCAAAAATCTGAAACTAGGGCTCAAAATTTGAAAAAAAAGTCAACAAATTAGTGGGGCGGCCTATTCTAGGACTTCTAAAGAATAATGAGGGGTGTCACGGGGTATGACTATATAGGTATTGTAGAGGAGAAAAAGGCGCTTCTTTTGCGCTAGGTATCGAAGGGCGCTATGTTCAAAAATCTGAAACCAGAGCTCAAAATTTGAAAAAAATGTAAAAAAATTAGGGGGGTCGGCCTATTCCAGGGCTTCTAGAGAAAAATAATGAGGGGTGTCACGGAGAATGACTATATAGGTCTTGTAGAGGAGAAACAGGCGCTTCTTTTGCATAAGGTATCAAAGGGCGCTATGTTCAAAAATCTGAAACTAGGGCTCAAAATTTGAAAAAAAAGTCAACAAATTAGGGGGCGGCCTATTCTAGGACTTCTAGAGAAAAATAATGAGGGGTGTCACGGGGTATGACTATATAGGTCTTGAAGAGGAGAAACAGGCGCTTCTTTTACGCTAGGTATCGAAGGGCGCTATGTTCAAAAATCTGAAACTAGGGCTCAAAATTTGAAAAAAATGTCAAAAAAATGGGGGTAGGGTCAGCCTATTCCTGGAGTTTTAGAGAAAAATAATGAGGGGTGTCACGGGATATGACTATATAGGTATTGTAGAGGAGAAACAGGCGCTTCTTTTGCGCTAGGTATCGAAGGGCGCTATGTTCAAAAATCTGAAACTAGAGCTCAAAATTCGAAAAAATTGTCCAAAAAATGGGGGTAGGGTCGGTCTATTCTAGGAGTTTTAGAGAAAAATAATGAGGAATGTCACGGGGAATGACTATATAGGTCTTGTAGAGGAGAAACAGGCGTTTCTTTTGCGCTAGGTATTGAAGGGCGCTATGTTCAAAAATCTGAAACTAGATCTCAAAATTTGAAAAAGATGTCAAAAATTAGGGGGGTCAGCCAGCAGCGGCATAACACAAAAAAAACTCATCATAAATACCAGACGCGTGTTTCATCTACAAAAGACTCATTAGTGACACTCGAATCAAAATAATGGTTGAAAGGCCAAAATAAAGGACGAATTTGAAGAGCATTGAGAACATAACATTCCTAGCAGTTTTGCCAAATACAGGTAAGGCAGTCTATTCCTGGTGTAGAAAAACCTTATTTTTTTCAAAAATTCAAAGCGGTGCTAATTTATAAGATTATATCAATGGTAAGCCAAGTCAACACAAGTGCTGACTACTGGGCTGGTGATACCCTCGGGGAAATAAATCTCTACCAGCAGTGGCATCGACTCAGTGGTTGCATTTTAAGTTTTAACTCATCATATATAGATACCAGTATTTTAATTTTATATTTACGCCAGACGCGCATTTCGTCTACAATATATCAGTGAATGTCCTGTGAAGGGAAAACAGGCGAACCGTTTGCGTAAGTCTTCAAATGGTGCTATGTTCAATTTTGTCGAAAGGAACTTAAAAAATTTAATGAAAAACTCAACTGTCAGACAAGAACGCGAAAACCAAAAAAAAGCCATATGATAGTCAGCAAAGACTAATTTTCAATTTCTTGTCATAAAAAGTCATAATTTCCCCATCCGAATAACATGATAAAAGAGTTTGTAAAATGTGTTATGTAAATACTGATAAAAATATGCTGATTACTGGCTGTGAAGGTTATGTCGAAAAGAAAACAACGAAGATGAAAGAACTTTAGTGCGAATGCTAGATGGTATATAACCAAATTGGAATTGAAATAAAAAAAAACACTCTTTATTTTTTTCTGAT